>NW_020954556.1:18102993-18125489 GCF_900497805.2 Vombatus ursinus
TATATACACATACACACATATTTGTGTATATATACACATACACACATGTGACTAATGGTAGCTATCTCTAGAGCAGGGGGAAGAAAAAAGTTACATGATTATTACATGTATATATATACATTTTTTAGTGAGGCAATTGGGGTTAAATGACTTGCCTAGAGTCACACAGCTAGTGAGCGTTATGTGTCTGAGGCTGGATTTGAATTCAGGTCCTCCTGACTTCAGGGCTGGTGCTCTATCCACTGCGCTATTATTATGTATTTAAAAGGAATAGCAAATTGTATATAATAGATTTGCAGTTTCATTGCAATCATCTTTCTTCCTACTCTACTATGTTATGGAAATGTTTGTTTTATTTCTTAAGTTCAAAATAAAATTTTTAAAAATTTAGAAAAGAATTCACTGTAAAAAAATTAGTCCATTGAAAATTTCAGCCATAGCAATTTGGAGGTGCTAGATAGATAAAACAACTGTTTGGCTGCATCTTGTATAATAAACTCTAAATATCAAATTAAAAAAAAAACATGGAGAGATTGTCAGTCATAAGAGGTGGGGATGTTGGTGGGGTTCATTCTTGAGGGGAGAGAAAAATTTTGAAACAGCTGTTGTGAGGAATGTAATTGGGAGTTAAGACACAAGTAAGAAACTTAACTGCATAGCAGTGAGGGCCAGCTCAGTTAAATGGAACAGAATTGTAGCTCTCAGATTAGTTATCTGACTTGTTCTAGCAGTACTTAGCAGGCTAGGATTAGAAAGAGAGAAGACTGATAATGGATGTGACCTTGGACAAGGTAATGGCCAAAGGTCATGGCAGGAATTTGAAAGTGTCAGTGATTCTAGAGTGTTAGTAAGGGCATCCTGGGGGTAGGTGGCAAATGAAGCTAGGATGGGTTTGATGTCCTTGAGGAGTGCTAATGAAGGAAGAATCAATGGTAGAGCTGGAAAGTAGGAGACTGTGGTCAGGGAAGGGAGCTACAGATCTGAGAGCTTAGGTGGAGTCAGTATAGGTTATTGGGTCATTCAAGGTGTGGCAGGGAATTGAGGAAATTCAAAAACTGTGAGGCCAAGGGGTTAGATGGGTCATCAATGTGGATGTTTAAGTCACCAAGGATGATGGCAAGGGGTAGGGTGGAGAGAGGGATTGTGAGCTCACTGTTGAAGTCATGGAGTAACATGAGCATGTCCCCTCCTTATGGTTCCGGAGAATAGCAAGGAGAATGAGGAGAGGGAATCATCTAATTTAAATGTCAGAGCTGGAAGAAAGGCAATAGTGAGAACATGAGAGCTAGTAGTAACTTGGAGACCATCCAGTGTAAAGCACTCATTTTACTGATGAGGAAACAAAAATCCTAAGAGGTGAATTATCTTGTCCAAGGTCACATGGGGAGTTAATGGCGGGGTTGGGATGGGTGCCTAGGTATCCTGATTCTGAGATTGGTGCTAATTTCATTTTCTCGTATTGTTTCCCTTATGTGAAGCAGGATGTAAAGGGATATGTTACGTTTTATAGGATTGAGATTTGGAAAGGACCTTAGAGGTCATCTAGGACAACTCTCTCTTTTTACAGAGCAGAATACTAAGAACCAGAGAGTTTAAGCATCTTGGCCAATTAGTGGATAGAACACTGGACTTGGACTCAGGAAGTCCTGAGTTTAAATCTTACCATAGACATTTAGCAGTTGTGTTACCCTGGGTAAGTCACTTATCAACCTCCATTTCCTTATCTGTAAAGTGGGGATAATAATAGCAGGGTTATTGTGAGACTCAAGTAAATTTAAAGTATTTATGAAGATCTTAAAATGTTATATGAATGTTAGCTATTTTTTTGCTTTGCAATTTTTAAATTCCATCAAATCTAAATTCAAAACCCATAAAAGTCCTTTACCTGTGATAGCAATCATTTCATTACAAAGAAGAAATTAGTTACATTGTGTTGACATCTGTTTACTACTTTCTCTCACATTAAAGAATACTTTGTTCATTAAAAAAAAAGTAGTTTGGCCAAGATCATGCAGTTAATTTCTTCCATTCCATTTCCAACTCTGGCCATACTTTCTTCTCCACGTTTAATACGTCCTCACTCCACTCCAATCTTGGGTATGTCACATCCCTTACTCTTTAACCCTTTGTGTCTGGTGGAGTATGTTTGAGGTTGGGGTATGTGTGTATGTGTGTGTGTGTGTGAAGTGGACAGGGGAGAGAAATGAAGGGAGAAAGTGAAAGGAAAAGAAAGAAGAAGAAAAGAGAGGTGGGAAGGAGGAGCAGAGAAGAAGGCAAGAAGAGAAAAGAATTGTTCTATATCTGTTAGCAGTCACTTCATTCAATAAGCATTTATTAAGGGCCTACTATGTGCCAGGCACTGCATATACTAGGCTCTGAGGATACAAGGATAGAAAGGAAAAAAGGAACTTCTCTCAAGAAGCTTATGTTTTATTGGTGGAAATAATATGTATATGTATAAGTAAATATGGAGTCACTTCATGGTGATTCTAGCAACTGGTAACATCAGGAAAGGGGTGTGTGGGGTATTCAGGGAGGACTGGCACCTCTGGTGTGAGGGCCTGTGGAGCCCTTTTCAGGGCTGCTCATCTACCTTTGGTGACCACCTGTCACCCAACTCTCACCTGTGGCTCCAAGAAGCTATAGCATGTGCAGCAACCGCACCCTGGTAAACAGTCTCTGCAGATGGGCTAAACCAGGTTGAGGGTAACTGATGAGCCTCAAACCTATCAGTGAGTTAGGATGATGTCTACCCCAAGCATGTGAAGTCTTCCCCATGAGGTACGGGCAGATGAAAACAATTTGTTACAATGGCCATGAAGCAGGCACTGTGGAGATCTTAGAGGTTGATCGGACGTCAAAGTTGCCAAGGTCATCCATGTATCCTGGGCCTGGCTAGAACCAGTCATCCTGACTTTTGACCTGCCACTGGACTTTAATGACTCTGGAAGAGAGAATGAGGTTGATGACTTTGTGCAACTCTGCCTCACTTAAATCTACTTCACAGGCAAGTCAAGACGACACTCCATGATGTCATTGGTCCTCTTCAAAAATGAAGGATAAACAACAACATCAGGAAAGAACTCATGTAGGAGGTGGCACTTGAGCTGATGTCTGAAGGAAACTAAGGATTCTAAGAGATGGATGGAGTTGATCCCAATGTACAGGGCATAGCCCCTGCAAAAGCCTGGAGATGGGAGATTGGAGTGCTATCTACGAGGAGCATCAAGTAGGTCAGAATATCTGGAATATAAAGTGTGTGAGGGGAATAATTCCTAATAAGGCTGGAAAGGCAAGCTAGAGCCAGATTGTGAAGGCTTTTAAATGCCACAGAGAGGAGGCCTTTTAGTTGCTAGAGACAGTATTTGAAAGCTATAGGAACTTTTTTTTTCCCTCAGGCAATTGGGGTTAAGTGACTTGCCCAGGTTCACACAACTAGCAAGTGTCAAGTGTTTGGTCTGAGGCCGGATTTGAACTCAGGTCCTCCTGACTTCAGGGCTGATGCTCTATTCACTGCACCACCTAGTTGCCCCATTTGAAAGCTATAGGAACTTCTTGAGCAGAACAGTGACATGGTCAGACTTGAGCTTTGGGAATATTAGCTTGGCATCTCATTGGAGAAGAAAGATACTGGAACCAGAAAGACCAATTTAGAGGCTAATGTTTGAGATCAATGTTAATCTGGCCTGAACTAAGGTGCTTGTGGTGTGAGTGGAGAGAAGGGGACAAATTGGAGACACGCTGTGGAAGCAGAATTGACAAAAGTTGGCAAGTGGATGTGGGGGATGGGCGATAGATTGACAAGAATAGGAAAGTTATGAAGAGGAACTGATTTGGGGTGTGCGAACAATAATAATAACTAATCTCTATGTAGCACCTACTATGTTTCAGGCACTGTGTTAAACCTTAGTTTTATAATTATTTTCTCATTTGATCCTTACAGCTCCCCCAGTGGAGGCCATCTCCAGTTGTCCTGATCTGTATCTGGCCACTGGACCCAGATGGCTCTGGAAGACAAAGTGAGGCTAATGACTTTGCACAGCCCTCCCTCACTTACATCCAATTCACTTGCAAGTCATGGCATCACCTCCCTGAAGTCATGGTCCTCTTCCACAGCAAGGACAAACAATAACTGTCCAGCCTTATCGCTCCCAGCTTTGCCCCGGGGGCTATCTACTTGTCTGTCTACTTCCACATTCTGAAGCCTGGCTGTCCAATGTATATCTAGCTGTTTGATTAGGATTGACTTACCTAGCCGATGGGTCAGCTAGGGGAATTTGGGGATTTTAGAACGGATTAATCAGCCTATGAGTGCTGGTCAGAGTTGAGGCCTCTCAATTTTGATGTACTTTTATTATTGTTCTTAACCTTCCTAGTTTTCAAGTCTCTTTGTCTGCCTCCCAGGCCTCTTGCTCCAGATCTTTATCTAGCATCTTGAGTAAATTTCCCTATTTTACTTTCTCCCTACTCTTCAAGGCCATTGACCCTAAATCCCTTTTGCACCATCATGCATCTCTTCCTCTCTCCAATCTCTGGATAAGAGGTGTCCTTTCTCCCTTGCTGGGAACTTGTACACTTTATTTTATGCCTTCCTGTCTCCTCCAGGAGCTCCTCCAACCCCCTCCCCACTCCTTTTGTCCCATCTTCAATCTCTTGTTGTATACTGTAGGCTTCTTTCCTGCTGTCTTTAAGCATGCCTCATCTTTAAAAAAAAACAAAAACAAAAACAAAAAAACCCCCAAACCAACAAAAAACAACTCTCCTCCTGAAAGAACAAAACAAAAAGTCACTTGATTCAGCCAACTCCTTAAGTTATCATATTATATCTTTCTTCCTTTTACAGAACTGTTACACTAAGTGTCTCCATCTCCATATTTTTCGTGACCTGATGATTTCTCAACTCTTACAGATCTGACTTCTGATTCTACTGCTTAAGAACACTGTTCTCTCTAAGGTTACCCCAGTGATTTCTTTACTGCTAAATCTTACCCTTTTCTCAGTTATCATGCCTCTTGGCATATATATTATATATGACTCCCCATCAATCAATTTCTGGATCAGGCAAACTATCCTTGACATTCCTCACATATACCATTACATCTCTCATTTCCAAGCCTTTGCACAGTATATCCCTGAGGCCAGGGATATACTCCCCCTCAGCACCTCAGAATTTCTAGTTTCCTTCAAAGCTCCTGTCAAATATCACCTTCTGCATGAAACCTTTGCTAAGCTCCCCAGCTGGTAATACTCCCTGCTCTTATTTTCTGGTATTTATCTTGTATGTATTTTGTCTGACATCCGATTTAATAGCTCTTCCCATAGATTATAGATAATTATTATATCTTTACAATATCTTGAAGTGTCAGTTTATGCCATTTATTCTATGAGAAGTCTGTGAGGAGATGTGTGTAACTCATTCTGGAGAGAGTGTTAATAGTGATGACTGAAGAGAGGATAAAGAATAAGGACTAAGAGAACTTATTTCCTGAAAGAATTGAGTTTAGCCCTTATCTTGAAAAGAAACATGAAGAGAATTCTTGAGAAGAGACTTTTTTTTTGTTTTTGTTTTTATGTTTTTTGTTAAGTGACTTGCCAAGAATCACACAGCTAGTGAGTGATATCTCAGGTGCTCCTGACTCCAGAGGCCGTGCTCTGCGCCACCTAGCTGCCCCGAGAATAGACTTTTGTTGGCATCATGAGAGGACTGAATAATAGGACTATATTCCAAGAATTGAGAAGTCAATTCTTGCAGTTATGGTAAAAAGTGACTTAGGCTGTGATCTCACACAGCTGATATATTATAAATAATCATTTATGTCTTTATTTTATTGTTGGTTACACTGTTAATAAATAGTACAGTTAGTAACCTTGATGTTTATTAGGCCTATTGATTAGAGAGCTTGATAGCTATAGAGAAATGAGCAAATGTTTATGAGAAAATGAATTTCTCTAGTTTATTACGGAAATGTTAAATAAACTGGGGTGGGGGCTCAGGGGGCAGCTAGGTGGCGCCATAGTGCATAGAGTGCCAGGCCTGAAGTCAGGAAAATTCATCTTCCTGAGTTCAAATCTGGCCTCAGACACTTACTAGCTGTGTGATCCTGAGCAAGTCACTTAACCTTCTTTGCCTCAGTTTCTTCATCTGTAAAATGAGTTGGAGAACAAAATGGCAAACTACTCTAGTACCTTTTGCTAAGAAAACCCCAAATGGGGTCATGAAGAAGTGTACATGACCGAAAACAACTGAACAACAACAAAAGGAACTCAGAGCTCACTGATTATTAAGAGAGATATAATTTTAGTAATTTATAAGGAAATGTCAAAACATATCCCTTGATTGCTTTAGAACTAAGGAAATGAATAAGAAAGATGAGCTAGTAGCTAGTAGAGAGGTGATATCACCTAGACTATACATAAGTGATTACATTTGTATATACTTATATGTATACACGTTAACTCCTCCTAAAGAATGTAAGGTCCTTGAAGGCATACAGTAAGAACTTAATAAATGCTTGTTGATACTGAGCTCTCTGCACCTTTTGGCACTGTTGACCTTTCTTTCCTCGTGGATGATTTCTCTTCCTTTGCCTTTGCCTTTGATTACATTGCTATCTCTTGTTTCCTTTCCTTTCTGCTTTTTAGTCTTTGTTAGATTATCATCATCATCCCTCCCCCCAGGCATGGTTGTATCTCAAGGCTTTGTCCTGGACCTTCTACTATGGTCTTTACATATTTGCTTTTGGTAATCTTTTTAGCTCTCATGAGTTCAGTTTTCTCTCTAAGTGGATGATACCCAGATCTGTATATATAGCCCAAGGCTCCTGAACTCCAGTTCAGTTGCTTGCTGGACATGTTAACCTATATGTCCTCATGACCTTTCAAACTTACCATGTTCCAGACAAAACTCATTACATTCCTCACTAAATCTACCCTCCTTCAAACTTCCCTGTAACTGTTGAGGGCTCCCCTAAGTGAGTCTCTGGGTTCACAATCTTAGAGTCATCCCTTACTCTCCACTGTCTCCAACAACTTTGCAAGTTCTTTTTCTACCATATTTCTTGCATTGGTCCCCTTCTCTCCACTCACCTGGCCACCATCTTAGCCTAAACAAAGAAAATAGGAAAGCTTTTTTTCAAATGATTCTACAGCAGAATACATTTCGGTATCTCAATTGACTAAGAGTAGGGGTGGGTGGATGGGGAGAGAGTAGAGAATATTAAATCCCACTGTGGTTGTAGTCGTGATTTATAGTGGAAAGTACTTGACTTGGTGAAGCAAAGCATACCTTTAAAGACTCCAATGTAACAAAGTTCCTCCTGTGTATCTGTTAAAACTTATACAAGATCTCTTATAGATACAACCATAGATAACTTTGCTTAGAAATCTTCTGATTATCAAAATCAAGGAAGACATAAACTACAGAGGCATAGTCTCATCAGAGAGTTATAGAGGATGTCCTGAATAAAGTCCAGAAGGGAGAAGGATGGAGATAACGTGATTGTTAAGATGGTCCTTCCTGGTTGTGAATGATACTGTGCTGCTTGTGAATGATACTGTGCTGTTTGCATCATGCCCCACAATACAGGGCCTCCTGAAACAGAGGAGATGTGTCTAGACCAGGGGTCCACAAAGTTTTTACATTTTTAATACAACAAAACTTAATTTAAAAATGTAAAAAAGAAAAACATTTTTTGCCTACCAGCAGTACAAATCAGGCATTGGGCTGAGTTTGGTCTGTGGACTATGCATAGTTTGATGACCTTTGGTTTAGCACATCTACATGGGAAAAGCCAATTGACTATAGAAGTCATATTGCTCAGATTATGGCATTCAATTGAAACATTCAATAAGAATTTATTAAATGCTTTCTATGTGCTAGATACAAAGGAAAAATAAATGCAGTACCTGCCCTGAAGGAGTTACAGTTTAGTTAAATGAGATAACATTTACACATAAAAGTATATACAAAATAGATACAAGGTTATGGGGGTGGCTTGGGGGATACACTGATAGCCGGAGGGAATCAGGGAGGGTCTTATGTAGAACGTGGTATTTGAGCTAAACCTTGAAAGAAACTAGGGATTCTTAGCAGTGAAAGCAAAGAGGGAGTAAATTCTAGGCATGTATCTGGCATGATAGAAAGACGTGAAGTCAGGAGATAGAATGCTTTATATGAGGTACAGCAAGGAAGTGATTTTGGCTGGAGGTCACTGTGCTTGGGGGAAAGTAATACGTAATTCATTCAGATGGGAAGCCCTCTGGGTGAGTTTATCTTGGACAGGCACATGTAGATGGACAATAAGCTGGGCTCAGAAATGAATGGGTTGGATTACATTTAGGAAATGGTACAGTGTTTTTAATGATTCCAAGTTGCTTCCTGCCACGAATATTCTCCCAGCGATGCCAGATGGTGGCAGATAATTGAACACTGCAATCTCTCAAGAATCAAAATTGCCTGTGACCCAAAGGATGATAGATAAGTGAATGGAGGGGCATAAATAGGCTTACCAACAAGGACGTGCGTGCATCAAGAGTCATAAAAGACATCACTGAGGACATGTATGATAAGAAAGGGAGGTGGATCAGTTACATATGGAGATATGTGTGTGTGTGTGTGTGTGTGTGTGTGTGTGTGTAACAGATGGGACAGCCCAAATGTTCCACTGCTTGCTGTATACCACATAACTGAAGAACTAGAGGAAAACCTGCAGTGAGTTCAGTATATCCTCTTTGGAAGATTTATGGATGGATATTAGCATAGGTACATTATCTCATTAAATTCATAGAACAAACTTGTGAAGTAGGTTAAGTAAGCATGATTTAACTATCCAAAGGACTGTTATGCAGAACAGAGATTAGACTTGTTCCTGGCCCCAGAGAACAGGACCAGGATTAATGGCTGGAAGTTACAGAGAAGAAGATTTAGGCTCAAGGTATGGTAATATTTCCTAAATGATTAAAGTTATTTTGAAGTGGAATGAGCTACTTCTAAAAGTACTGAGTTCCTCTTCACTTGACAGGTGGATGGGTCATTTTGGGTAATGAATGAAGTAGCGATTCTTTTTCAGGTATAGGGTATATGAAGCTGTTTCTGAGGTCCTTTACCCTTTGAGATTCTGTGAATCTGAGACCTCAGTTCAAATGTTGTTGTTGTTCAGTCATTTTTTAGTCGTGTCTGACTCTCTGTGAGCCAACTAAGACGCTGGAGTGGTTTGCCATTTCCTTCTCGTACTCATTTTATAGATGAGGAAACTGAGACAAAGAGGGGTTAAATGACTTGTCCAGGGTCACACAGCTATTATGTGTCTGAAGCCAGATTTGAACTGAGAAATATGAGTCTTCCTGACTCCAGGCCTGGAACTCTACCACTGTGCCATTTCGCTGTCCCAGTTCAAATACCAGCTGTAACATTTACTGGCAGTTTGACCTTGGCAAAGTAATTTCATCTTTAGAGCTCATTTTCCTCACCTCTAAAATGAAGGGGTTGGATTAGATAACCCCTATGGTCCCTTTGAGCTCTAAATCTATGCTCCTAGGATGTTTTAAAAAGACAATAATAATCAGAAAAAGGAAAAAAATATGAATCTGGTGCTTCCAGCTAATGATGTTTGTTGATCAGCATTTTTGCTGTGTCGTCTAATTCTCCAGTTTCAGCCTCTCTATGCATGCAGTTCTCCTGAGCTCCAGTAGGTGGCATCATTAATCTTTTTCCCAATGGAGAGAAGTATCTTTCTATCACAAGGCCCCATTTCTGAAAAGCAAAGGTGGCTATATCAGAGCACCTTGTTCGTCTTGGAGGCATTACAACTCTATGGCAGGCTTGTATAATTCCAAGCCTGTGAAGTAATAGCCTACAGTCCTATGTCTCCCAGCTTCTGGGCAGCGTCTTTCCACGCTCCCTTCCTCAGTCCCCCAGTGCTTGTTGCTGGTCTTGAAGTTTGATAGCATTCTCCTTCCCCCACCCCAATTCCGATGTACCATCTTCATTGTTTTTTAGATCTATTGCACCCTCCTGGGGCTAACCGGGTTGGGTTATTCAAATTACCTAGGGCTGCTTTTAATAATAGGGTAAGAGAATGAGAGATGGGAATCAAACACAGGGCTACTCTGTATCCAGAGAACAGTCTACAAGCCTTACCAGTGGATCATATGTGGGTTCTTGACAATAAATATTTAGGGAAAGTAGTATATGTGGTACAGTACAGTAAAAAAAAAAAAAAAAGCACCAAACTAAGAGTTAGGTGACCTGGCTTCTAGCTCAGCAGTGCAGTATGACTATGGGTAAGTCATTAAGAGCCTCAGTTTCCTCATCTGTAAATTCAGGCAAATAATCAGGGATCACTATGGAACATTTGAGAGCACTTCCCCATGGAAAACTTTGGCTTTAAGATTGAAGGGCTCTTCTAATCCTGAATGACTCATGTTGGTTTTCCCTATGACTATTTCAAGGGATTCATTAGTACAAAATTTCTGCTTATGGCCCTGGGAATAGTCCCTAACCTGCTTACCACACAGAATTGATGTAAAGAATCAATTGAAAGCATTTTATTAAGCATATATTCAAGGCACTGTACTTGGTAATAGGGCATACAAAGGTGAAAAATGACATTCCATGACCTCAAGGAGCTTGCAGTCTACTAGGCAGCATGTCCATGGAGCAGCAGACAACAAAGCATGAATTTTGGAGTTAGAGGAGCTGTATTCAAGTTCCAGTTCTTATTCAAGTTCTGGTTCTGTTATTTTTGTAACTGTAGGACCTAAGGCAATTCACATCTCCTCTCTGGGCCTCAGTTTCCTCATCACTAAAATAAGAGAACTGAATTAAATAATTTTGTTAAAAGTATCTTGCTTTATCTATATCTTTTGTTTTTATATCATATTATATTCTGAATATATCCCATTTCTCTTCCCTAGGAGTTATCTCTTGGTAAGGGAGGGAATATACTCCCCACTGCAGTTGATATAAAAGAAGCCCAGAAAGTAATAATAAAATGTTAATAACATATTAAAATGATGGAATAAAGCTTGAACCCTTTATCAGGTGTGAATACCTTTATGGATGAGTCAAGAAAAGAACAAGGAAACTGGCAGAGACATCGGGTTATCTCCCCTCCCTTTCCCCCTCCCCCACCCAGGAGCTCAGGTGGTCTAGGCTTCCTGCCCCTTCTCCCCCAAGTTTGACATGTAACTTTAAAGGGAAGTTACTGGACCAATAGGAAACAGTGCATCCAAGTGGGGGACAGATAGAAACTTCAAACAGAAAGAAATACAGAGATAAGGTAGTGAGAAAGCAACTTTAAGAAATGGGACCCCCAGAAACCAAGAATCAGGCTGCGGAGAGTAAAAGGTCCTGGGAATCCAGCAAGAGGACTATGAAGGAAAAAAAAAAAGGTTTATAGGCCCTGCAATTATCAGGAATTATGAAATGCCTTTTCCACATCTGTATGTAGAAACATGCTATATGTATGTTTTACTACCACTGCACTCTGAAGTTTGAGCTCACTCTTCTTATGGATGCTGTGTGTATTTGTAAGAATATGGACACAAGGTTTTTTTTTTTGGAGTGGGTTAGTAATGTTTTATAACTGCTATATATACTATGATATTTGAGTAAATGCCTTTGTTAAGAGCTAATTGTGTCTCCTGGCATGATTATTAATGGAAAGCATAATGGTTGGGGAGAGGGTTACTCCTACTAACCACCCACAGGGTTATTTCTTTAACCCAAGGTCATAGTAGCCCTCTGGGCATCTAAGCCCTGAGTGCCTATATGAGTTGGGGGTGTATTGCAAAGGAGGAGTAATACATGTAAAGTCAGCACTCGTAGACTTCAGAGTCTATGTAATCCAACCCTTTCATTTTACAGATAAGAAAACCAAGGCCCAGGATGTTAAGTGACTTGCCTAAGGTCACACTGTTAGTAAGTGTCAGAGGTAGAGTCTGATAATATATGCATGATTCTATGTCCAGAGTCCTCCATCTCAGTTGTTGTCTGTCCTTTGTTTTTTGAAGAGGACCAATGACAACGATGTCTTGACTTGCAAGTGAATTGGATTTAAGTGAGGCAGAGTGGCTGAAATGGGCTGACAAAGTTGTTAGCCTCACTCTCTCTTCTAGAGTCATCCAAATCCAGTGACAAGACCAAAGTCAGAATGACTGTAGGGATGTTCCAGGACGCAGCAGATGACCTTAGTGTCTACCATGTCTGACCAAGCATTACGTGCTCCACAGCACTTAGTAATAGAGAGAGGTGAATTTTTTTTTTAAATCTTACCCAGGGCCAAATTTAGTCATTGTGAATTAAATCATTCCTGAGGTCTCCAGTGCCTTTGCACATAGCAGTTGCTTAAACACTCATTTATCAATTAAGGTTCCTTCTACATCTAAGTCTGCTGACCCTATTACATGTGTATAAATAATCATGATGCAAAGTCTAATGAGGCAATAGGGAGCTACAGAAGGTTTTTGGACAGGAGAGTGACATGGTCAGATATGGGCCTTAGGAAAGCTATTTTTGCCTTCTCAAAGGATCCAGGTAGACTAAGGATTTGAGGACACCTTGAAAAGTAAAAAGCTTAAACAAATGGATTTCATTTTTTTTTAATCTGTAAAATGAGGGGAGTGAGATCAAATGATGTCTAGGGTCTCTTCCAACTCCTAAATGTCTTGTGATAAGAATGGATGGGGACAAAATTATTCAATGACTGGGTCAGTGAGACATAGCAGGGCTGTTGAGGTTCATTCATAAGCATAAAAATTCTTTTTAAAAATAACCTTTTCTCCTTGAGAGCAAGTATTGTGTCTTAGAATTATTTTGTGCCTTCCACAACACTTTATACGCCGAGACTGAGTAAATAAAAGAATAATCCCTCCCCCCCAAGAGATTGACCACCCCTGCACAGTGGGTCACCAAATGTTTCAGTAGAGGCCTCAGCTGCCCCTGCCGACTTAGGTAAGTCTTAGAGCAGAATTCTACAAAAAAAGGCATCATCTTCCTGGCATTGGCTCACACTACTTCCTGTCACAGAGGCTTCACAGTCAGGCTTCCCTTATCTCTCTCTCTACATCTTCAATAGGAATTTTTTTTTCTTCAACACTTTTGAAGTTATTTATGAACCAAGACACTGAGTCAGCACAGACTGAAGCTAATGTCTCTGCCCAACCACACCCCTCCCTGGAGCAAGAAGTAAAGGAAATACAACCAATGGACACCAGTTTACTAATCCTTCCCCACCACAAGATAATATGAATCCCTTACATTCCACTTTACATGAAGTCATAGAACTGGAAAGAATCTTAGAGATCATCTTGTCTACTCTCTTCATCTTACAGATGGGAAAACTGAGGCCCAGAAAGGTGAAATTATTTCCCCTAAGTCACCCAGTAGGTCAAGGGAAGTACTTTTTCATTTGCAGTACCGGGTTTTCCTTAGTTTTCTTGAGCTCTACAAACAGTTACTGGAGAAAAAAACAGAAGAGAGAAACTTTCACAAGACATCTCAAAGCCCTTTTATACCAATTATCTCATTTTATAATAATAATTTATATTTATAAAATACTTTAAAGTATTCAAAGCACTATATACGTACTCTGTAAGTACATATGGGTAGTACTACTGTTATGCCCTCATTTTATAGGTGAGGAAACTGAGGTACAAATATTGTGGTACAGTAGAAAGTGTGCTACATTTAGATCCAGAAGCCTTGGGTTAAATTGCTGGATCTGCCTTTTGCTACTCACGTGACCCTAGGTAAGACACAACTTCTCTGAGCCTTGATTTCCTCATCTGTAAAATGAGGGAACAGAACAAATTGAGGTTCTTTCTACCTCTCTGTTGCTGATCTTGTGGCTTACCTAAGATTGTAGGCAAGATGGCCACAGAGCTGAGGCCAGAACCAAGATTTGCTTACTCCCACACTTCAGATCGGGAAACTTTTGACTGATTGTGACTTCATGCTGACAGAAATGAAGCCTTGGAGGTAGTTTGTGCTCAGATCAGGCCAGTCTCAGTGTTGCTGAATGGTGTGGGTGGGAGAAGAGAAAACAGAAGCAGTTGGTGGGTAGGCATCAGGGGAACCAGATACTTCAGTGTTGTAGGGTCTTGAGTCACAGAATATTCAAGTTAGAAAGGATCTTTGAAATCATCTTGTAGGGGGTCCTTACCCTTTTTTGGTCTTGTGGACCTCTTTGTCGGGTCTGGCGAAATCTATGGATTCCTTCTTGGTATAACTGCATAAAAATAAAATGCATAAAATAAAATACAGAGGATTACAAAGGAAACTAAAGGTTAGTGCAAACAAAGATGCCGTTTTTTCCCCATCTAAGTTTACAGACCCCTGAAATCTACCCCAGGCTGAGAATCGCTAATCTAGACCAAACCCCTCATTGAAGAAGCAGGAACCTAGAGATATGAAGTAACTTCCTTAAGATCACACAGTTGATTAAATGATAGAGCCTAGATTCAAATCCAAATCTTCTCACTCGAAGTTCAGAGTTCTTTCTACTATTCCATGCTCCCTCCTCCTCCTCTTTCCCATTAGATTGTAAACTCCTGACAGCACAGAGGGATCTAGGCCTTCTATCTCTTTAGTTAATATCTTCAGCTTGTGAGAATATGCTGATAATTTTATTGTTCAGTTGTTTTCAGTCATGTTCCACTCTTCATGCCCCCATTTTGGGGGTTTTCTTAGCGACTATACTGGAGTACTTTACCATTTCCTTTGCCAGCTCACTTTACAGATGAAGAAATTGAAGCAAATAGGGTTAACACAGTAGGTGCTTAAAAAATCTGTTGAACTGAGGAGTTGAAGAATGCTCCATGCAGATTGACTCCATGATGGAACACGCCAAGGGTTTTTTGCTACCTTTTTTGCTCCCTATCTCCCAGGCTGCATCCTGGACATCCCTCCCCCAACCCTTCCATTCTGCATAAAGTAGTATTTCTGTTTAAAGGGTCAGATGCTCTTGTCGATTTCCTTCCCCTGTCCTCTCCTAGCTGAGGTAAGTTACCAACAGCTGGAGCAATATTGCTCTTACAGGGAGACATGCACTGTATTTGATGAAATATTTAGGGGATGAGGCAACTCATTTTAATAACTAATAGACTCTGGTAGAACCTCAGGGAGTCTACCACACTATCACTTGGCTCTCTTGTGAAATCCTTGGTATCTTTTGAATGAATAATATCGCTTTATATTTACATATTGCTTTTCTCTGAAGAAGTTCAAAGCTGTCCCCACACATGATCTCATTCATGCTACCTACACCCTATGAGGTAAGGAGAGGACAGCTATTATTATTACCACCATTTTTTCAAATGAGGAAACAATACATAGACAGAGAGAGGTTACAGGCTTTTGCTGAGGTCACACAGCAAGCCTGAGGTAGTCAGACAGAGAATTCTAGTCTCTTGGCACTTCCCATGTTAGGGTTCTAGCAAACCCTAAGAGATCACCATTTCCTTAAAATTACAGTGGTCTTTTATATTTTCATCAGTAGATTTCAAAGTCCCTAGAATGACCATCTGTTATGGTCAGAAAGTGATATGACCTCCAGGTAGTAAGCCTTTCAGGGTTTGTTTATATGTGTGTGTGCAGCTAGGTAGATGCAGGGGATAAAACACTGGTCCTGGAGCCAGAAGGACCTAAGTTCAGATACGACCTCAGACACTTACTACCTGTGTGACCCCGGGCAAATCACTTAACTCTGCTTGCCTTAGTTTCTTCATCTGTAAAATGGGAATAATAATAGTACCTACCTCACAAGGTTGTTGTAAGGATCAAATGAGATAATATTTATAAAAATATTAGCAGTGTCTGGCACATAGTAGACACTTTACAAATGCTTATTTCTTTCCCTTCCTCTACCTCTTCTTTTTCTACTCTAATTCTATGGTGTGGAGGTGATTCTGGTCTCTCAAAGGTTATTCTAGGGGATCACAACCTCTGGTAGACCCCACCAAGTGGGAAAGGGTTCAGATGCATACCCAACAGTGGAGTGAGTACAGACACGTGGCCAAGTTTGGAGAGAGGTTTCATTGCTAAAGGTGGGCCTTGTTATTGTTCAGTCATTTTCAGTCATGTCTGACTCTTTGTGACCCCATATGAGATTTTCTTGGTAAAGATACTAGAGTAGTTTGCCATTTCCTTCTCTAGCTCATTTTACAGAAGAAGAAACTGAGGCAAACAGGTTTAAGTGACTTGCCCAGGATCACAGAGCTAGTAAGTGTCTGAGGCCAGATTTGAACTCATCAAGATAAGTCTTCCTGACTCCAGGCCTGGCCCTCTGTGCATTGTGGTGCCACCTAGCCCTGGGGGGGCAATTGAAGAATGTTTAAGCAAGGTCAAGAGAACCTTCAGGTCCATACCTCTGGAAGGACTTGGTTGAGAATCGTAGCTTGAGAGCAGGGAGGGACCTTAGAAGCCTTGTAGCCCAACCCCTTTGTTTAACTGAGCAAATGATGCCAAGGGAGATTAAGCACCTTTCCCAAGGTCCCACTAGGAGTAAGCCTCAGAGAAAGAATTTGGACTGAGATCCTCTGATTCGCTGTATCACATCAGAGATCTCACACCATAGGGATTTCCTAATCTTCTACTGTATTCAGGACCCTCTGCTAGACACTGTGGGGAAAATGAGAGAAGTTGAAGGCACAGTTCCTCTCCCCAAATAACATATAATGACAATGTATGTGTACATAATATATCATGTCATACTCTTCTACATGTGTTCGTATCTGCAATTCCTTTGGTTTTCATAGCAACACTAAAAGAGGCAGGGTAGATATTCCTCTCTCCATTTTATAGGTGAGCAAAGTGAGGCCTGGAGGAGTTAAAAAGTCTTGCTTTCTTGTTTTTGCTTTCATCTCATGGTAGTAGCAGAATAAAAGGACCCAAGCCTCTCAACCTGGAGTCCACTGTTCTATAGACCAAGACAGAGAATAATTAACTTCTTAAAACTATGGTACAGACAACATAGGATGTGACAAAGAAGAGATTCAAATTGACTTCAGTAGGGGCAGCTAGGTGGCACAGTGGATAGAGCACCAGCCCTGGATTCAGGAGGACCTGAGATCAAATCTGGCCTCAGACTCATAACACTTACTAGTTGTGTGACCCTGGGCAAGTCCCTTAACCCCATTGCCTAGCCAAAAAAAAAAAAACAAACCCAAAACAAATTGACTTCAGTAGTTGAAAAAGGTTTCATAGAGGCTGTGCTACTTCAGATTGGCCTTTGGAGGTTGGATTTGGAGAAGCAGAGAGCAAGGCAATGGTAACTAAAAAAAAACACTAGGAGTCAGGAATCTCAGCCTCCAGGAAACCATTTGACCTCATGGCTCCTCATGAAGTTTCTTTAGTCATCTCCCCTGTGAACAACTGAATCTGCCTGAATTGCAGTAGACTTTACAGTCAACCGAACATTGGAGAACATTCCAAGTAACCCACCCTTCTGCCTCAATATCACCAAAAAAAACCCCAAAACAGGATCAGGGAGTCTTATCTTAGACAACAGGGTAAGGTATGGAAATGAACGCCAGGGCAATGCCAGCTGGCACTGATCCCAGCAGCTAAGTGAGTGAAAGTTCAGAGAATCATGAAAGATAGAGGTCAGTGCCCACTGCTCACTCCTACAGTACTTTCAGTCTGTAGCTGTTCATTTTTTCTGCCATGAATTGTCTTTTCTCCTCAAATAGGAGGTAAGTTTCTAGAAGGCAGGAACCATATATTAAACCTCATCTCCCACTAAAGTCATTGTCTGATGCTTCATCACATCATGGAGGTGACCCTGGGTTCCCAAAGGCTATGCCAACAGCCACAAGCTCTGGAAGGCCGTAATACACTAGAGGACCTTTGATTATGGTTCCCATGTAGACTGTTCTCTTGTCCAAGGGGCAGCCTAGAAAAGTGCATAGAGGTTCAATTACTTGGTTGGTTTCAAGATGATGAATTTTGGTTATATGGTGGAAGACCATCTGCAAAATCATAGTGAGGTTGCATTCTACATCAGTGGATGGAGAGCTGACCACAAAGCAATTATAGAACCTTGTAGTAATGAAATGTTTCAGCTCTCACCAGTACCCAGCACTTACTAAAATTTTCTGTTTTTGGAGGGAGTAGTGGGAAGAGCGTTGGACTTGGAGTTAGTAAAGTTGATTTGGAATTCTATTTCTGGAACTTAATAGCTGTGTGACTGAGCGATTTCAACTCCTTGAGCCTCAGTTCACTGATCTATAAAATGGAGATAACACTTTCACTGCCTCTCCCACACGGTTGTTTTGAGGAAAATACTTTGTAAGTTGTAAAGTGCTATAGATATAGAAACTATTGTGTGAACTGTGGTGTTTGTTATTTGCCGTCTTCAGGGCAAGCAGTTCAAGGATTGTAGACATAGAACTGGAAAGGAATTTAAGTATTATCTAGTCTAGATTATTTTATAGATGAGGAAACTGAGGACTAGAGAATCTAAATGATTGGCCAAATGTCACCCAGGAAGTAATAGTGTTGGAATTCGAACCCAGACCTTGTGGCTCCAAGTCCAGTGCTCTCTTTGTCTCTACACTGTACCACACTGCCCTCTAGATGTTGTGGTCAAGGTGTTCACTCTGTATGCCTTTACTTTGTATGATCCTGTGGTCTGGCACTCTTCTACCTCCCTAACCCTAAATGACAGTGAGTTATTTTCAGGTTTTGCTCCATTCAGGATGGGGATATGTGTTCATGCTGGAGAAAGGGAAGGCGGGGCTATGGATGAAGAAGAGTTTGGAGAACCCGAGAAGATGAGTCTCTCTATGATGCCAGACCCTAGCAGGATGCTGCAAGAAAAGTCTCACTCAAGGGAGGCACCTGAAAGAAAGCAAGGGGGAAGAACAGGAGCTGTGAGCTTTGAGAAAACTCCTCTTTTTCTCTTCCTTCTCAGCCTGTGAAGAATTTAGTGACCCTCTCCACTCCTCAGGGTATTCCTCAAAGACACAGTGATACATCCACATGTATATGCATGTGTATGTACACACACATGTACAGTGTACATGTGGACAAGCATCCAGCCACTAGTAGAAATAAGACAAAAATCAGCCATGCTTGATGACGTAAGGCCTCAGCCAAACAATTAATTTGTACTTTCCAAAGGAGGTGGAGTGTGGGAAGCCACATGAGAGGAGAGCCACTGTGGGGTTGCAGGTGGTTTGTTTGTATTTTCAATGGACAGTGGTTGAGCCACTAAGGTTAGGGGGCTTTCAGGGTAAGGGTGGAACAGATAATAACCGCCATGAACAGACAGGTGTCGTGTAGCCTGGCCTTGGAGAACTCTTTAATCCAGGGGTTTGTAACCTTTTTTAAGAGATGCAGGCCTTACACGCCTTACCTTAAGACTCTTGCTGACCATAGCAGCTTTTCAGGGATTCAGCTTCTTCTTAGAATCGTAGGGACCAGGGAGAGGCTCCCTTTCACAGAGCACGGAATACTGGGAAGAGAAGGGAATTTGGAAATCAGCGTGACCTGGGCTTCCATCCTTGCTTGGCTGTTTGTCAGCTGTGTGACCTTAGTGACTGAAGGCAAGCAAATCACTGGATCTGTTGGGACCCAAGTTTCTTTATCTATGAAATGAAAGAGTTAGATTCAACGGCCTCTAAAATCGCTTCCAGTTCTAGGTCTATGAGCCTAGGAACTCATTTCCCATCTCTGGCTCTCAGTTTCCTTATCTGGAAAATCAGGATGTGGCCCAGAGAATCTGTATGATTCCTTACAGCAGTGGTGTCAAACTCAAATGGAAATGGGGTCACTAAACCATACATAACGATCCCCGTGGGAGGTGGTATCATCATCATCCTCATCATAACTGACATGTATGTAGAACTTACAATGTGCCAAGCGCTTTGCAAATTTTGATCCTCATAACAGCCCTGGGAAGTAAATGCTATTATTTCCCCCATTTTACAGTTGAGTAAACTGAGGCAAACAGAGGTTAAGTGACTTGCCCAATGTCACATAGCTAGTAAGTATCTGTCTGAGGCCAGATCTAAACCCAGGTCTTCCTGATTCCAGGCCCAGTGATCTATCCGCTGCACCAACTAGCAACTATTTATGTTTTATTGTATTTTTATTTGTTTTGTTGAACATATCCCAATTACATTATAATCTGGTTCCTGAACCACAGGCCAAATATTTGACACCTCTGCCTTATAGCTCCAAAATGTATGATCTTATCATGGTAGAAGCCTCCCCTCTCTGGATATGAGCTACTACACTTCTTGGTTCCTGGTTTTTTCTAGATGTGCAGTGTACTCATTACCTTTCCTTCTTCAATTACTGCTACAGAAAGTGAATGCCAAGTTCTAGCACCCACTTCCTCTTTCTCACATACCCTAGATTACAAGGATATGTTTTTTGAACATTTTATTTACAAACGTAAGAATAGTATGATACAGTGTATACAAGCACCGTGTCAACAGTGGAGTTAATACAGTGTTTAATCTGAATACAATGTTGATTGAGTGTTTAACCAATTATGCAATCAATCGACAAACAAGCATTTGTTAAGTGTTTACTACCCCTCAGGTGCTGCGCCAAGTTAAAGGCTGTGGATACCAAGAAAAAATGAAAACAATATCTGCCCTCACAGAACTTACATTCTACCAGGAAAGACAACATGTACATTAATAGGTATAGGTAGAGTGGGTACAAGGTGACCTTAGAGGGGTAGATACCAGTATTTCGGAAGATTGTAACTTGCACAAAAGAGGCAGCAGATTACAGGAAATAGAATCTGACCTCCTAGGCAACAGATCCCTCAAACAATTATCTAAGACTATAAATTACTGAGGAGTTGCCAATTTGAATCTGTAGACGAAATTCCCTGTCGTTGTTTAGTCATTTTTCAGTTGTGTCTGACTCTTTGTGTCCCCATTTGTTGGCTGGAGTGGTTTGACATTTCCTTCTCCAACTCATTTTACAGATGAGGAAACTGAGGCAAAAAGGGCTAAGTGACTTGCCCAGGGTCACACAACTAGTAAATGTCTGAGGTTAGATTTGAACTAAGGTCTTCCTGATTCCAGGCCTGGTCAGGAAGCTGTACGCACTGTGCCACCTAGCTGCCCTACAATGATGAAATCACAGGTCTAGACCAAATAAAAGAAAATAAATGTAATCAGATTCTGCCCAGTTCAGGAAGGACGAGAGCTAAATTTGCTAAGCTCTTCTCTAGTTTAAGATTCCTAGGCCTAACTTGGTCCTTTTTGTCCTGAAGCTCTGAATTATAGGAGGCAGGATACTGTATATAGTGTAGCAGTCCTTGGAGCTTTTGGTCTTGGGACCTCTTTATATTCTTGAAAATTATTGAGGACCTCTCCAAAGAACTTTTGCTTATGTAGGTTGCACCTATTGATATTTATTATGTTTGAAATTAAAACTGATATATTAAAATATTTAGTAATTAATTTAAGATAAGCCAATTGCATATTAATATAAATACACTTTTTTAATGAAAAATAACCTTTGTATATCTCTTTATAGAAGACAGCTAGATTCTCATATTTGTTTCTGCGTTCAATCTCTTGTGATAGATTGATTTGGTTGAAATATATGAAGGAAATTTGACCCTGTGTAGATACGGAGTTGGATAAGGAAAGAATATTTTAATAGGCAAATAATATTTTAATATTATTATGATCTTGAGGACCTTTCTGAAAGGTTCTTGGGGACAACCAGGGGTGCTTAGACCATACTTTGAGAACCTCTGGTCTTATAGCAAGAGAAGTACTGAATCTGATTTTAGAAAACTCGAGTTGGAATCTCAAGTATGCAATTTACTGTGACCTTAAGCAAATTATTTCTCTTCTTTGGGCTATAGTTTCTTTCGCAGTAAGATGAAGAGGTTGGGCTAGATGACATGGGAGGTTCCTTTTGATTATAAAATCCTATGGTCCTATGAGATCACCCAGATCTGGGGTCTGGGGAAGGTGGTTCTAACACTAAATTATGACAGAAGGTAGTGGTGTCCAAAGTGGAGCTGATCTCAAGGGGTATGTGATCAACTAACTAATCAGAGGGTGAATCGATAGGTCACGTTATACTCTCTTTGCAGTAGCCAGTCAAGCGGCTTGTCTCTAGCATAAGCACATCTATCCTTAGCCTCCAACACCACCACTTTGCCCCCTCCCTCCACTGCGCAGTCTCCTACCTTGTCCCTTCTAAGCCTTGTTACCCACATGCAGTTATAACCTTAGTACTTCTGGGTCCCAGAAGTAGCTGCACAGACACCACTGGGAAATTTCCACTTTCTCCTGCCCCAAGCAGACCTATTCCTTGCCCCAGAGATCTCCTCATGCCTGCAGCAGGCACCTCTTAGAGGGTGGTCTCTGTACTCCAGGACAGTAATAGGCCAGTAAGAACTTGCTCCCTCCCTTTCAGTTTGGGTAGCATAAAGCACAGGAGGAACAAGCAGATTTCATTATATTATCGTGTGTGTGTGTGTGTGTGTGTGTGTGTGTGTGTGTGTGTGTGTGTG
>NW_020954556.1:18125499-18202794 GCF_900497805.2 Vombatus ursinus
GTGTGTGTGTGTGTGTGTGTGTGTGTGTGTGTGTGTGTGTGTGTGTGTGGCAATTGGGGTTAAGTGACTTGGTCATTACATTATCTTTCTCCCCAAATCTACTCCTTTCTTAATTTCCTGATGACTTTGAGGGTACCAGTATCCTTCCAGTCACCTAACCTAACCTTCATGACCTTGGTGTCATATTCCACTCCTCACTCTCCCTCTACAATAATCAGTTGCCAAATCTTGCCATTTCTACCTCCACAAAGTCTCTAGCATCTCTCCCTTTCTTCTTACTCATATTGCCATCACTCTATTCTAGGTCATTATCACCCCTTGGTTGGACTATTACAGTAGCCTTTACTTGGTCTCCTAGCCTGTCTCTCCCCTTTCTCACGCATCTTCTATAGAGCTGCCAAAATAATTTTCTTAAAGCACAGGTCTGTTAGGTCATTCCCTGCTCAAAAAGCACCAATGGCTCCCTAGTGACTCTATGATTAAATATTATTTCATTTTTATACCATCCCTTTAAATATCTATTTTAATGTAAATTTTATAATATACATAACAATTAATACAGTAACATACGTATATAGTCAACTGGCTGTTAGGAGACTTCATTTCTAGATATAATCAAGCAGTAACTATAAATCAAGACATTAATAATTTGCAAGGCCTTACTTCTAAGTCAGTTGCTACTTTAACATCCGTTACATGTAGCAGGTGCTTAATAAATGTTTACTGAATTAAAATATAAATGTTGATTGAATCAATGAGTGTAAAAGCATTTATTTAGCACTTACTATGTGCCAGATTTGCATTAAGCACTAGGGATAAAAGAAAGAATGAAATAGGTATTTATTAAGTGTCTACTATATACAAAGTGCTTTGCTAATTAGTTTGCTGGGTATGGAGTCAGGAAGACCTGAGTTCAAATCTGGCCTCAGATACTTACTAGCTGTGTGACCCTGGGCAACTCACTTAACCTTTGTTTGCTTTAATCCACTGGAGAAGGAAATGGCAAACCACTCCAGTATCTTAGCCAAGAAAACCCCATGGACAAAAATCCATGGGGCCACATAGAGTTGGACATGACTGAACAACTGAACAACGAAGTCCACGCCATTATAAATAAGATGCAAACAGATTTGTAAAATATATAATACATGAAAAATGTTATGTGAAGTCTGAGAGGCAGACGTCATTAAAACCTTCATAGAAAAGGTAACACTTGAACTGGACTTTAAAGGATGGATAAGAATTTAATAGGCGAAGAAAGGGAACAATTTGATCTTGAGGAACAGTGAGTAAAGACTTGATAAGTTTGGGGGGAAGATATGATGCCTGGAGAAGAGTAATAGGAAGTTAGGCTCAAAAGGTGGGCAAGGTGACATCAGAATGTAGAAGGCATTGAATAAAGGAGCTCAAAGTTTACTCAGGAGACAAGAGGGAGCCATGAAGGTTTTCAAGGAGGGACATGAAATACTCTATGGCAAACATGATAAAAGATGAAAAAGTCAATGTTGGAAGGACTGTGGAACAGCAGGCACACTGATCCACTGCTAGCGTTTATGTGAATTGCTCAATCATTCTAGCAGGCAACTAGGAATTATCCAAGAAAGTTATTGAACTGTTTGTACTCTTTGACCCAGTGTTCCTGTTACTGAGTTTATACCCTAAGAAAGTCAGCAACAGAAAAATAAATCTGATGAGAGTGTATGGGACAGTGGGGGCTCCCTGGGGCCTACTCTGGGTGGGCCTTTGGGCACCTATTGGCATCTGACTGGTAGATGTGCAGAGTAGTGGAGTGGAAAGTCCCTTATTCCTTCAAGTGGCTGCTCCTGCTGAGCATCAGCCTCTGATTGGCAACAAAACCAGGTTGAGGGTAACTGACAGATAGTCAGGACGTCTACCCCAAGCATGTGAAAACTCCCCCTCTCTCCCCCAAAATGGGCAGTTGAGAACAATTTGTTTGAACAGCCATGAAGGTGACTGAAGGAGGCACTTTAGAATGTTTAGAGCTCAGTCAGACATCAAAGATGCCAAGGTCATCTACTGCATCTCATACCATTGCCAGTCATCTTGACTTTTGTCTTGCCCCTGGAACTTGATGACTTTGGAAGAAAGGCCCATGACTTTGTGCAATTCTGCCTCACTTAAATCCAATTCATGACCAAGTCAACATATCACCTTGTGGTGTCATGGGTCCTCTTCAAAAATGAAGGATGAACAACAGTTGAAACTGTGGGAGTGGGTGAGGTTGTCAAGGAAGATAATCTAGAACAAGAGTTCTTAACCTAGAGTCTGTAAACTTTTTTTTAGGATTTTGATAAATGCATTTTAAGAGGTTTCCATTGTAATCCTATGTATTTTATACATTTAAAGACTTTATTCTGAGAAGGGATCCATAGGTTTTAACAGTCTGGCAAAGGGGTCCATGTCACAAAAAACTAGACTAGACTACAAAGGGAAGAGATGACCTCCAAGGTTCTAGGATTCTATGACCATTGATTTATGTTTAAGGCAGGAGAAGCCTCACTTCATTTCTGGGCCCAGGCGATTTATCAGTCTAAGTATGCCTCTGCTCAGGAGTGCCATCAGTAGGCTGAAGGTTTGGGTAAGGGAGAGGGCAAAAAGAGGAAGGGTAGAATCATAATAGTTACTGTTTTTTTTTTTTATAATGCCTTAAGGTTTAAAAACAGTTTTTCATCTGAACAACTATTAGATAGAATTGTACAAGGATTATTTTCTCCAGCTCACAGATGTCAGAGAGGTGGAGTGAGTTGCCCACAGAGTTAATAAGTAACAGAGGTGGTACTGAAGACTAAGTCTCCTACACTGCATTAAAACTAAGGTGGGGTAGGCAGGGCTTTAGCCCAGATGCCAAAATTTAGAGGGGTACCACTTCCTATCCCAGTCAGCCGTCACAGCAAATTTAATTACTGGGTCAGATCCTAACAGGACTGGAGGACTCTTCTGTTTCCTAAACCATTTGCTTAATTTGTGTAGGCTTCCTCCTGCTTGGCCTAACTTTTTCCCAGATGGTGCTTAAAATTATTTTCTCTTCTTTTCTGATCTAGCAACCCACTAAAAAATAATCCTATCGTATTGTCTTTTACTCGTAAATCTCACAACAAAGCTTTTTAGAGACAAAGCCTTGCTAAACTAAGGTTACAATAACATTCACCTCGACTTTTCAAGTACGTCTCTTAAAGATTCTACTTCAAAGTTTGTAACTCCATTCCATTATCACGCAGACCTTTGTAAAGGAACTGGAAGGAAGCCATCTGAGGGTGAAACTGGTACACATTTAAAGCATTCTTTGCCATTCTTCCTACTGCACTCTAAACAAGGCACAGGCTCCCGGGGTGAAAAAAGAATCATGCCATCCGTTCACTCAGCTCTTAACATTCAAGGCAACCCACTGGGGAAGATGTCTTCTATAATCTCAAAAGCTTCTTCATTATCAATCACCTAAGTCATCTCAGAAAAAGGGAGGAGGGGATGTGGCAAAAGCCAAGGGGTGGATGGGTCAGAAAAATAGAGTTTAGAAATGAGGAGCTGAAGCGGCTGAGAACTTGAAAACATAAACTGAGGGATGTATTCTCTCACACAAGGCCTAGCCCCACACTGCATGAATTTATTGTGCCCTCCCATCTGCCACATTTCCCCAGTTTCCTTTGACCCACCTATCACCTGCAATGGTCTGGCTCTTCTCCTGGTGACAATGTTGTTGTATGTGGCTACTTGTGGCTGTTACTGCATCACAGAGTCTAGAGAGAGACCACTGCCATGTCTCTTCACTGTCATCACCTTCCCCTCCCTTTGCATGAGGGTTGGGAGTTTGACTATATTGGGAGTGAGGCAATGGTCCCAGATTTCCTGGGGGATAGGACAGTCCTCCTCCAGTTTGGCTAAAACCAACCATAAGTGGTTTATGGGAAAGCCACTTGTGGCATAATTAAACTCAAGGCTGTCTGTGCCCCCAGAAGTGGGATCCTTAGACCTTCCAGAATTCCAGGAAAGTTGTTATTTGGCTTGCCTCTGCCATGCTCCCTTACTATAGCCGATCTTGTAGTTTCTCTCCCCGGGTTCCCCTCCCCCTTCCTCTACTCTCAGGCACCAGAATTCCTAGTTATAGCTCTGCTCCTGACTCAAAAACCAATGAGCTTTCCGTTATGCCAAAAAGTGAAAAGAAGGGGTGGGAGAATAGTGTATATGATGGGAAATTCCCAGAAATAACCAGGTCTGGAAAGCAGTTAGGTAGTAGATAGGTCATTAGTATAGGAGTCAGAAGATTTGAAATAAAATCTCACCTCAGACATTTACTAGATGTGTGATCCTGGACAAGTCATTTAACTTCTTTCAAAATCTGAAAGTGGAGTTAATAATAGCCCCTACCTCACAGGATTGTTGTGAAGATCAAATAAAATGGCATATGTAAAGTGCTTTGAAATCTGAAATAAATAAATCTGAAATAAATGCTAGCTAGTATTATTATTATTATTTCAAGGTCCCCAATTTGGAGCTCAAGTGATCTATCTCCTAGCCACTTCTAGCCCTGAGTAAGTCTTCCACTTAGTCCTGGCCCTCAGTGTTCCCTTTTTCAAATTTGTTTTTTCTTTTTTAAGGCAATTGGAGTTAAGTGACTTGCCCAGAGTCACACAGCTAGTGTCAAGTATCTGGTCTGAGGCCAGATTTGAACTCAGATCCTACTGACTCCAAGTCCTGTGGATAGCACTGTGCCACCTAGCTGCTCCCCCCTCAGTGCTCCCTCTCCCAACCACACTTTCCTCCCCCAACTCCAATGAAGCATCATCAGAAAGACAACCTCAGGTTTCTTTTTCTCCCAGCTTCAAGTGTTTCTGGGTCACCATGCCAGGAAGATAGTAGGCCCTGCCAAGTTTCCTGGCTGTGTCGGCTGAAGAAGGTGCGGGTGCCTTTAAAGTCAATCCTTGCTGGCTCCCACATCGGGGACTTTCACGTCCTTTATAGTCAGGCAAGAAAGGAAGCTACAGGGCTGAACCTCTCTATACTTTGATTCTTGGCTACCTTGTCTAAATTGTTTTCTTTGCCTTACCTTTCTTCCCTACCCCTCCCTGCTCCCCAACTCAACTTCTCTATGGAAATACCCCTTGGAACAGAGACAAAGACAATACCAAACACAGGACAGATACTTAGTAAATGATTGTTGAATGAATGAATGAAAGTACAAACACTCTCTTGTTGGGGTAGTGAAGGTTCACATTTCAGGGCTTTATCTGAAAGCGTGAAGACCTGAACAAACAGGTAGGCCTAATGTTTGCACCAAGAAGATAAGGGTTTGAACATCTCCTTTGCTATAGTCTCTATGTGATCTTCGGCAAGCCACTGTTCTGTTCTGTGCCTCAGTTTCTGTACTTGTAAAATGAGGGGATTGGTTAAGATCTTGGATGTGCCTTTCAGCTTTAAATACTAGGAATGACCAGAACTAGCTGATAACCTATAGGAGAGCATGAGGGCTACCTGCAGAAACCTGAACTTTTTATACCTTCTGGCCTCAGAGAACTTCTGCATGAAGCTGGTCTCCAACCAAGATTAGAATCCCAATAAATTTAGTTTCAAATTACTAGGTTGCTGCCATCTGTTAGGTCAAGAGTAATCGGCTACAGATTGACAAAGCTGATTTTAAAAAAAGGAAAAATGACAAATGCTACAGAGGTTGTGTACTGTAATGTTCTGTTGGTTGAGCTGTGAACTCATTCAGCCATTCTAGAAAGCATTTTGGAGCTATGCCCAAAAAGCTATTAAACTGTGCATGTCCTTAGACCCAGCAGTACTTGGGATAAGCAGTACTTAACCCAAGGAGATAAAAGAAAAGTGAAAATAAAAAAGTATTTGTAGCAGCTCTTTTGTGGTGTCAAAGAACTGGAAACTGAAGAACTGCCCATCAATTGGAGAATGGTTGAACAAGTTATGGTATATAAACATGATGGAATACTATTGTGCTCCAAGATACGATGAAGGGGGATGGCTTCAGAAAAACCTCAGAAGACTTGTACAGATGCAAAGTGAAGTGAGCAGAACCAGAAGAACAACTTATATAATGATGGCAATATTGTAAAGACAAACATCTTTGAAGACTTGGGAACTCTGATCAATATGATGACTACCCACAATTCCAGAGGACTCATGATGAAACATGCTATCTATCTCCAGACAGAGATCTGATGGACTCAGTGAAGACTGAGGGGTATGTGTGTGTGTGTGTTTTTGTGTGTGTGTGTGTGCACATATTTATGTTTATCTTTTTCAGTCATTTTTCATTCATGTCCAGCTTTTCATGACTTCCTTTCTGGGGTTTTCTTGGCAAGAATACTGGAGTGGTTTGCCATTTCCTTCTCCAATTTATACACACACATACATTCTTACATACATATAGCTAATGCAGGATTGTCTTGCATATACATATGTCTTGCCATACATGAGTTTAATTTTTTTTTTTTTTGCTTTCTTAATGTGTATGTGTGTGGGGTAGAGATGGTGGTAGGAAGTAGAGAATTGGAAATTGAGAATAAAATAAAATTGAATTAACTACAACAAAAAAGTAGTTGACAACTTGAGTGTTATGTTAAGAGAAACCTTCCTCTAAAAGAAGTATCTTTCTCCACCCACTTGAATTCCACTATCTTTGGGAGCTTAAAAGCTGTTTGGTCTTCAAAAATTCCTCACTAAGATTCAAATGTGTCTAGGAGTGGTCATACCTTAAACCTTATCATTCATGGGATATTGTTAGAAGGAATGCTGCAGTTATAATCAGACCTGGGTTCTAGTGTGGCCTCTAACTCTTGGTAATTGTTGCACTTCTAGTATCAATCAATCAATAAGCATTTATTAAGTACCTACTACAAGCCAGGCACTATCACTAAATTGCTCTGGGCTCTTCTGGTGAAGTACTAGACAGGATAGAGAAGTTTACTACTTACTGTTTCTTGTCTTCTCAATCATTGAGCTTTCCAGCAGGTCCATCTTTGACTTTCCATAGTGCCATCTTAACTAGAAGTCCAGATGAGTACTTTCTGGAAAGAAAGTTGATAAATAATTTTCTTGACTGGAAACAATGGATGGCGGTCCCTTATTAGAGATGTATCTCTACACTTTGAATCTTGATGGTGTCAAATGGGTGTAGCAATTTACTTAAACTCCATTTAACTCAATAAGCTTTTCTAAAGCATTTACGTTGTTCAAGGTATTGTACAAAGCACTGGGAATGTAAAGGCAAAAAACAAAACAAACAAACCAAAAAAAAGAAAAGAAACAGTCCCTGCCCTTAGAAGTCTCTTATTCTACTAGGCACAAGGTAAATTGAGAAGGGACAGAGCACTAACAGCTGAGGAGGTCAAAGAAAACTTCAGGAGAAAGGTAGCACCTGAGCTGAGCATTGAAGGAAGAGAAAGATTCTGAAAGGTAAAGATGAAGAGGGAGTGTATTCAGGGACAGGATATAATTTATGCAAAGGCAAGAAGTGGTTAATGAAACATGAAATACAGGAAATATAATCCATTTTGAATGGAATGTGGAATATATGAATAGGAGCAATATGACATCAAATTGAAAAGGCAGGTGCAGCCTGATTGTGGAAGGCCATAAATGCTAGTCTGAGGAGTTTATATTCTAATCTTACAGGTAACGGGGAACTAGAGAAAGTGTTTGGGCAGGTTAGGCTTGTGCCATAGCAAGATTCTGACATGGTAAGATCTATCTTATAAGATTATTTTGTTGGCTGTGTAGAGAATGTGTTAGGAAGAGAAAGAATAGAGGCAGCGACATGAGTCTGTATTATTCTGGTGAATGGCAATCAAGGTTTGAACTAGCAGCATGAAGGGAAAGAAGGGTACAGATGCTGGAGACGTATCTTTGTTGTTGTTCAGTTGTTTCAGTCGTGTCTAACTCTTTGTGAACCCATTTGAAGTTTTCTTGGCAAAGATATGGGAGTGGTTTCCTTCTTCAGCTCATTTTGCAAATGAGGAAACTGAGGCAAACAGGGTTAAGTGACTTGCCCAGGGTCACACAGATAGAAGTGTCTGAGGTCAAATTTGAACTCAGGTTTTCCTGACTCCAAACCTGGTGCTGTATTCACTGTGCCACTAAGCTGCCCTAGCTGTCAATTCTACCAATGTAGCAGAGGTAGCATTGACAATATTTGGCAACTGAATGAATAGGATGAAGCAAAAGAAAAAGTCGATGATGAGTATGAAATGTCAACATGACATAAATTTTTAAAAAATAATACTTATAATAGCAGGCATTTATATAGTACCTACTATAGTCTAGGCACTATGCTAAATATTTTACAAATATCTCAATTGATCCTTACAGCACCCCTGGGAGGTAGGCACTATTATTATCCCCATTTTATAGCTGAGGAAACTGAGGCAAACAGGGGTTATAAATGACTCACCCAAGGCCACACAGCTAGTAAGAAACCGAGGCTGGATATGAACTCGTGTATTCCTGACTCAGGTCCATCTCTTTATCTACTTTGCCATGTGGTTGTGTGCAGTGAGCAGCTGGTGATGAGGAACTCAAGTTCAGGTGAGATTAAAGTCAGCTGACTATATGTGTAGACATGATCATTGAACCTATAGGAGTAGATGGGATCAACAATTGAATTCAACTAACATTTATTAATCATCTCCTATTTGTAACACATGGTACTGTGTACTGAGGCTACAAAGACAAGAATGAAAGAGTCTCTGCCTTCAAGGAGTTTACATTCAACTTCAAGAATATAGCAAAGACTTATATATAACTTTTAAATTTTGTTTTGTTTTGAATGCTCTATTTTTTATTAACTGTATCCTAATATTACATTAGTTTCTCTTCATTGCTCTCATGACAAGTGTTAACTCCTATTGAATTTATTTGTTTTAATTTTATTTATTTTATTCTGAATTTAAGAAATAAAACAAGCATTTCCATAATAGTAGAATAGAAAAAAAAGATGATTGTACATGAAATTACAAATCTGTTATGAACAACTTGCTATTTCTTTTAAATATATGATGAAGTTATCACGTAACTTCCTTTCTTTTTGCCCTTTTTTCCTTCCCTCCCATCCTAGAGATGGCTACCATTAGACACAAATACGTACATGTATATGTATATATAACCATTCTAAACATACTTTTATTTATCAGTTTTTTTCTCTGGATGCAGATAGGGTCTCCCTTCATATGTCCTTGGTAGTTAATTTGGGTATTTATAAATAGTCAAAATGACTTATTTGCTCAAAGTTGTTCTTAAAACATTATTGCTGCTACTGTATACAATGTTCTCTTGGTTCTGCTCATTTCATTCTTCGTTATTTCATGCAAGTCTATCCATGCTTTTTCTAAGATCATCAAGCTCATCATTTTTTTTAATAGCATAACTTGAAGAGAGCACAGCTAGGTGGCTCAGGGGATAGACACAGTGCTGGCCCTGGAGTCAGGAAGACCCGAGTTCAAATCTGACCACAGACACTTACTACCTGTGTGATACTGGGCAAGTTACTTCACCCTGATTACCTCAGTTTCCTCAACTATAACATGAGCTAGAGAAGGCAATGGCAAACCATTCCAATATCTTTGCCAAGAAAACCCCAAATGGGGTCACAAAAAGTCAGATATGACTAATTGACTAAACAACAGCAACAACAAAAACTTGAAGAGAAAGAGAAAACACTAATGATTAGGTAACCAGGGAAGAATGTTCAGTGCTTGTGGGATACCCATATTTAGGGGATGGGAGATGAATAATGCTTTAGCAAGGGAGACTGAGAAGGAACAGTCTGATGGGTAGAGAAATGGGAAAGAGAAGTATCTTGAAAAGGGGAAAGAAGAAAATATCTAAGAGGAGGGGGTGGCCAACAGTATGAGAGGCTGCAGAGGGGTAAAGGAAGATGAGGATTAAGAAAAAAAATCAGATATAGCTAGCTGGTCAGGGATCAATAGCAACCTTGGAGTAGAATAGTAGAGTCAGAAGTCAGATAAAGAAAAGGGATTAAGGAAGGATTAAGAAAAGAAAGGGCTATGAACAAGTTGGAGGCAGCAAGTGTCCTGACTCCCTTTGGGAATTTGAGAGTGAAAGGGAAGAAAAATATAGGCTGATAGGCCAAGGGGATTTCGGCTAAAGATGTTTTGTTTTTTTTTTTAATTTTATTTTTTTTTCAGCAAGGGGAGACCTAAAGGAGATAGGAAGGGATAGGTTCAAAAGAATTAGTAGAAGGGCTGATCTTGGCCAGAAAAAGGGTTAACTCTTCTTTAGAGATTGGAGCAAACCAGAAAGAGTGGATTAAAATATACGTGAGTTTTGAGGTATGGAGAAGAGGGAAAGGGAGACCTAGTGACTGATAGCTAAATTTTCCTAGTAAAGTAGGAGGCAGAGTGGACTGCTGAGGGAGTGGGGGATGGGGGTAGTATAGATGGCTTGATGATCGAAAAGTTTTAGAACAGCCTTTATGTGGACCATTTTCAGAAGTAAAATAATAGGGAAGAATAAAAAAATTGCTGTGTAGCAACTGAATTTAGATAACGAAAATTTGTAGTAGGTGCTAACACGACTTCTCAAGCAGCTTTGTAGGAGGAACAAAGTAGAGAGTAGGTGCAGGTCTCCTAGGACCGAAGATTGGTAGAACGAGTGGGCAAAGGTTTCAAGAGTGGAGGATGGTGCCACAGTCAGACTTGTCAGCTATAGTGTCAAGGCAAGGAAGAAAGGGGAGCGAGTCGCAAGTAGGGGTTACGGGACTGGGAGAACAAGGAGGAAAAGGGGATAGAGATTGCTAAAGGAGGAATGAGACAGAGGGAGACACAGAAAGATAGGAAATGATGTTCAGAAAGGGGAATTTCAGAGTCTAAGATCACAGAATACACCTGATACATCCCATGTCAAAGTCAAGCTCCAAGTATGGATGTCCCATGAAGGAAGCATTTCTCCTCTTCTCTCTGATACTCTTGAGCTGCCTCTTATACACGGCGTCCCTTCTGCCTCCGAGGTTGCAAAGGTGCTTGGCTCTATCACGGTTCCAATGACCCCCCAACCTTGGATTTGGGCTCCTTTTTCTTACCAAACTGAAGGAGGTAGTTAAAGGTCAAGGTTAAACATATAAAAAAAAAATCTTGAAAGCAGACATTTCTTTCATCCAAAAGTTATTTTTTTAAATCTATAAAATGGGCATAATGATAGTACCTACCTCCCCAGGCTGTTGTAAGGATCAAATGAGATAATATTTGTATAGTACTATACAAATGTTAGCTATTATTAATGTAACAATTAATTTAATTAAATAATTAAACCATTAAATATAATGGTTTTATTATTATTATTATGTTAAAACTTTCATCAGGCTGATTCTCTGGTAGCTCTTCCTCCTCTTCCTCAGAGGTGAGGGCAACACTCTTGGTGCCTACCTCCCCCCTGGAGTTGGTCTCTAGCCCAGCTCACTGTCTTTCACCACAGCCAGCTTCACTCAGATCAGTGAAGTGCTTAGTTAGACTCCTTATTGTGACTTCAAATGTGCGTAAAGATTTATTTTACACTTCTGTAGCCTGACTTTCAGCTGCTCAGGAACTTTTTTCTTAATTATATCACATTGTTCCCATGGAGCCAATAGCACTCCTCTTAATGCCCCCTATTGTTTCATCTAACGTCATGATTTCACAGGGGCAAATAATGGCATTAGGAGTGTATGCCTGTACTCTGAAAATCATTGCAGCCTTCAACTAATATGTGTATATATATATATATATGTATATATATACACGTATATATATATATACATATATTTATATATACCCTACTATGATGCTCAGAACCAAGTTGGGAGGGACCCCAAGGGTTATCTAGTTCAAACCCTACCCCCACCCCTCCAAAATGACTCCCTGACACATGTCTGACAAGTAGCCATTCAATCTTCCCTTAATGACCTCCAGGGCAGTGAGGAGGAACTTCCTCCCTCTTGAGGCAGCCCACCCTACCTGTGGCTAGCTCTAATTGTTAGGAAGTTCTTCCTTAAACCGAGCCTAAATTTGTCTCTGTTACTTCCAGAAAGAGAAAGTGTGTAATTTCAACTTATTGGTTCACAGTAGCAGTTCTCAAAGTGTGGTGTGGGGATTCTTTCACAGGCTCCTCAATGTTAAAACTATTTTCACAATAAAACTTAGGTGTTTTAATATATAATGTTAACTGTAGGTAGAGATAATCAGCGGCATGCTGGTAAATGTTTAATAACCAGGCCTGTATGGGGGAAGAGGAAAGGTATGTACGTACTTTTTTTTTTTTGGCACTTTTTGGTGAGGCAACCGGGGTTAAGTGACTTGCCCAGGGTCACACAGCTAGTAAGTGTCAAGTGTCTGAGGGTCCTCCTGACTCCAAGGCCTGAGCTGTATCCACTGCACTGCCTAGATGCCCCTTGCACATATACTTTTAAGTTGGATCTGCATTGTTGTCTAGACACTCAAAAACCAATACATCAACCAATACAAACCGATTCGTAGCATTTGCCATTTCTGAGGTGTAAATGCTCAAAGTGAAAATTTGACAACCAACTCTTCCAAGACTGCTAGATCTTCCACTAGCACACCCCCAGATATCACCCATATAAGCAAAAAAACTCTGTGGTGTGGGAGGGGCAAGTCTTCAATGATTCTTAAGTGTAAAGGTGTCTGGAGATGTAAAAGTTGGAGAACCACAGGTCTACGAGTGTTCCTTACCTGATTCAGGTAAGGCGGACAACGTCACCTCATTACATATGGCGCCCCGTAGCAGACATGTGTAACCTAGAAGTGGCTGGGTCCAGGTTGGGATAGCCTATACCCACTAAGCCATAAGCTTGGCCTGGCTGTTGGCACATAAAGATATCTTTGAGTCAGAGCTTCTCTGCATCCTCTCTTTCGGTGACTGCTCCTTCTACCCTCCAGTCCTCTTGAAATTGGCCACAGAGAGAAGTAGGGAAGGCGGCCATGGTCCTCTCCAGCCTGCCTGGAGCCGGGGGTGGGGGGGTGGGGGGGTGGGGGGGTGGAGAGAATGACAGGTCTTTTCAGGTTGGGCCAAATTGCACTTCCAGATTCAAAGAATAAAGGCTTCTTGTAAGGGGTTCTCTGTCTGAGTCCAGCCCCTTGATCAGTTAAATATAAGTGAATCAGGAAATGCAGATTAACTTTCCCTTGAAATGCAAAAGGGGGTTTAAAAGTCCCAGGGAAAAGTGCTTTGGGACAAGGTTGGTTTCTTGCCGCTTGCCAAATGCTTGGGGGTGGGGGAAAGGAGGGGTGTTTTCCTAGTCTTTTAAGGCAATGGCTCCTTCTTTGGGCTCTGTTGCTATTGAAGCTATCCTCGCATACGGAACTTAGCCCGACTCTCCCACAGCCCAGGGCCCATCTCACCTAGAAGAGGATTTTCAGACTTTTCTATGTGCGGTTAGCTGAGCTTTTGGACTTTTGCTGTTATGGGTCAGGAGGACGATGGGGATCCAGACTTTTCCACAGGAACCTTTCCTGATCCCCTCCCCCATCCCTGCAGAAATACTCTAGGGGGAAGAGTTGACGCGGCAGAAGACCAGAAGACCTGGTTTAGAGTCCCCAGCTCTACCGTTTTCTAGCCATCTGGACTTTATCAAATCCACTTATTCATTCATTTTTTATTCATCTATTTCTAAGCACCTACTGTGTGCAGAGTATTATGCTAAACATTCAAGAAAATAGAAAGCTTAAATAAGACCCTCCCATGCCTCTTTGGAGTATATACAGGGGCTTTGTGGGGGCTCAGATGTGATAATGGATGTATAATAGGGTCATGTAACTTGCCTGAGTCTCTCAGCTTCTCTATCTTCCCCTACCTCATGGGTGATTGTAGCCTTCTTTGGCTGCATAGCTGGAACAGGTTAAAAACTGCTGTAAAACATCTTTAGATTGAAAACATCTATAAAAACTGGAACAATCTCTCTCTTTTCCTGTTCTCTCTTTCCTGTTTCATTCACAAGGTGAAGATCATGTGCATTTCATCCTCAGTTCATGTGGGTGCCATGAACTAAACTGGGAGGGTCTTACTTTCCTTCTTTCCTGTCCTCATCTTTTACCCAGGCTCTGAGAAATGGGCCTGGGGTCTCTGGTTAGCTCTGTTTGGTTTGCCCTCAGTTTCTGATGTAGGTGACAAACCCCACTGGATGGGACTTTGAGCTATGTCGACCTTGGAGCCAGGATTCCACACCAGATATTGCTGCCACCCCAGTAGGGAACCCTAGGGAAGCCAGGGGTTGCCTGGGACTTGAAGCCAGGGGAGCTTTGGACTTGAATCTTGAGACCGTGCTATACAGGAACCAAACTAAGTTATGAACCTGATCCTCTTCCTCTCTCCAGAGACTGAGGTAGTATAGGTAGATGATTAAGCCTCATGTGTGGTGGAGTAAGTTTGTATATTTGTTATTATACTTTAAAATAAATATTACCTTGTGAAAGCTAAAATGACTGTTAGTAGTTAAATGGAACTGGGTGCAAGGGATTCAACTCTTACACTTCAGGGAACACCATTGGTGGGTGCTAAAGTCATTGGTAGAGAACCTAAACATCTCAAACCCTTTTAAGAGCATTAGAGAATCCCAGGGGAGAAATGAAATATCATGCCCATGGCCTTTAGGCATTGGGGGCCAGGATAGCTAAGTGTTACAGATGCAAAGATACAGATACAGCAACTATAAAAGGCTATATAATAGGAAATTATGATTATGATTGATTATTACTATTACTATTATCCTGCAGTCACTAGGCCTCCAGTCGGGTGATGATTTCATTCCCTGAGCCTTTTATAACACTACTATTGAGCCATAAGCATTGTTTATAGAGCAAAATAGGGTTGTGTTGGTAAATGTTTAACAACTAGACTTTCTGGTGGAAAAAATGTATGCACATATGCTTTAAAATTTAATCTGCATTATTAACACTTTGTTAAATCTATACAATCAACAAAACAATAAATCAAGCCCTGGTCTGTAGCCAATTTCTGAGGTGTAAATTCTAACACTGAAAATTTAACAAACGGCCTCTGCAAGCTGTTTAGAGCTGGTGCCAGCGAACCACTATACTGGAGAATGTGTTTGATGGAGGATACTATACATGGAGATAATTAGAGGATACATAACATGACAAATGTATTAAAGAGGTGCAAAGCAAAGTTGCATTTGAGGCACGTGGGGAAGATTATTCATATGATGCGCTCTGAAGTTACCCTCCCATCTCCTCTTGAATTAGCAGGTTGGATCCCTAGAAGGGCCTGCTACTTCTCCCTTCCGGGTTCTAGGGGAAATGCAAAGGGGTTAGGAGATTTCCTTCTTAGGTTATAGCTCATAACCCTCCATTTGTGCGCTTCTTTTTCCCACCATTATTATTTATTAAATCAATTAGTCAGATTTAATTAGCCTTTTGAAAGGGGTATTTACTATGGTAGTATAGTAAGAAGGTGACTGAAGGAGCACTGTGGAGCACTGAGAGCTTGGTCAGACATTGAAGATGACCAAGGTCATCCCCTGAGCCCTGGACCATCGACGGTCATCCTGACTTTTGTCCTGCTACTGGACTTCGATGACTGTCAAAGAGAGTGAGGCTGATGACTTTGTGCAACTCTGCCTCACTTAACCCAATTTACACTTGAGTCAAGACGGGGCAAACAATTACAAGATAAACAGTTGGTTCAGAACTTCCTTCTAAGACATCTTTGGCACCCTCTCACAAGTGCATTCAGAGTCTCGGGAAAGTGAGCCCAAACTTGGGGCATATTTGGTGAAGGGGAAGACTCATTATTCCTAGAAGTTCTTTTGCCTGAGTCCTCAAGATGTTCCCCTTAAGCTTAGGATGTCTTTTTTTTTCTGCTTGGCTCCTTGTAGAATTCTTGAAGCTGTGGTGCCTCACTGCATCTAGTTTATCTTCCACTCCCAAGTGGACATTGCTTAGAGTCATTCACTGCCTTCCCTGGGAAGCTGTTAGGATGCCGATAAGAAGTCCAAATCCTTTGATCCTCTGGAGTTCCTAAGGTCAAAGGTGGTGGTGGTGTGTGTGGGGCCAAGACTCTTCTCCCTCCACCTTCAAGACCTAGACATCCTTCCCAGAGGCTTGGCTAGAACAGCTTCCAGCACTTCCAGTTACCTCATGCTGGACAGCAAACTGCTTTGTTGGTTTTATATAAGCCCCAGAGGGCATAGTTGAGTTTCTTTTAACCAATTCCTACAGACTTCCTATCTTCCCTAGTTGAAATTCCTTTAATTAATTGATTCAATAGAGATATCTAGGTCTGAATGGATTGACTCAGTAGAGATATTCTAGTTGAAATTCCTTAAGGAATTGATTTAATAGAGATATGTCTAGGTCTTGTTCACAACTAGTTCAGATCTCTCATGGACTGACTCAGGGGCAGTATTCCAGCTGAAATTCTTTTAAATGATTGATTCAGTAGAGAAGTCTGGGTCTTGTTTATACCTAGTTCAGAACTCAACACGATTGACTCAGTAGAGATATTCTCACCTGGTTTTGGTATCTGGGTTAAAATACTTTTTTTTAGTTTGTGAAATGGAGTCGAGTGATTGACTCAATCAAGCCCCCTCCCCCACCCCTTAAAATTATCTACAAGGTGGGAGGGAATGGGGAAGTATTCTAGGAGAAAGTGGTATTGGAGTTGAGCTTTAAAGGTTGCTTAGGAACGGAACCATAAATAGGGCAGAGTATCTGGGGCTTTGCTCCAGGGCACTGAATTGAGAAGGTGCTGAGAGCATTTGCATTGTAGTTCTTCTGGAGCATGGAAGCAACAGAGTTTAGCACTTTTCCCTGCCCACACCCCCAGCTGAAGACCAAGGAAGGCTCATGCACCTGCAACCATGTGATGTTGGCCATATGTTACATGAGTATTGTTGGAGTAATCAATATGAGTCAGTGTGTGAAAGCATTTTAAGGCTGGTATCACCTCTCTCCTTGTTTTAGTTGATAGTGGGTGAGGGTTCACCTCAGGCAGAGGGAAGGGAAGGGACCTTCTGCTAAAGTAGAAAGGTGCTAGGAGCTTAAAAAGTTGGTTTAAGAGCCTATTTCCAGCTATTGTTTTGGGGATAGTTTGTCCTACTCCAGGCACATGTATTTCTAGCTTTGGCCTTGGGTATTAATATCCCTTCCACATCTGACTCTCCCGATCGCAGGTTTCAACATGTCACGTGTGGGCAGAAGAAATTAAATGGAAATTGGGAGTTTTGCAGAAGCCGCAAATGACGTGAAGGTCAGTAGACGACACAGAGCCTATGACCAAATACTTAACCCAAGTTTTACAATAAGGTACTGTAAACACTCCATAAAAGAAAAAGAAAAAAGAAAAAATCAGACTTATTCTCTGGTACTCAGAGGGCAAAAAAATTTGACAGGATTTTCTAGATCACAGGGGCACCACGCCTCTAGCCCCTCCTCACCCCGCCCTTGGCCCCAAGGATAGGGAAGGGATAACAGTATATCAAGCAAAGAATAGGGAGGAAGGCATTCTCAGCATAGAGCAAGAAAACATAGGCAGGAAAGTTCAGAGTGCAATCAGGGGACAGGGCAGACCAGTTTGACTGGAGCATGGAATACATGGAGGGGGAGAAACATGAGACAAAGCTGGAAAGATGGGACAGCACCAGGTTGTGAAATGCTTTAAATGTGCCGCAAAGAGTAAACATTTTACTTAGGAGGCAATAGGGAGCCACTGAAGATTTTTCAAGAGAAGAGTGACAAGACTAGATTTGTGCATAACAGAAATTATTCTTGGCAGTGTTGGGAAGGATTGATTGGAGAGTGGAGCCAGTAAAGGCAAGAAGACCTCTCAGAACACCATTTTAAGCTTGTGGGGCTGAGGGTGAAGGCAGTGGAATAGCGAGGAGGGGACGGATAGGAGAGGTATTCCAGAAACTGAGTCAACAGGACTTTGTAACTGTTTGGATATGAGGGGCAGATAAAGTGAAGAGTAAAAGCACTAAAGTTTGAAAACACAAGAGAAAGGGTAAATGGTGACACAACAGGCAGAAATGGGGAAGTTAGAAGGAGGAGAAGGTTTTAGGGTTTTAAAACTGAAATAAGTTTTGGACAGGTTTGATTTGAAGTGCAGGAGGACCATCAGGTTGGACATTCTGTATGTGACCGGAGAAATAAACTTCAAACTCAGAAGAGAGATCCAGACCAGAGATATAGATTTGGGTGTAAATGGATCTTTATGTTGGATAGATGCTAGCTTACTGTTGATTTAAGGCAAATAGATCTAGAGGGACTGTCACAATACTGTATTCCCTTCAGTCTTCTCTAGTAGTTATGCTGCTGGAGTAAGGGACATTTTGGAAGGAAGGAAACAAATATTTAGTAAGCACCTACTATGTGCCACATACTATGTTAAGAACGTTACAAATATGATCTCATTTGATCCTCACAACAACCCTTCAAAGGAGGTAGGTGCTATTATTATCCCTATTTTACAGTTGAGGAAACTGAGATAGGCAGAGGTTAAGTGACTTGCCCAGGGTCACACAGCTAGTCAAGTTTCTGAGGTCACATTTTAACTTCCTGACTCTAGGACAAATGCTGTACCACCCTAGCTGCCTCATCTTGGGCTGTCTGGAGTCAAGCACTCAGATAATTCTACTTCAGATTTGGAAAGGACTTGTCTCTAGGACTAGCACTCTATCCACTGTGCCACCTAGCTGCCCAAATTGAGAAATAGCTAACAAAAAAAATAAAATAAAAATGCAATAGGACATAGACAATTCTAATAAATGGTTTTCTAAGTCCATATGTGGCCCAGGGGTCCTTATATACAGTGCAGTGGCCCCCATTTCCATTTAGGTTTGACCTCTCTACACTAGATGACTTCTAAGTTTCCTTTCCAGCTCTAAATCTGTCATTCTGTAACTGAGAAGTTGTGGCCATTTTGCAAAAAGGAGTTGGGCAGGAGGTTTGTCCTTATCCAAGGTAGTGTTTGGGGCAGGGGTTTTTATTGTATAATTAATTATTGTTAGCACGAATGTGAAACCAGCATTCTAGTAAACCACTCCCAGGGCAGGGACATGACTCAGCAATCTCAGGGCAAAGCTGAGAGTGAGCAAGTAGCCTGGCCAGGAGAAGGCATCCATTGTTTACTGGCCTCGGGGTGTGTCTGTTTTCTCTGCCCTACCAATGAACTGGGAACCTGGGAGCAGCAGAAACAGGAATTTGGTGGGAATGGGGTTTGGGGTAGGGAGGAAACTTTTATTTGAAGCAGAGAAGAAACTCAGTCTAGAGGGACCAGAGATAGCATGGGGCCTCAAAATTAAGAGAAGAGGATCACACTGTAAAGAGTATGAGAATGGTGAGCTCACAGAATGCAAGCTTCATGGGACTCTTTCTTCTGTCTTTGTATCTCCATTGCCTGGCACAGAGCAGATGCTTAGGAGATGTTTGTTGATTGATTAAATCAATGGTGGTAAAAGGCAAACAGCTGTGTGTGGAAATTGGCGAGCTCTTGTAGCTGGTTACAATTGCTGGTTATCTTCTGGATGATTTAGGGAACATCAAGGCATATCCTTCTTGATGCTAATATTAGAGATGACCTGGTGATGGGACCATGAGTGTGAGGGAGAGTATGAGAGAGAGCACAAGGCAGAAAGAGAGATACAAAGGCAGAAACAGAGACATGAAGGCAGAAACCTACACGGAGGACAGTGAAACAGACAGAGATACAGAGACAGGGACTCACGCAGAGGAACCTAGAGAGAAACATAGAGAGACATAGAGACAGAGACATAGAAAGAGAGAGATGGAATCACAGAGGGAAACAGAAAGAGATAGAGATAGAAACACACAGAGATACATAGAGATATAGATAGAGATAGACACAGAGACAGAGAGAAAGAAAGGGGGAGGAGAGACAGGCAGAGAGAGACACACACAAAAGAGACAGACAGACAGGAAAGTCCGTGACATGTGGTGACCACAGCTCTTGCTCTCTAGCAAATAGGTCTCAGTCTAAGGAAGTAGAGAAGAGAAGCCAACTTTATCAATAATAATATTAGCTGACATTTTTACATACAATACCTTAAATTTTGCAAAGAACTTTGCATATGTTATCTCATTTTACCCTTACAACTTCACTTTAAGTCAGATACTTTAGTTATTATTATCCCCATTTTACAGATGAGAAAACTGAGGCTTATAGAGATCATATGAATTGACCACAGTCACACAGTCAGTTAGTGTTAGATAGGATTTGAACACAAGTCTCTCTGGATTCAGAATGCAGGTTTCCTTCAACTATATCATGCTACTTCAATAACAGCAGACCTAGCTCTTACAATGGGATAGGGAAATTGTGTCAGCAAACCAACCAGAATAGATAACATGTCAAAGGTCAGTCAGTCAATAAACATTTATTAAGCACCCACTGTGTGCTAGCCCTTGTGCTATGTACATAGGATACAAAGAGAGGCAAAAGATAGTCTCTGCCCTAGAGGAGCTCACAATGATGAGAAGCAACTGTCATGGTCAAAGACATTTAAATCTCCAGGAAGGTATAGTAGGTAACTTCTGAGGTCAGAGCAGAAAGACTGAAGCCCAAGGGTAGAAATATTTGGAAGTTTCAAAGGGAAAGGTCTTTCCCCCCCCAAAGAAACTTCTCAACCCTTCCTTGAGCCAACAGCCAGAAAATCTAGGGAAAGGAATTGTTTTCATTGGTGTAGAGAACTCTTGGTTACGGAAACTCCCTCTATTAGCACCTTATCTGCTACTTATGGTCTTAGAGAGTTGGCAAGAGGCCTGAGAGGTTAAGTGCCTCTAGGGTTCAAGGTGGGTCTTGAACGCAGTTTTTTCTGGCTCCAAGGCCAGTTCCACAGTACACCATGCTATCTAGCTGTCTAGAAACTCAGATGAAAGACCCACCTGGAAAGGAGAAGGAAGTAGAAAGTTGGGGAGGTGCCAATTGTATGCTATGGGACTCCCACATCCAGAGCTAAGGGCTAGGGAAGTGAATGAGTGATAGAAGGGCTGATAGAATGAGTTTGCCAAACCAAATTAATTGCCTAGTTACCTAGCACTTGATCTAACATCCTGCCCAGACAAGTTCAGACTAACCACCTCTAAGGACAAAAGGTAGTAAAAACTGTGGGCCAGGTAGGATAGTGCGGGTTGGCAATGAGTCAGGGAAAAGAGGTTGAACTAAGGAAGAATAAAGTCTAGTTTCTGGTAAGTATACATGTAGGATCAGAATTGGTTACTAAAATGTCTGTATGCTTTATAACTATGCTCTCTTCTTTGAAATTCCCCATGTGTATCCTCATCTTTTACTGAAGTCCTTCAAGGCTGCAGTTGTGGCATGCTGGTGCCCCTGGGTTCTTGATGGCTATTGCAGTAGAATGAGTCACTGCATGAGTCACTGGCAGCCCTTCCAAATTGGAAGGGCTTTGAGTACCAGCCAAATGATGGACTGCTTATCCCAGGACCAGCCTGAGAGTGGGGAGGGTCTTCTCCAGAAGGTTTGTCGCTGCTAAGGCAGCAGACCATGACCTGCACGGATGGAGGGAGGACCCATGTTGACAAAGTCTTGGATCATTGATGTATTTAAGTATGGCTCCTCAAATATAGCTAGGTCCCCAGTAGTGTGAGTAATCAATCCCCTAAAATGATTGCAGGTATTTGAATTTGCACTAATTGAAGTTATAATTATATGTAAAATATGGCATTGGTTTCAGCCCAGTGGAAATTTGCAATGCAAATTCAAATAATAGGACCCTTGTTGGAATCCATCATTAGCACAAATAGGGACCTTGACTACTTGGAAGTTAAACGCTTGCAAATACTTGAGAAGGGACACATTCTAATTTCAAAGAGCAAGACAAGGGAGAAGAAAAGCATTTGCAGCTGAAGTGACAGCTTGAGGGATCCAGTTCAGAGAGGAAAGGGGGTGCTAAAAGGAAAGCATAGCATATCGGGTCCTTAGGCTTGATGGTAGAAGAAAAGAGTGAGGTCAGAAAAGCCACTAGGTCTTTGGCATCATAATGTGCTACTTTTTAATTCCCTGAAGTTTTAAAATCCCCTGGAAGGTGAAGATAGGGTTGGGGATGGGAACGGGAGATAAAAGAGAAGGGCTAGTTTTGTTGAAAATAGTTGCCATAGTGACCAGGAAGAGGGACAATGCTGGGGTCAGAGTAAGAGGACCTGGGTTGAGATATTGGCTATGACACTTCTTACTACTTGTGTGACCTGAGCAAGTCACATCACCTCTCTGGGTTACAGTTCCTCATCTATAAAATGAGGGTGTTGGCTTAGATGATCCCTAATGTCCCTTCCAGCTTTAAAATCTATTATCCTATGATCTAAGTTCCTGAGCAGATGATTTTAGCTCATGTTTTTTTCCGTTATAATTTTTTTTATTTTTAAAAATGTAAGTGGTATTTTATTTTTTCCAATTATACACAGACAATTTTCAACATTCATTTTTTGTAAGTGAATTCCAAATTTTTCTCCTTCCTTCTCTTCCCTCCCCCCTCCCCAAGACAGCAAACAGTCTGATATAGGTTACACATGTGCAATCATGTAAAACATTTCCACATTTGTCATGTTGTGAAAGAAGAAATAGATCAAAAGGGGAAAAAAACCATAAAGAAATAAAGAAAGTGAAAATAGTATGCTTTGATCTGCATTCAGACTCCATAGTTCTTTCTCTGGATGTGGATAGCATTTTCCATCATGAGGCTTTTCGAATTGTCTTGGATCACTGTATTGCTGAGAAGAGCTAAGTTGATCACATGACAGAAGATCACAGAAGATCATAGTTGATCATCGCACAATGTGGCTGTTACTGTGTACAATGTTCTTCTGGTTCTCCTCACTTCACTCAACATCAGTTTACATAAGTTTTTCCAGGTTTTTCTGAAGTCCACCTGCTCATCCTTTCTTATAGCTCAATAGTACTGTATTTCATTATATCCATATATCACAACTTGTTCAGCCATTCCCTAACTGGTGGGCATCCTCTTAATTTCCAATTCTTTGCCACCACAAAAGAGCTGCTATAAATATTTTTGTACATGTGGGCACTTTCCCCTTTTTTATGATCTCTTTGGGATACAGACCTAGTAGTGGTATTGCTGGATCAAAGGGAATGCACAGTTTTATAGCCCTTAGGGCATAGCTCCAAATTTTAGCTCACGTTTCTAAAGCACATTGTGGTTTGCAAAGACCCCATGAGATACATAGTACTATTGCCTTTCCCTATACAGTTCTGTATTCCTCAGGGTGGGAGCACGGCAGCGATGGAACACAGATTGGAGGGCTACCAGGTAAGTCTTCCACATATACCTAGTCCAACCATTTCCCAGATGAGGAAACCATGGTCTGGAGATCTGGAATAAATTTTCTCAGTCCGATAGTAGGCAGAACCAGGACTAGAAACAAGGTTTCCTGGTCAATACTCCTCAGAGCTACAACTAGAAATTTTGACATCTAGAGCAATCAGAATGACTGGGACAATAAGATAAAAGGTGCCCTCAAATCCACTTTTTAGCTTATGTTATGAAAATAATACAAAAAGAGATTGAGACAAATTCAGTTGAGTAGAAGAGAGAATTAGTTACTATGGTAAATGTATTTGCACTCTCTCTTTTCAACAAAACCCCAGTTGCCTTGCATAGTTATAGATCTGTTCTTTCCTTGGCTGCCTGTACAAGGCAGTCAAGATATTAGAGTCTATCCTCATGGGAAATCATCCCCAGCACAAGGTTAAAAGACAACGTGGAAATTGAATACATTAGAGATGACTTTTTTGGCGTAAACTCTCTGCTCTCACAGAGGCAGTGAGAAGCCGTTTTCCCTTCATTCTTCCGTCTGTTGATTCTCCCCAGTTTAGCCTGGGTTTGTACATAGCCGTTTGCATATTGTCTCCCACATTGTCCTATGAGATCCTTGAGAGCCGGAGCTGTCTTTTGCCTGTCATTGTATCCCCAGCAGTTAGCACAGTGCCTGGCACATGGTAGGTGCTTAATAAATATTAATTGATTGATGGATGAGTTGTCGCTTTCAGCTCTAAATCCATAATCCTATGAATGACTAGCCATGTGACTTTAAGTTAGTCACTTGAATGGTCTGAATGTCACTTTCTTCATCTCTAAAATAGTGATAATGCTTGTGTTACCATGGAGATTTGTTGTGAGGGTAGTGTTTCATTAATCTCAAAGCTCTAGAAGTGGGCATTATTATCATAAATACACTGTGCTCCAGGGAAATCAGACTTCTGATTGCATCTTCTTTCCCATGAGTTCTGAGGTCCCCATATGTGAGAACTATAAACTTGGATACTTCATGTCAATAGAACAGTAAGAACAGTGTAGCCTCCCCGTCATATAAAGCAGAGGGCAAGGATATTTAGGAAACTAGTTCACTTTTTATAGAGAAGGCGCAGTTTGAAGATAAGGTTCTACACTCCTGTGGACCTATGATCTGATTAGTTTGGCTACCCTCTTCAGTATTCTAAATAGTCACCTGTTCAAACCTGGCTATCTTGTGCAACAATTGTTTATGTTCTTCCATAAATTTTGTCATTAGTCCTTTTCAAGAATGAAGGACAAAAAACAACAACAGAGGGTCGACTCAAAGTGCTAGGGGCCTTCCGCACATTCTCTTGATATTACTAGGATACCAAAAAATTTCTTACAGACAATAGAAGTCCTTTACATTCATATGTCCTAATTTGGTCAGTCATTACCTTATTGAAAGGCACTCCTTTAGTTTCCAATTCTTTGTCTCTACAAAAAGTACTGCTATAAATATTTGGGCAAATGTGGGTCCTTTTCTTCTTTCTTGGATCTCTTTGGGGGTATAGGCCCAAAGGAGGTATTGATGGATCACAGGGTATATACCATGTGAGTTCTTGCTGACAACAACTGGCAATTGGTTAGAATCAGTTTTTGTAATTTGGTTCTTAGAATACAAGAAATAGGGTCACAGATTTAAAGCTGGAAGGGACCTCAGGGGCCATCTAGATTATTTCCCTCATTTTACAGATGAGGAAACCGAGACCCAAAGAGGTTAAGTGGATTTCATAAAGTAGAACAAGTAGGATTAGAGCTCTGGTCCTCTGACTCAAAAACCATTTCTCTTTCCACTGTACTGCACTGTTCTGCTTCTCAGCCTTGATTTTTGCCAGGAGACTTGATGTTTCTTTTCCTGCCTCAGGAGAGGATAGACTTCAGGCAAAACATCCTAGCTCTTAGGAAGCTGGATGATATACCTGGCATCTAAAATGCTACAATAATCTTGGGTAATTCCATTTATCAGATACTGAACAATATTCCATGCTAGGAAAAACCTACTCTTCTAGGATTTAAAAAAAATTACTCATACTTCCCTTTCTGAGCTGGGCGCATATTCCATAAAGATTAGGAGCATCTCTACACAATGGCCACCCTGGTCTGAGGTGAATATAGTAGTCAGACTTGATCAACATGAAAGAATTCAGAGTCATTTTATTGTTTTTTTTTCTCTCTCCCTAGATTCCTTAGAGGAAAACCCTTTTGGGAAGATTTAAAACTGGCTAGGGGAGCAAGAAAGCTGCCTAAGTGATATCTATGAAGTTCCCTGTCCCTCAATTTCTCCAAATATGAGCGTAGCAGCATAGCATTTCATTCTCTCTCAGAAGATGAGGCAAAAAGGATTTTGTACCAGGATACTGACATCCAGAGGTTCATACTTTCTTGCCACTCTTCATCCCTGCTTCCTGGCTTTTTGCTGGCTTAATCTCTTTGATGTGTAACTATCTGTGGGTGCTGCCACTATACCCAGAGTCTGTTGCCAGGGAACCTCTTTCACAGAGATCTCCTGCCTACCTCACCTCTATCTCCATGGAAGTGAGGGTTGAACCACTCCCTTTCCTGGAGCAAGTGCATCTCCATTTCATTCCCATTTGGTCTTCTACTTCTCTTACTTAATTTTCAAAATACTTTTTGAGCTCTTCTATGTCCCGAGACCAATTTATATTTTTCTTGGACGCTTTGGATGTAGGAGCTTTGACTTTGTTGTCTTCTTCTGAGTGTATGTTTTGATCTTCCTTGTTACCAAAGTAAATTTCTATAGTCAGAGTATTTTTCCCCCCACTGTTTGCTCATTTTCCCAGCCTATTCCTTGACTTTTTAACTCTTTGTTGAGGTAGGGCTCTGCTTCCAGTGTAGAGGGCGAACTGTCCAAAGCTTCAGGGGTTTTGTACAGCTGTTTTCAGAGATACTTTTAGGGACCTGTAAGTTTTCAGTTCTTCCAAGGTGGTATGATCTTATCTTATCCTGGCCTGTGTTCTGGTCTGGAATGACCACAAGTATTCTTTTCTGCCCTGGAACTGTGAGGAGGGTCCTCTCTCCACTGCTGCCACAAGCTGTTCTATGCTAGTGCTCCTCCTTGCCCCAGGAATGTGACGCAGATCCAAGTATGGGCAAAGCAACAGAGCTCTGCCTCAGTGCTAGCAAAGAGACCCCTGTAACCTCCTTCTGACGGGTTGTTCGATCCCCTTACTGTTTGTGGGCCGAGAGCTCCAGAAGCTGCTGTTGCTGCTGCTGCTGCTGCTGCTGCTGATTCAGTCACTCCCAAGGCCTGCTCCTGGTTTCCTCGGGCCAAGGCTATGCTGGGGCTGGGGCTGCACTGTGCTCCTCACTCAGCCTGATGCAATAGATCTTTCATGTCGACTTTTCAGGTCGTGGGCTGGAAATTTGTTTCAATCTGTCTTTTGGTGGGTTCTGCTCCTCTAGAATTTTTTTAGAGTCATTTTTAAAGGTATTTGGAGGGGTTTGGGGGAGAGCTCAGGAGAGTCCCTGCCTTTACTCTGCCATCTTGGCTCCACCTCCCCTCCCCCCAATTTGATCTTTTATGCTACTGTACCACCTCCATCCATCTGACTCAATTATTTTTGCCCCAGGTAAAAATATTCCTAGGTATTCCTCCAACATCTCAAATGTACGTATTATATAACATTCTGTGTACCTGTATTGCTGTCATCTATCTCCCCCCCAACCCTGCACAAAATTCTGCACTGAGAAGTTGTGTAGAGTAGCCATTTAGTAGGCAGCTAGTTGAATTTGTGTTCAAATTTGACCTCAGACACTTACTAGCTGTGTAACCCTGGGCAAGTCACTTAACTTCTGTTTGCCTTAGTTTCCTCAACTGTAAAATGGGGATGATAACAGCACTCACCTTGTGGGGTTATTATGAAGATTAAATGAAATAATATTTCTAAAATGTTTGACACATAGTAGACCTATATTCTGTCATTTGTCTCCTTTGTACATTCTCTCAGGCTACCTCCCATGCCTGGAATACATTCACTCTTCATCTCCATCTAAAGCTGAAATCCCTCTTTCTCTTAGAGGCTCAGCTCAGGTACCACTACTTCCCCCATCGTTCTGTCCTCTCTTCCTTTCCCCCCTCCAATGGAAAGTGATATCTCCCTCCTCAAATTTTCTTAGAATATCAGCTTTAGATCTTACTTCTGCCCCTTATCTTCTGTACTATTTTTCTCTTTACATGTTACATTGCCCCTAGTAGATTGCAAGATCCTCGAGGGCAGGAACTGTTCATTACTTTTGTCTGTCTCCAGGGTTGAACAGAGTACTCTGCAGAAAATCTGCTTAATAAGTGTATGTTGAATGGGGGTCTGACCTGTGATTTCGTTGATGAAGAGAAATTCCAGATAAGGGAACTCCCTCTACCAATGCAGGTTGGTACCTTCTCTCCAACTGATAGTCTCAGAGGGTAGCTCAAAGCACTGAGTGATATGCCCAGTGTATGTCAGCAGGGAGACTTGAACTCTGATCTTTCTGGCTCAGAGGCCATCTCTCTACCTGATATGTCATACCACCTCTCTGTGTTGAACTGAACTGATTTAAATCTCAAGAGGTAATGGATGGCGTTAGGGCCAATGACAGGATGTTCATCACAGGTTGGGGGGGGGATCTTTGAAGAAAAGCATGTGAGCACTACAAGGGGTTTATTCATTAAATATGAAAACCCTTTCATCCATCCCCTAAAGCTTTGAGACTTTGGTTAGTAAGGAAATAAAGTAACAACTGTGTCACAACATGTTTAGCCTCTGGACTGTTTCTGATTCCTCAGTGCTAATTGGACTTGGGCATTGAAACTTCAGCTGAAGGCATTGATTGGGTGGGTTTTACCCTGAGCTGGCCCACTATGGAGCCAAGTAACCTGAGCTGGAGGAAAAAAAACCCAACAACCCCAAACCTTCATCACTACAACACAAAGCTTCTAACTTAGATCAGAATGTGTCTCAGAGCAGCCTGGTAGTTGGAAAGCCTGTCTGTTAGTGGGGACTGGAATACTCTCTATGTTTCCAGAGTCAAGATACTTGGTTGGGGGAAGGGAGGGGCAGTTTGGGGAAGTGGTAAAGAAGGAGAAGGGTGGAGTGAGGAGGTAGGAATGTGTTTGAGACAGTTATCAAAAGCAGAGGCCTCTTTTTATTGGAAACCCGACCAACCGTTGAGGTGATGTGTTTTTCCAAACTCGTTGCCACCATGTGACTGGGGTCTGTGGTTTTGCTAATCATCAAAGCCTTACTCTCACTTCGTGCGTAAATGGCCAATTACCCCCAGAACCTTCCAAACTGCAGAGAAGTTGCAAAGACAGATCAGTTGCCCTGAGTTGGGGAATGTATCGCTTAGACGAATGAAGCTCAGGGACTGCGGTCTGGAAAGGGCTCTATGGGTCTCTGTAGGTGAAAGGAATGGTGGGGAGAATGGTGGGGTATGAGACGACCTGTACAGGCAGACCCACCTCTGTCACTGGCACCTGGAGAAGCCCCAATAGAACGTGGCATGCCAAATATCACGGTTTGTTAACCAAGACTAACCAACCGTAGACACTATTTCCTGGCACTATCCTAGGTACTGAGGGAGACACAGAAAAAGACCTTATTTCTTACCTCTAGGAGCTTGGAGTCTGCTTTGGGGGCAATACCAACACACCCGCTACACAGTTACAGCTTGATACCAGGTAGTACATAAGCAAACCATAAATTGTATACTGGTTTGGAAAAAGTAGAGTATCTCAGCTTCTTGAAATAAATAAATAAATAAAAACTAGTCGCCAAACCCCAAAATATCTTACATGTGATGAGGGAAGAAAGGAGAAGGAAGAAGAAGGAAAGGAGGATGAAAAGAAAGAAGAGGAGGAGGAAGAGGAAGAGGAGGAGGAGAAGCAGAAGAAGAAAAAGAAGAGGAAAGGGAAAGGGAAGGGGAAGTTGAAGAGGAAGAGGAAGAAGAAGAAGGAGAAGGAGGAGAAGTAGTTCAACTCCCTTACCTTTGAATCCCGCTCTTCTGATTCCAAATCATAATCAAATGAGACAGTATTTGTGAAGCGCTTAGTACAGAGCCTGACACATTTTGTTGTCATTGTTGTTGTCGAGTCGTTTTCAGTTGTGTCTAACTCCTCATGACCTGATTTGGGATTTTCTTGATGAAGTGGTTTGCCATTTCCTTCTCCACCTCATTTTATAGATGACCAAACTGAGGCAGCAGGATTAAGTAACTTGCTCAGGGTCACACAGCAGGTAAATGTCTGAGGCCAGATTTGAACTCAGGAAGATGAGTCTTCCCAACTCCAGGCCTAGTGTGCTCTATCCACTGCACCGCCTAGCTGCCCCTTGCACATAGTAGGTGCTATGTAAATGCTTATATCCTTCCCTCTTTCCCCAAATTCAGTGCTCTTTCCACTACATAAAGATGATACGATTGGAAAAGGTTCTACACGAGCCTGACCCTGCTCGGAAGTTCTTGTTTTCAGCAGGATGATTGCTAAATGAATCATGCCATTACAGAATTAAGCCAAATCTACCTACTCAAAATGGGGAGAGGGGTTAATGATTCACACCCATTTATGAGTGATAATCTTCATAGATTACTCATGAGGTTTAGAGTTGTAAGGGACGTTAGAAATCTTCCAGTGCACCCCACTCCTTCTACATGTATCATACCCTTCTGTGCTCCTCCCCGCCATTTTCTGTGCAGCTATTCATTTGTCTTTCCCGTGAACTGTGAGGAAGATTGGGATGGGTCTGCAGCTGGCAAAAGTGATTAAGAGGCTCTGCCCACTGCCATTTCCTTATTTCAAAGCCTGGCCTGATATCCTCTGATATGTTAAAAGAGCAGGCTCTGCCCCTCAGGTCTCAGATTTCCACAGGCCTGGAGGGCAGGCATATTCTGCCACCAACTCTAACTGGTTAAATTTCCAGTGTGAGCATTTATATCTCCGAAACTGGTAATTACTATGAAGCAGGAGTTGATTTATTGATTTGTTGATTGTCTAGATTTAAGAAAGTGTTACTAATACAGATTAAATTGAAAAGTGTGTGTATACTTTTTTTTTTCTTTCCTGGATGTTAAACATTTACCAGCACACCCTTGTCTAGCTCTGTAAACATTGCTTACACTCAGCAGGAGTCCAGTAGAAGGCTCAAGGATGAAGTCATCACCTACCAGACGGAGGCCTAGTGACTGGAGGCTAATAATAACAACAACAACAATAACAACAGCTGGCATTTATATAAGGCTTTAAGGTTTAAGAAGCTCTTTACATTGATTACCTTGTGTCATACAATACCCCTGGATATAAGGATGACAGGGTATATAGAGCCACTAGGTGGCGCCATAGTTCATAGAGCACTGGGTCTGGAGTCAGAAAGACTCATCTTCCTGAGTTCAAATCTGGTCTCAGACACTTACTAGCTGTGTGACTCTGGGCAAGTCACTTAACCGTTTTGGCCTCAGTTTCCTCGCCTGTCAAATGAGCTGGAAAACGAAATCTTTGCCAAGAAAACCCTAAATGGGACCACGAAGAGTCAGACATGACTACATGACTGAACAACAAGATAAGGATAACTCTTTGTGGTCTTGAGATGCCCTTCTCTTCCCCCACTTCCCGCCAGCTGTTCACGGCCTCTAAGCAATTCTATTTGTAATAGGACTGCCTTCTGGGTGCTTCTTCCCGCTGGTATCTTTTTCCTTGTGATATCTTACAATGCAGTGACTGGCATCTTCCTCCTCCCCAGACATCTGTGTAGCCAAGTATGGAGCAATTGGTGGAGGAAAGAACAGTAGAAGTAGACTGGTTGAAAGACAGAGTTGTCCATACAAAGAGAAAGGATGGGAGAAGAAAGAGCTCACTTGTTTTTGTTGTTGTTTAGTCTTGTCAGTAATGTCAGACTCCATTATAAATACCTGGGGAAGTGAATTGACTCACTGCAAAATGTGAGGCCAATGGGCATTCTTAAACAAAAAAAAATGGCGGCCTCCAATTAGTGGCCTCTAATTTCAGGTGAGTAATGCTGGATTTAGGCCTAAGCTGTGTGCAAGTATGACATACATGCTGTAATGCCTGTTTTAACAGGCATTGGTTTTAGGGCTGGAATGTGGACTGTATATGAACATGAAGAAAGAAAGACCATCGTCTGAATAAAGGTGTAGAACCAAGGTGTAGATGAATTTCTGTCTTCCAAGCTCTCTAGTTAGGGGTGTGATAATCAAAACAATTCATCTGAACAAGATCTAGAGATTTCATTGGGCTGTGAGCTCAATACAAGTCGGTAGTGTGATATGGCAACCGAGGAAAGTAGTATAATCTTCTGTTGAGTTAAGATAGTCATAGCTTCCTGAAGTAAAGGGATGGTCCCACCATACTCAGCTCTGCTTCAACCACATCTGGAGAATTGTGTTGAGTTCTGGATGACACATTTTACCCAGGAAATTGATAAGCTGGAGAACATCCAGAGGAATACTCCTGTTCTAGGTACACCTTAAGAGCCCCTTTTGCCTAAGGACCCGCCCCTCCTCCCATCCCTTTTTGCAACAATGAGTAGATGTTAGTGCACGGAGAGACTAAAAGTATGAGTGACATTGAAGTTTGTCAACATTTATTTTATTATTTTTAGTGGATAATATTTATTTTGTATTCCAAATTACATGTAAAAACAATTTTTAACATTCGTTTCTTAAAATTTTTAGTTCCAAAATCTCTCCCTCTCCCCTCCTCTTCCCCCTCCCTGAGACACTAAGCAATTTGATATAGATTATACATGTGCAATCATGCAAAACATATTTCCATATTAGTCATATTCTCACCAACATTTATACAACTAATGAATGATGGAATTGGAAATATAGACTTAACCCTGGGCAAGTCACTTAACCCCAATTGCCTAAAAAGAAAAAAGAAATATAGACTTAATTTGACCTAACATTTGCAAATGGTCACACACTGATTTAATTTCATGGAATCATAGAATTTTAGACCTGGAAATGCCTTAAATTCCAAGTGTGTCCCCACCCTCATTTCACAGATCAATCAATTAATCCATAAACATTTATTAAGCTCCTACTACATGCCAGGTGCTATGCTAAGCACTGAGGACACAAAGAGGCAAAATACAAAATACAGTCCCTTGATGGAGAAGTGACCTGCACGAGGCAGTCCAGGTACCAAATGCATTGCAAGATCTAGTGTCCAAAACACAGGAGGCAATAATGAGCCTATGGTTCTCTGCCATGGCAAGGCTACATCAGAATACTGTTCTTAATTTTGGGTGCCACATTGATGAGCTGAAATATATCTAGAGGGCAGTGACCAGGATGGTGAGAAACCTCACCACTAGAATCCATGAAGATCAGTTGAAAGAACTGATCTTGTTTATTTAGCCTGGAGAAGAGAAGATTTGGTGGGGACAGGATAGGTGTCTCTAAAGTTTTGAAGAACTGTCATGTAGACCAGGGATTAGATTGGTTTTAATTGGCTCTGGAGGGTTTCTGGGGGCAATGGGTAGAAGTTACATTGAGGGCAAATGTAACTTTCATGTAAAGGCAGTCTTCTTAACAGTGTGATTCCAAAGTAGTATGGGCCACCTAGGGGCCCATTCCCCTTCGCTGGACTTTTTCAGCAGATCCTCTTTTTGGGGACATTTTAGAAGTGATTCTGGTTGGTCTGGATGGCCTTGGAGGTCCCTTCCAACCTGGAAATTCTGTGACTCTGATTCTTAGTTACAAATTTTGATGTGGAATCCATGTCCACTCACGCCCCATGCTCACAGAAGCACAGATTTTCAGAGTTGGAAGGGACCTCTTCTTTTAGCCATTTTTTAGTCTGTATCTGGCATTTTGCGACCCCATTTGGGGTCTTCTTGTCCTCCATGCTCTTTCTTCATCTCTACCTCCTAGCTTCCCCAGATTCCTTTACATCTCAAATAAAGACACACTTCTTGCAAAAAGCCTTTCCCAGTCCTCCGTAATCTTAGTGCCTTCCCTCTGAGACTTTTCCCAATGGCAAATGGTTTGCTATTTCCTTTTCCAGCTTATTTTACAGAGGAGGAAACTGGGGCAAATAGGGTTAAGTAACTTGCCCAGAGTCACCCAGCTAGCAAGTGTCTGAGGCTGGGTTTGAGCTCAGATATCTTGACTCCAGGCTGGTGCTGTATGCACCATGCCACCCAGTTCAGTAGCTATTTAGGCCAACCTCTACACATAACAGATCCCCACTACAACATGCCCAACAAGAGGTTGTCAGTTCTACCTGAAGGAAGGGGCATCCTGCAGCCTCTCTAGATTGTCCATTCCACTTTTGGACAGCTTGAAGTGTTCATTGCTCTTTCTCCTGCTCCATGAAACGAAAAGAATAAAATAATGATGCTAGAACCATAGTAAAAATGCAATGAGAAAGAATGATTTTGTTCTTTCAGGGTTTAATAAAAAAAAAACACAAAAATTTTCAAGAAAGAATAAAATCAAGACCTTTACAAATTATCACACACTGATCAAATATGATTGTAGACCTGGTAATTCCTTAAAGACCTGTAAACAGCAAAATCAAGACATTTTGTGGCTCCCAGAAGCTTAAGAAGTCTATTATATGAAGAGCAGAGCTTCTGATTTCTACTGCAGAACTTTCTGATGATTCTTAAACTGATTTCATCAATTATCACTTCATCTGTATTAGGGAGTATCTCTTGAGAGATATTTCTTACCAACCAGCTCAGAACTTATCTTTATCTCTCCTTCCAATATAGTCCCCTCCTGATGTCTCATCCATCAGTAACTTTAGTCAACTCGCTTTTATTAATTGCCTGCTATGTACCAGGCAATGTGCTAAACACTGGGGTTACAAAGAAAAGCCAAAAACAATCCCTTCCCTCAAGGAGCTTGTATTCTAATGTAGGGGAGACAAGGTGCAAAGAGCTATGTACAAACAAGTTATGTGTAGGATAAATTGGGGAAAGTCTCAGAAGGAAGGCATTAAGATTAAGGAAGACTGAGAAAGACTTTTTGCATTAAAGTATGTCTTTATCTGAGATGTAAAGGTATTTGGGGAAGGTGGAAATGGAGATGAGGAGAGAGAGCATTCCAAGCATGGGGGGCAGTTAGTAAAAACTTATGGAGTGGAGAGATGGAGTGTCATATATGAAGAATAGTAAAGAGAGAAGTCAGGGTTACTGGATAACAGGGTTTGTGGAGATGGCCTTGCCAGTGAAGCATAAATTCTGACCAACCTGGAAAGGCTTTGGGTATGGGCCTGGTGGCCATCTGCATATCTATCATTAGAGGATCAGCTTGGCTAAGTGAGGAGAAGAAGATTGGAATAGATAACAAATTAGGTCCCTTTCATCTCTCAAATTCTGGGATTCTGGGGTTCTCTGAGAGCTTTATTCTTCATCAGGCTGGCACCCAGATCCTGGACTCAAAGGCAGAAATTTAAGATGGTGGCTCCTATAGCTAAATTAAAAACAAACATCCAGAAGCCATCTTTGAACTTGACATTAACAATAATAATAATAACTAGCATTTATTTGTCATCTACTATGCACTAGGCCTTGTACTAAATGATTTTTACAAATATTATCTCATTTTGAGCCTTACAACAACACTGAGAGGTAGGTGCTATTATTATTCCCATTTTACAGATGAAGAAACTGAGGCAAGAGAGGTTAAGTGACTTGCCCGGGGTCACACAGCTAATAATTGTCTGGAACCTTCATGTTCTTGAGAACATAGAATATCTTCAAGTGTTTGGTACAGAAACACAGCATTGCTACCCAATGTGCATAGCTTTAGACATTCTTGAAGATAACCAGACCATTTAGGTGTTATTCTGAAAGTTATTTATTCACATGGGGAAATTCTCTATGAGTAAATCATCTATTTTTAGCCATAATATTCTGCTGCATTCTTCTCTCTGGATTTATATGCTAATAAATCCTTCCTCCCTCTTTCTCTAGCCCTGCTTTGGGAAAGGATTGTTAATATATATTATACTTTATTAGCACGTACACATTTGTCTCTGCCCTAGAATTATCCTTTATAGGCTTTAAGTAGACCCTATCACTAATTTAACAAATAAACTGCAACATTATCACAGACAGAACTGTTGCTTATAATAACAATTGATCTTTAAAAATTTAATAACAGTTTAATAGTTTAATAAAATCTCCAAGCTATTTAGGAAAAAAAAAATACCTTTCAAAATATAGAGAATTAGTGCAAGAAATCAAAACCACATTGATGTAGGATAAGGTACATATCATTCCTGGGTAAGTCACTTCTTCCCATTTGCCTCAGTTTCTCATCTGTAAAATAGGGACACGCTGGAGAAGGAAATGACAAACCACTCCAGCATTTTTGCCAAGAAAGCCACATGGACAAATCCACAGAGTCACAAAGAATCAGACACGACTGAACAACCGAACCACAACACAACAACTTATTGTTCATATTATTGTTACTTGAGTTGTCCTAAAGATGCTTTTAGAGAGCCTACAGAGGCTGAGCATACGTCTCAATGCTTTTTTCAGTTACAAAAATTGGTTATTTTATCCCCTTTGTCCTTCATAACCTCGCCCCTTCCTACCTTGTACTTTCCTCTCCTCTATGTACTGTACAACCCAGGGACACTGGCCTCCGTGCTCTTCCTTCCCCGAGACCTTGCTCCATCTCTCTGCTCCAGACATTTTCATTGACTGTCCCCCATGCCTGGAATGCTCTCCCTCCTTATTTCTGCTTGCCGGCTTCCTTCAAGCCCCAGCTAAAATCCCACCTTCTGCAAAAAGTCTTCCTTCATTCCAGTGCCTTCCCTCTGTTAATTATCTCCAATTTATCCTGCACATTGCTTATTTATCCAGAATTGTTTGCATGTACTTTTCCCAATTTAAATGGGGAATAACAGATAAATGCTTAATAATAAAATAATAATAAATAAATGCTTAATAAATGCTTAATGACTTCACTTGACTGTGCAGTAGTTTGCAGAAGATTAAATATAGAAGAGTAACAGTAGGATAACTTTTTTCCAGGAATGTTCTTATTTGAACTCCAGAGGCAGCTGGATGACTCAGTTGGACAGAGCCTTAGGTCTGGAGTCAAGAAGACCTGAGTTCAAATCTGGCCTCAGACATTTACTAGCTGTGTGACCCTGGGCAAGTAACAACCTCTGTCAGCCTCAGTTTCCTCATCTGTAAAATGGGGATAAAAATAGCAGCTACCTCCCAAGGTTGTTGTGAGACTCAAATGAGATCATATTTGTAAAGCACTTAGTATAGTGCCTGCTGCATAAATGTTGCTATTATTTTTAATTATTCTGGGAAAATAGGTTCTCAAAAATAATGGTTGCTTTTTGTAAGGTATTTTAAGATTTGCAGAGTGTTTCATATATATTATCTCATTCATTCTCCAAACCTTGTGAGATAGCTAAAAGTTTTATTTTTTATTAAAATTTTATATTTTTATTATTTATTTTAATAAGTTTTATTTTCACCATTTAATAGTTGAGAAAATGGAAGGTTTTAGTTTAGAGTTTAATTGATTTGTGTGGCCTCCTAGTTATGTGAGTACTAAATGGCAGAAACAGAATTCAAACCCACATTTTTCCTGACTTGAGTGCAGCATGATTTCTGCTAGACCACATTGGGTGGTGCCATCTTGCCATTTTCATTCATTGAGGGATGGGTACCTCCCACTCATCTACAGGCCATTATTTGAACTATTGTTATTTCAGAAGTCTGTGTCCCACATAGTAGCCTTTAGAAATACAAATTGTATCAAGTCATCTTCTATAATAATTCATAGAGGCTGCAGGTTCCCCACCCCTGGTAGACTCTTTATGACTTAAAGCTTGAGTCTTTTAACTTCAGAATCTGAGAAAAATCCAGAGGGTAGGAAGTCATAATTTCAGTGAAGGATCTATTTCATATTCTGCACTAGAATTAAAATAGTTAACTGTGCAAGGAAAGGACATATGACTACAAATGATTATATTCCAGTTACTATGAAAATGATCTGGAGAAATTAATGGTCTTCAAGCTCAATATGAGTCAACTATGACATGAAAAAAAATGCTAATAGAATATTAATGTGAATTAGGAGAGTCACAGAGTAAGGGAGGAGCTAGTCAGGGGCAACTGGTAAATGTTTAACAGCTAGTTCTCCAAAAAGGCACAGCACACTTTTAAGTTTAATCTGTAGCTAGGTGGCCTGGTAGATAGAGTACCAAGCTTGGAGTCTAAAGGTTCATCTTCATGAGTTCAAGTCTGGCCACAGACACTTACTAGCTGTATGACCCTGGGCAAGTCACTTAGTAATCCTGTTTGCCTCAGTTTCTCATCTGTAAAATGAGCTGGAGAAGGAAATGGCAAATAGTATCTTTGCCATGAAAATCCCTAATGGCGTCATGAGGAATGGGAAATGACTGAACAGCAACTGAATTTAACGTTTTCTCCATCGCTTTCTTAAGTCTAGACCATCAAAACAACATTAAATCAAGCCCTGATTGATAGCCTTTGCCCATTCCTGAGGTGTAAATGCTCACGCTGAAAACTTGACAATCAGCTCTCCTGAACCAGTTGGAGTTGGTCCCAGCACACTTGTGAGCACTGGTTTCTGTTCTGGTCAGCCCATGTGTGGCTGTGTTTAGCTGGGCATGCCACATTTGAGAGAGGCAATTCATAACCTAGACAGCACCCAGAGAGGATGACCAGAATGATAAAATGTTTCAAAACCACATGAAGACATCTTAAAGGAGCTGGAGAAAAGGCCCCACCCCCAAGGTGGGGCGTGGGGGTCAGGTGGAGATTACAAAGATCTTTGATGGCAAGAATGATCCCTAAATTGGACTAATTAGATTTTTGCCTGGTGTGTAGCTTTGAGACATCCATTATCTCAGTATTACCTCTAGGGAAGAAGTGAATACCCTTCAAGGACACGATTTTTTTGACAATCAAGAAACAACATGGCCTAGTGTATAGAGAAGCTGGTTTCCATAATCCATTAATTTGGGGACAATGGGAAAGTCACAACCTTTCAGTGTGTCCAGGCAGCTCTCCAAGAAGTTGCTGACTTTGTTTCAGTGGAGGGACTTTTCATTCAAGGAGTTTCTCACCCCAGCGAAATGATAGATGCAGATTTTCCCTTTCTCCTTTCCCTTGCCCCAAGAAAACAATGCCCAAGACAATGGCAATTACATCAAGGGAGAGATCAATGCTGCCTGGGATAATCAAAGGAGAAGCAAGACTTGAGATCCATCTTGACTTTGATAGGAAAAGTAGAATGAAATCGTTGCAATGCAATACTCAGAACAAAGACTAGAATTCAACACACATTTGCCTAAAGTGAGACAAATGACTTGTCAGTGACCATTCTGACATCACCCTGTGGGGTGAGATATTCAAGGTGAATTTCTTTGGGTGTGAGAGGGAACTTCGAGGAGAATTGAATATGAATATGGTAAAAGAGGGGGAATGGAAACTGGGCCTGTAAAAAAGTGACCTATTTAACTAGAGCTGGGTGAGATAGTTACCCAATAAACATTCCCCTTTGATTATGCCACTCTTTCAAGCATTTCCAGATCCTCTATTCAGGCTGCAGAACAGCTGCAGTTATATATCTTCTCTTCCCTCATGGACCCCCCCAGCTATAGCACCATTTTCCTGGCACCTACAGTGAGAAGAGCTGCCAGCTGGGTAGATGACAGACTGACCTCATGAAAATTCTGCCCTCCCTTCAAGCAGGGCCCCTGAAAGGCCCCCAAGGCTGGGACCTAGAGAAGTCCAACGTAGTTTTGCTTAAATAATGATATTTGGGATGAGTACTAAGATCCCTGCTGGAAACTGAAACCTTGGGATGGTTATAGCTCTTTCTATGACAAATTTCAACATCCAAGCCCACCACATAAGGAGGTAGAGTTACCATCTTTCTGATGAAGAATCAGGACCATTTGCCTTCCCATTAGAGAACCTGATGGATTAAGCCAGTGAGTCTTTCCACAGGCAGAGATTGGCATAAACATCTATAAGTCTTGGGAAGGCATGAAATGTCCAAGAAGGGAGAGGGATTCTCCTTCATTTAAAGAGCTATATAATGAAGTAATGGAAAATGGCTCACAGGAAGACATAAACTAGGTTGGAGGGAATATTTGCCTCATCAGGACTGCCTCCTTGGAGGATATAGAAGATATTATTTATATCTTAAAATCAGACTGGGTTGAAGGCTAGGGAACACCTGGTGGGGAGTAGCCCAACCTTGGCTGGGGGATATGGCATATGATGTAAACCTTTAGGTCCTTGGTGCATCTCATTTCATTAAGTGCCTTTCTTTCCATTTTGCTTCTAGGCCTGGGGAATTGGGACAACCTAGTCAGCATTTGGCAGTTTCTGTCAGAAGGAAGCCATGAAGAGATCTTTATATGTTGGCATGGAGGAATCTGTCTTCTTCTTTGGACCTCTTTCTGAGTGTTTTGCAAAACCTGAAGAAGTCAGGATGATATTGTGAAGAGGGCAATGGATTTGGAATCATGGCACCTAGTTCAAATACTGGCTCTGCTCCTTACTGCCCTGGGCAAATCACTTTGCCTCTCTCACCTCAGTTTCCCCATGTGCAAAATGAGAGGGTTGATCTAGATGGCGTCCAGCTCCAAATCTATGATCCTATGAATGACTGGCTTCTAGTTTACTGCCTGTGGCTTCCATCTTGATCCTGTTTCCACAACATCTTTTGTATATGTTCCCTTCTGTCTACTAACAGATGTACTACCCCATTATAACAGCAAGCACTTACAGAGTGTTTTAAGGTTTGCAAAATTCTTTACACATTTTATCTTATTTTAGCCTCGCAACAACCTCAAGAGGGAAGTGGCATTTTATAAATGAGAAAACTGTGGCAGATAGTGGTTAAGTGACTTGCCCAGAATCACACCACCAGTAAGTGTCTGAAGCCCTCATCCATTATTTGTTATCTGGAATGTGTCAATAGCCTTCTAATTGGCCATCTTGCCTCCCTACTCTAATTCATCCTCCCCACAGCTGCCAAAGTGATTTTCTTACAGCACCATTCTGACGGTGTTACTAACCTACTCAATAAACTCCAGGCGCTCCCTTTTGTCTTTAGGATAAGCTTCTCTATTTGGTATTCAAAACTTTTCAATACCTTCCCGACCATGCTTCTAGTCCATGGGTGAGGAACCTGTGGCCTTGAGGCCACATGTGACCTTCTAGGTCCTGAAGTGTGGTCCTTTGACTGAGTCCAAGTTTTACAAAACAAATCCTTTTATTAAGAGGATTTGTTCTGTGAAGTATGGATTCAGTCAAAGGGCTGCACTTGAGGATAGAGGGCCACATGTGGCCTCAAGGCCTAAGGTTCCCCACCCTTGGATTAGCCCTTTTTGTCTACTTGTTATTGTTCACACAAGATGTGCCATCTCTCATCTAAGTGCCTTCAGGCTAACTGTTCCCCATGTCGACATGCTCTCCAATCTCACCTCTCCCTCTTAGAATCCCTGGCTTCCTTCAATACTCAGCTCAAATACCTTCTTCTGCAGGCAGCCTTTCTGGGTTCTTCCACTGGGTCTTACCTTCTAAGTAGACTTATATCTATTTGTATTAATCTTGTGTATGCCAACTATGTACAAGCTATCTCTTTCATTAAAATGTACCTTCTTTTAGAGCAGGGACTATTTTCACTTTTTTTGGGGGGGGGGAGGCATTCCAAGCACTTGGCACAGTGCCAGGCACATAAATACTTGCTGATGGATTGATTCCTATACATTGCCCCATGTTAATTGGCTTCTCTGCATCCTGGGCTTGAGGTCCAGCTATGAGATGGTGGACAAATTATTTCATCTTTTTGCGTCTCAAGTTCTCTCATCTACAAAATGAAGAGCTAGGACTAAAGTATCTCTAAGGTTGCTTTGAGCTCTAAAATCCTACAGCTGTTTTGTTTTGCTTTGTCCTAGCTTACATCTCGATATCTCATTCTGGCTGTGACTTCAACTTTGGTGTCCTGGCTCCCTTCTGCCCATTCCTAGTGGTCCTGGGGTTTTACTGGCTGGCCCTTCCTGACCATAAGGGCATATGGAATGTACTAAGGATAGCATACCTCTATCCTTCACTCATCACTTGTCTCCACTCCCCCAGTATCCAAATACAGTCTGATGCATCCTCTGGTGTCCCAGAGAAATGCTGAGACTTCCATGACATGTTCAGAGCAGAAAATCCAAAGGTCTCCCCCTCCAACCACTGCTCTGTTCCTCCCTCCAGCTTCCCAACTCACCACTCACCTGACTGTGTCATCAATCTAGTTTTCAGGGTACAAACACCTGCTAAACTTTGTTCTCTCTAATAGGAGCCAAGCTTTCCCAGATTTACCTCAAGACTATTTTCAAACTGCAAGTATCATGGCCTTGTAAGAAAAGTGCCAGAAGAAGCAAAGCTCATAATGAGTTAAGACTAATAAAGAATGCTAAGAATAATGGGAAAAAAACCCTCTCTTTTAAAAGTGGTATTGGGAACAATAAAGTCAAGGCAGCCTAAGACTTCTGGTCAGAGCAAAGAGGATGAAGACAGTGGGTGATACAAGGAAAGCAGAACTTCTTAACGTGCTCAAATTTTGCTTCTCTCTTTTTTTTTTCAAGGAGAATGATCTTTAGATTAGAAAAGATAAAATATAAATGGTTAGTAAGGAGTCAAAATCCAAGATAATTGAGGAGATAATAAGAACATGGCATACTCAATGAGTTCAAATCACTGGGCTTGGAAGAACTCCATTGCAGGGAGAAAATTGCCAGATATAATCGCTTAACCATTATTAATGATCTTTGAAAAATCATGAGAATGGGAAAAGTGCCATGGGACTGGAGACAAGAAAATGTCATGCTGATTTTTGGAAAAGGGCAACAGGGTGGAGTCCTCAAAATGTAAGCCAACAAACTTGATTTTGATTCCTGGCAAATTTCTAGAAGGTATTATTAAAAGAAAGGTTTGTGACTATTTTGAAAAGGAAGCAATGATTACTAATACACAGAACAGGTCATGTTAGACCAACTATATTTCTTTTTTTTTTCCCTCCACAGGGTTACAATACTGGTAGACCAGGAGAATTCTTGAAACATAGCATACCTTGCTTTCATCAAAGCATTGAAAAACCACTCAAACTATCCTTGTGAAGAGATATCAACTATTTCATTATATAGTTGGGTAGAATTGAAATGTCATTGACAGGTAAATGTTAACTTAGAGGGAAATTGATAGTAGGGTGCCTCTAGTGTCTGTCTTTGGATCTATATAGTATTGTTGTTCAGCTGTTTCAATCGTGACTGACTCTCTGTGACCTCGTTTTGGGGTTTTCTTGGCAAAGATAATAAAGTGATTTTCCATTCTCCAACTCATTTTACAATTGAGAAACTGAGGCAAACAGGTTTAAATGACTTAAAATTAGTGTCTGAGGCCAGATATGAACTCATGAAGAGTCTTCTTGATTCCAAGCCCAGTGCTCTATCCACTGCATCACCTAGCTGTCTTCTATATAGTATAGTACTTAATGAAGTTTTTATTGATGTTTTCTGTTTCTTACATCACCATATTATCCCACATATCCCTTACCTTCCTCTTCCCTGAGACCCATCCCATATCACAAATCATATTTTTTTTAGAGAGAAAAAGTCAGCACAACTGATTGATATATTGAAGAAATCCAAAAATGTATAATATGTAACACCTGTGGACCTCCCACCTCCACAAAGGGGTAGGATGGTGGTATCTTTCCATACCTTCATTTAAGTCTTGCTTGATCTTTATAATTTTGTTACATTTACTTTTGATTTTTGAGGTGTATTATTCTTTCCATTTACAATGTTGTAGTTGCTGTCTGTATTGTTTTCTTGACTCTGCTTACTTCATTGCATATCAGTTTATATAGTTCTTCCCATGCTCCTGTGTATTCATCACACAGATCATTTCTTACAGCACAGTAATACTCCATTACATTCATCTACTACAATTTGTTCAGCCATTCTCCAGTTGATGGGCATCTACTTTGTTTCCAATTTTGAACTATCACAAAAAGTGCTTCTATAAATATTTTGGAGTATAGGGAGAACTTTTTTTTATCATGGCTTCCTTGAAATATAAGCCTAGTAATGGAGCCTCTGGTTCAAAGGGTACAGACATTTTAGTAACTTTATTTTCAAAATTCCAATTTGCCTTCAAAAATCATTGTACCATTTTACTTCTCCACCAACAATGTATTAACGGGCATATCTTTCCACACCCCTCAATGCTGACTGTTGCCATTTTTTTTTTATCATTTTTGCCAATTTACAGGGTGTGAGGTGGAACCTAAGGGTTGTTTTGATTTGCATTTCTTTTAATATGAGTGATTTGGAGCATTTTTTTTATGTGGTTCTAAATACTTTGCAGTTCTTCTTCTAAGAAATTTGTTTATATCCTTTGACTTTACCTATTGGGGAATGGCTATTAGTCATTCATATATACATATATATATACATACACACATATACATATACATGCATATGTATATGAATATATATTTATATATAATATATGTGTAATGTATTTTGGATATTGTTGTTGTTGAATCATTCAGTCATGTCTGATTCTTCATGATCCTGTGGACCTTACTATCCATGGGGTTTCTTGGCAAAGTTACTGGAATAGTTTGCCATTTCCTTTTCCAATGTATTGAGACAAACAGAGGATACCAAACCTTTATCAGAGAAATTTGATGCAAAGATTTTTTTCCCATTTGATCACTTCCCTGTTTAAACTACATGGAATAATGTTTTCTTTGCAAAAGCTTTTTAGTTTCAAGTAATCAAAGTTATCTATTTTATCTTTTGTAGTGAGCATTCTTGCTTCATTCTTACATTAGACAAGGTTCTAGTGTACCCAAATAGCATGCAATGCTTGCTTTTGGTTTTTTATGGAAGCATTTTATGATATTAAAAGAGGGTCCCTCTAAGCCTTTGAAGGGACTTTAGCATAAAATAATGTTCTACTTTGTCAAGGGCTTTTTCTGTATCTGTTGAGATTATCACATGGTTTTGCATATTTTGTTTTTTAATATGATTAATTATATTGAGTATTTTCCTAATATTGAACTGTCTTTGCCTCTCTGGCATAAATCCTACTTGATCATAATGAATGATTTCTTAGATAAATCACTGTAGTCTCTTTGATAGGATTTTGTTTAAAAATTTTGAATCAATGTTCATTAATGATACTGGCCTACAGTTTTCTTTCTGTGTTTTATCTTTCCCTGGTTTAGGTATTAGGACTATATTTGTCTCATAAAAGGATTCTGGTAGGGTTCTTTCTTAATTTTTTTTCCTTTTTATTTATTTATTTTTTAGGCAATTGGGGTTAAATGACTTGCCCAGGGTCACATAGCTAGTAAGTGTCAAGCATTTGGTCTGAGGCAGGATTTGAACTCAGATCCTCTTGACCTCAGGGCCAGTGCTCTATCCACTGCTTCACCTAGCTGCCCCTTTCTTTCTCAATTTTTGAGAGTAATTTGTGGAGTCTGGGTACTAACTGTTAGATAGATTTTTTTTTTTGTATCTATCAGGTCCAGAATTTTTTTTTCTTTAGTAGTTCTTTTACAGCTGGATCTATTTCCTTTTATGAGATTAGATTATTTAAGGTCTCTATCTGGTCTTCTAATAGTTTGGATATTTTGTATTTTTGTATTTCTGATAGTTTGGGCATTTTCTATTTTTGTATTCCTTCTTGTTTTCAGTTTTGTTAGTATATAACTCTGCATAGTATGTTCTGATTCTTTTTATTTTTTTTTCTGGTTTTGCTGTCATTTCACCTTGCTCATTTGCTATTTTATTGATTTGATTTTCTGCTGTCTTCTTTTTTTTATCAGATAAGCTAATAGTTTATCAATTTTATTAGTATTTTCTAGGAATCAGCTTTTAGTTTTACTTATCATTTCTATAGGGTTTTTTTTTGGTTTTCAATTCATCTATTTTTTTTCTGCTAATTTTCAAAATCTCTCCTATACTTTTAAAAAAGTTTTTAAAAAGTGTGTTGATTTTTAAAATTTTAAAAAATGCATGTTCACTCCATTAATCTCTTCTTAAAATTTTGCTAATATATGATTATAAGAATATGATTTCTCCCCCTGAGGACAACGTTAGTTGCATCCCAGAAATTTTGGTATGTTTTTCATCATTATAATTTTCTTTTACGTAGTTATTGTTTCTATGATTTGTTGTCTGACCCACTCATTATGTAAGATTTCATTGTTAAGTCTCCACTTTATATACTTTACATTCCTCCTGGGCTATCAATAGCTTCATGAGGGCAGGGACCATGTGTTATTCAAATGTAATCTCTAATCTAAGGCCTAGCACAGTGATCTTCCTGCAAAAGGAACTTCTTAAATGTTGTGGTTTATAATTGCAGCTTATGTACCAACATTGACTGCTAAGGACAAAATGGTAGAGAGATTCTATGAAGGACTCAATAATTTCCCTTAAGTTCAATTGACCTTGATACCCCTTCAATGCAAACCTGAGAAAAAAATGAAGATGGGGAGAAGTATATGTGAAAGTATGAAGGGAAGAAGGAAAAAAAAAGAAATGAGAAGCCAAAGACTTGTAGATTATGCAAAAGTCCTATGCCTCTATATCAGGAATATTTTCTTCACCAAAAATAAAAGAATTATATTCACTGAACATAGTGACGACCAGACAATGCCACCAAAAATGGCATTGACTACATTTTAACAGACAGGAAAGATTTATTATGGATATAGGAATTATCTTTGTGTCAGCTGTCTATGCACAGAGGCCACTGGCTTATCAGAGCTAAAATCAGAATTTAAAATAAACAAGAAGAAATCATCAAAATGAGAAAAAAGACTTGGCATGTAATTAATATTTAACCTTGAATTATTTAAATAAACTATTGGAATTAAATGTTGGAAATGGACAATGGAAATGACATTGCTGATGGTAATAATAATCAGGCAAAGAAATATTAACTTAATACAAGGCAATTGGGAGCTGCTGAAGATTTTTGAGCACAACAGTGATGTGTCTAAGGGTACCTATAGGCCATTGCACAAGAAGTCAAGGTCATGTACAAAAGCCAACATGAGACAGAAAAGGAGTGACTGTACATAGAAAGCCAGATGTAATTCTCTCTGAGGGGTTATTTCTCTGATAACCCCATCATGAAAGTTAGAAGACCATTGGGTCAATTTCCAGGCAAGTAAATTCCATGGCCTTCTGGCTTCCCTTCCCTTACATCTCTGCCATTCCCCTTTACCATGTGTCTATCTCACCTTTTACTGGTCACTGTTCCACTTGGCATAGCTGATGATTTCTGCTCCCCAAATCCAAGTTGACTGTTCTCTTTAAGATACAAAAGGGAACATGTCTGGTATGGACTGCTTTCCTTCCTCTCTCAGGAGGAAGATGCACAGAGGCATTGCTGTTGGGTACTAACATGTCTTCTTCCTAGTGACCAGATGTTATAAATGACTGACTGGCTCTTGGTTCCCTGAGCACTTTACTTCCACTTGAATTCTTCTGTGTCATTCCTTCTGCATTGGCTTCTCTGCTCATTTTACTCCGAACCAGTTTTTGTTGAAGTATCTGTTTCCAACTGCTCCTCTGTATTACCCTGGTTCTTTTTTTGCCCCTTTTCAAACGGATTTACCCAGCTACCCAAGTAGTATGTACTGACTCAGTTTTGTTCCAGCCCCAGATCCCTGGCAGCTGGCTCTTAATTAGATGGCATCATGAACAAAGATGTAGAAGTAGGAGAATGTTACCATCACTAGTACAGTTTTGGGGTCAGGTTAGGAGCTGTGAGGGATTTAAACTATTCCTTTATAACAATAATAGTTAGCATTTATATAACATCTATTATATGTCAGGCACTGTTTTAAATGCCTCACAAATATGATCTCATTTGATCCTCACAACACCCGTGGGAGGTAAGTACTATTATTATTCCCATTTTGCACATGAGGAAATTGAGTCAGACAGAGGTTAAGTGATTTGTCCAGGGTCATATAGCTAGTAAGTGTCTGAAGTCACATTTGAACTCATGTCTTCCTGATTCCAGACCCAGTCTTTCATCCACTGCACTGTCTATCTGCCTTTATGTCCCCAATACATCACTAAGATAGCATACTAAATGTTACATTGTCCAATGCTTTCTATAGGGATAGAAAACTGAAAGGAGATGGCATGAGGCAGTGGTAAGAACACTGCCTGTGGTGTCAGAAGTCCCCAGTTCAGATCCAAGCTCTGCTACTTAGTACATGTATGACTTTGGGGAAGTCATTTAATATCCTGGTCCCCAATTTCCTCATCTATAAGATGAGAGGGTTGGGCCAGAGGGCTGCTGAGGTGATTTTTAGGTCTGTGATTCTATTATAGCCTTTGTTATCCTCTCTACCAAAGATATTTACATCTGGGAATAAAAGTTCTTCTGTCTGGAATGGAATTCTTTGGCATGTCATGACTCTTGGGCTCAAAAGGGACTGAATCTGAAGGAGGTAGCATTGATGGTGGTGAGGAACTTCAGAAGCAAGAAGTGGGCAAGTGAATGGAGTTTGGATGAGGCTGTAGGAAAGGAGGGAGTGGGGTCATATTGTTCTCACTCCCCATACTATCACTACTGCCATGGTAGTCCCATAATGTTGACATAGATGACTGAGAAGAAGAAATTTGAGTGCACGGTTCCATTGGAGTTAAAGAGCTCAAGGAGGGGAAGATTATTGTTGTTGTTTGTCCTTCATTTTCAAAGAGGACCAATGACACCACAGGTAATATCTTAACTTGCCCCAGTTGGATTTAAGTGAGTCAGAGTGGTGCAAAGTCATCAGCCTCACTCTCTCTTCCAGAGTCATCGAAGTCCAGTGGCAGAACAAAAGTCAAGAGGACTGGCCATGGCTCAGAGTGCTGGAGAGACAGAGGAAAGATGGGCAGTCCATCATGACTGGTGTTGATTACTACTAGATTCCACTGTGATTGCTGCCTTCCCATAGACAGGACAGCTGATGTTGAAATGTCTTATCAGTTTAAAACTTCCCCCAACGAAAATTCATGTAGATAATGAAATATCCCTTATCCTTTCCTCTCACTTGCTGTCTGAAAGAGCTGCTGTCTAATCAAAAGTTTTTCTGTTTTTTTTTAAGCTGGTTCGTAATTCCTGATTTAATGATTACTTTAACACTGACTTATTTTAGATAAAATATGACCATAACTTCTTTTGATTTGTGTGTTACATTAGTTCTGAATAAAGAGTTGTCAAAGAATCCTGGTGTAAGTGAGTCATGGGTAAATTTGGACACCTACTTGGGGCTCAGGAGCAATATAAGGAGAAATTATATTGATGTGTTCATTTTAATAAATGTTCCAAAGTGGGTAAAGAAGGGCTCTTGCCGTTAGGTGAAAGTGAGATAATTGTTATTGCTGCCTGGGAAGAGGCTAGGATAGTGGATCACATTGCCATTCTCCATTGTTCCTTTCTTTTCCCTTGCAGAGACTTGAAAGGAATGCAGTGACCTGAAAGTAGATTAAGCACAGCAAGAGGAGAAAGAGAGTATCTGGGCTAGGCTAGTCACGTATACCAAGGGTGGGGTCAGAGGATGGAATAACTACCTCTACCCCTGATTTTTACCTGTAATCAAACCAGCCTTCAAGCTCCTACAAAAAGCTGTGATCCTACAAATAAGTGTTGTTATTGTTGAGTTGTTTTAGTCATGTCTGACTTATTGTGGGTTTTCTTGGCAAAGATACTGGATTGGTTGGGCATTTCCTCCTGCAGCTCATTTTACAGATGAGGAATTGAGGCAAACAGAGTTATATGACTTGCCCAGGGTCACACAGCTAGTAAATTTCTGAGGCTGGATTTGAGCTCAGGTCCTTTTGACTCCAGGGTTGGTGCTCTGTCCACTGCGCCACTTATAATACAGATAAGAAGTGATAGACCAGATATAATTTCATAGATCCATCATTTCTTGCTTTCCCAGTTAAGGTTATTGTAATAGTCTAGGTGACTGTAATGAGGACTTGTTCTAGAGTGGTTACAGTGGGAACAGAAAGGAGAAGATAGAATGAAGAATATTGGAGAGGTAGAATCAATTTTTTTTGTTGTTGTTGTTCAGTCATGTTCAATTTTCCATGACCCCATTTGGGATTTTCTTGGCAGAGATACTAGAGTGGTTTGCCATTTCTTTCTCCAGCTTATTTTACAGATGAGGAAACTGACGCAAAAGGACTAAGTGACTTTCCCAGGGTTTCACAGCTAGTAAGTGTCCGAGGCTGGATTTGAACTCATGAAGATGAGTTTTCCAGATTCCAAGCCCAGTGCTCTATCTACTGCACCACCCAGCTGCTCAGGTAGAATTACTAGGAATGGGTAACTGATTAGAAATGAAAGGTGAAGGAGATAGAAGAATTAAGAGATGATTCCTAAGTTTTAAACATGATAGACTGGAAGGTGTTAGAGCAGAACAAATCATACTGACAGTCAATTAACCAATTAACAGGCATGATTAGGTACTTGCTAGGTGCTAGTTACTTGTCTAGGTATTGGGTATACAAAGAAAAAGAAATAAGAGCTATCTTTAAGAAGCTTACATTCTATCAGAAAAAACAACACAAACATATATCAGTAAATATAAAATATGTACAAATGTAGTAGGTGTTTGATTTGCTATTTTGTGAGTTCTCGCAACTCAAACTCTACAAAACAGTTACATGCTAATGAGCCAAGAGACCACAATGCTTTGCCACTGCAGTCATTTCTCTATCCTGAAACAGGTCCTCTCAGTTCTCTATTTGGTCATCTTAGTAATCTGTCACATTCTATCTGAAAACTGTTTTCTTACACTTGAATTTATCAGTTTTTAATAAACAAGTTATTTTTAGCTGCTTTTCACAGACAGGCTGTTTATACCCAAAAGGGGAAATATCTTGTACCCTTCACAAGTTGATTTAATTCTTTTTTTCTGCACAACAGTTCATTTTCTGCCCCTTTAAACAATCCAACTGCTCACGTGCAAAAGGGCAGTACTTTACATAAATAAAAAACAATTTCATGGAAGTGATATGGTCAATCTGTCTTTTAAGTATATCATTTTGGTAGTTATGTGAAGAATGGATTGGAGATAGGAGAGATTTGAAACAGGGAGATCAAATAGAATCTATTGCTGTAGTCCTGACAGGAGGTGATGAGGTTGAGACCTAGGGTGGTGGTCATGTGAATGGTACGAAGTCGGGCAGATATGAGCACTCTCCTGGAGATCAATTTAACAAGACTCGGTAACTGATTGGATATAATGGGGTTCAGGAAAGTGAGGAGTTGAGGATAACCCAAAGGTTTTAAATCTGGGTGGCTAGAAGTCAGGTGGTTGTCCTTAAAGAAATGGAGATATTTGGCAAAGCATGAGTGTGGAAGGAAAAATAATGACTTTCTGTTCTGTACATACGCTGAGTTTGAAATGCTCACAGGATATTCACTTGCAAGCGTCCATTAGATAGCTGTTGATGTGGAATTGGAACCTCACAGATACTCTCCTCCACCTCCCCACCCCCCCACATGCATAGCAATGGACAGAAGCGAAGGAGATCCGGTGTCAAATACTATGGGTGCCACAGTCCTGGGATATCTATAAATCTCCTGTTGCTAGGAAGACTGTTTGGCTTCCCCTATCCACCAGCCTCCACACAGAGCTTAACGATGAGGTCCAATTTTCCTAACTAGGCTGACCTTTAGTTTCCACCTGGGAGCTGCTGGGTGTTTGTCACATGGCCATCTGCCATAACCAACCACAGCACAGTACAACCCTCAGTCCTTGTTTTGGTTAGTTGTGTCCAATTCTCTATGACCCCATTTGGAGTCTTCTTGGCAAAGATACTGGAATGGTTTATCATTTTCTTCTCAACCCTATTTTATAAATGAGGAAACTGAGGCAAATAGGGTTAAGTGACTTACCCAGGGTCACATAGCTAGTAAGTGTCTGAGGCTGGATTTGAACTCAGAAGTCTTCCTGACTCCAGGACTGGCGCTCTTTCCACTGTGCCACCTAGCTGCCCCTCAGTCCTACTATAGGGCACTCTGTTCTCTATAAGTGTTTGAACAAAAACCTCCACCTCTTACCACTGGGCCTATGAGGTGCCCACTTCCCCCCTAAAGCAAGAACCGTGCATGTCACTGAATACAGTTTTCAAAGGTAGCCAGGGCAGTGATGCCACATATACCTAACTTTCCACTTTGGATCTCAATGCATAGCCTCTTGCATATACAAGGTCCTCCAAAGAGTTCTTCTACAGAGTACACAGAGAACACTGGGAAGTGTTGTTTTTTCCCCCTCATGGGGAATTGTGTTTGTGCTGCTTAGCTCCAAAGTGCCTATTTGAATAGAATTCAGATGTTTCCAATCAACTCAATACTTCTCTGTGTCTCTCACACCTACAAGTCTCTGTGCTGGCCTATTTGATGGGTGAGAAAGTTAAGGCAGTTGGAGCCTTTCCTTTGAATTATGGAAAAAAAAAGAACCACATGATCCATGGGATTGGATGTTTGTTAGTCAAACAGAAATGCGTCCTTTTTTCCCCTTGCAGAAAAGTACTAGAGAGAGCACATATGAGTGAATGCCAGCATTCCATGCATTGGGAAGCTGCTCTACCTGCCAATGCCTTTTGATGATTTTTCCTCTTCCTTTCCAATAGGAAAACCAAGGGAGATGACTCTTCTGAGCTCTAGTTTAGCTAGGCTGGAGTCAGAAAGAGCTTTGGAGGAATTTGCAGAATCTCCAAGTCAGGGGTCATGCACCTGAGCAATAACCCCCTCTACAGCAGCCCCAGCAAGCTGCTATACAGGTTTTAAATGAATGTGTCTACTGATGGGAAACCCATTACTCCTGAACACCTTCCATTCCCCTTTTGGAGACTTTAGACTGTTAGGATGCTTTTTCCATTATATTGCACAGGTTTGCCTCTATAATTTTGACACATTATTCCTAATTTTGCCTTCAAAAACCAAGCAAAACATGATTAATTTGTCTTCAATTTAATTTTGTCTTCTTCAGGTTAAAATCTCCAAATTTCTTCAACTGGCCCTGTATAACAATGGCTTTGTGTTTACTCACCATCCTGCTTACATTCCTCTGGATGTATCCCAGCTGCTAATGTTTTTCCTAAGACTGGGTATCCAAACTTTACCACAATGCCCAGATAGAATATGTTTAGGGCTTGGCTTCTAGTCTCCTCCACTATGCCTTTGCAGTCATCAATTAGCTGTGTGACCTTGGATAAATTACTTAGCTTCTCAATGCTTTTGGCAGTTGTCTAAGACAATAAATTGCTTCCCTGATTTGGTAGAGGAATTTTCCTCCCTGAGAGTTTCCTATACCAAGGAAATCATAGGTCTAATCCAAATATCTGTTTCTGTTTTTATCTCTAGCTCTATCACGTCTATCTAAATCTATATCTGTATCTATATTATATATATATATATTTATGTGTGTGCATAAATATGTTTATATATGTGTGTATATATACTTACGTGTGTGTGTGTATGTGTGTGTGTGTGTGTGTGTGTGTGTGTGTGTGTGTATGTACTTACATATACGTATGGCAGCTAGGTGGTGAAGTGGATAGAGTGCTAGGTTTGGAGTCAGGAAGACTCATCTTCCTAAGTTCAAATCCGACCTCAGACCCTTACTAGTTGTGTGACCCTGGTCAAGTCACTTAACCCTGTTTGCCTGTATATATGTAACTAGATATGCTCATATTTCCTCATCTGTAAAATGAGTTGGAGAAGAAATGGCAAACCACTCCAGTATCTTTGCCAAGAAAACCCTAAATTGGGTCATGAAGAGTTGGACACCACTGAAAAATGACTGAACAACAACATAAATGTAACTCTCATTTTACAGATTAGGAAACCGAGGCCCAGAGAGGCTGTGATTACATAAGTAATAAAGTTGCAGAGCTAAGATTTGAACCCAGGCACTCTGACTACAAATCCAGCAACTGTCTCTACCACTTCACTAGAGTTACTAGAGATGAGGGAAATGAGTTCTGAGAGATTCAGTAATATGTTCCCAGAAAGGTAGTTTTTGTTGTTATTCAGTTGTTTTAATTGTGTCCAACTCTTTGTGACCCTATTTGGGGTTGTCTGGACAAAGATACTGGAATGGTTTGCCATTTCTTTCTCCAGCTTATTTTACAGATGAGGAAACTGAGGCAATCAAGGTTAAGTGACTATGTGACCCAGGGTCACATAGCTAGTAAATGTCTGAGGCTAGATTTGAATTCCAGGCCCAGCACCCTATCCATTGTGCCACCTAGCTGCCCACACAATTAGGAGGTGTCAATGCCAGGATCCGAAGCTAGGCTTCCTAGTTCCAAGTGTGGAATCATTTCACTGCACAGTCACTGATTGTTAAATTTTCCAATGAACTTAGGGTTTATCCTCTTTAAATATCAAGATTTTTTTTATGCTAACCTAGATAGAAGGTTAGAAATAGAATAGAATATAGATAGAAATAGATATTTTGAGGATAGAAATAGGTAGACAGAAATCTTCCTAAAATGTAATACACAATCCCCTGCTTCTTATAAGGAGAATACTGAATGTGAAAAACTTTTCTTGATAACTCAGGGCCATCACTGGGAATATATCAGTGTAGCTGAAAGAACACCAGATTTGGATTTAGAAAATGTTGGTTTTAATCATGCCTCTGCTACTTATTACCTGTATAACGTTTGTAAAAAGCACTTAAACTCTCAGGACCTCAATTTCCTCATTGGAAAATGAGGGGATTGGATTAGCCAGAACTATAGAGGACCAAAGTCCTAGCTCTAAAATTCTGTGGTCTTAAAGTACTTTAAAAGAGACATGCCCTGAGGGGTTGTTTACGCATGTAACTATATATGCCCATAAATTAAATGGTCTCGGACTGTGGTTTGTTTTTAATTCTTGTGACTGTTTCTTACATTTTTTCCCCCTGTCTTGTTCTTTTCTGACAACTCACTTACAATTGTGAAAAGGTATTTTTTATTCTAGCAGTCCTTTTAATTTATTGATTTCTATCTACCCGTAGACTTGTAAATTCGATAACCTTATTTACTAAAATTGTATATAAATAAGAGTGAAGGTTCTGAGGAGCTTTTCTATTCTAAGAATAAAGTTGATTAATTTCAGTGCGTGGACTTCATGACATGTTTTGGCTGCTTAGAGATCATTTTTGCTATCTTTGTGGCTCTTAGCCATTTCCTGGTTAGATGAGGTCACTGTGCAGCTGATTTCCAGGAGTGTTATTATGTTTGCCTATGTATACACACACACACACACACCACACACACACACAGATCGGTGTCTGAACAAGGCTAAAGAAGAGGAAAAAGACTGAAGTTAAAACAGGTGATATTATAGCTCGATGTAAGGGAACTCAATCCAAGTCAATTCAATAAACAATTATTAAATAACTATTATGTACCAGGCATTTTTCTAGTGCTAGAGGAAAAGGAAAATCACTCTGGAAAGTCACTGTTTTTTTCACTTAATAGTATCTTATTTTTTCCAATTACATGCAAAGATAGTTTTCAACATTCACTTTTTTTTTTTTTTTTTTGGTGAGGCAATTGGGGTTAAGTGACTTGCCCAGAGTCACACAACTAGTGATTGCTATGTGTCTGAGGCCGGATTTGAACTCAGGTCCTCCTGAATCCAGGGCTGGTGCTCTATCTACTGCACCACCTGGATGACCCCAACATTCACTTTTACAAGATTGTGAGTTTCAAATTTTTTTCTCCTTCCTTCCCCTTCCCCCTCCCCAAGACATCATGTAATCTTATATAGGCTATATGAGTACTATTGTTATTAGTTTATTATTATTATATTAAACACATTCCAACATTAGTCATGTTGTGAAAGAATAATCAGAACAAAAGGGAAAAACCATGGGAAAGAAAAAACAAAACAAAACAAAAAGAGAAAATAGTATGGTTCAATCTACATTTAGACTCCATAGTTTTTTCCGGATTCAGATAGCATTTTCCATCATGATTCCCTTGGAATTGTTTCAGATCATTGTATTGCTGAGAAGAGCTAAGTCTATCAAAGTTAGTCATTGCACAGTGTTGCTGTTACTGTGTACAATGTTCTCCTGGGTCTCCTCCCTTCACTCAGCATCATTTTATGTAAGTCTTCTCAGGTTTTTCTGAAATCTGCAACCCATTACATTCATATACCACAACTTGTTCAGTCGTTCTTCAATTTCCAATTCTTTGGCAAGTCACTTTTCAGACGACAACATGGTGCAATGGAATCCCGCCCCTCCCCCCCCACTAGAATCCTGTCTCTGTTACTTGCTACTACTGTGACCTGAGGCAATTCACATTTTATCTCTGGACCACAATTTCTTCATTTGTAAAATGAGTTGGAGTAGGTCACAAGTTCTAAACCTAGGATTCATGGGACACCCCTCTCTACCACCTGCAGTCCAAGTGATAGACATCAGGGGGTCTGGGAACTTGGATGGGAAGAATATGACATCTTTATTTTCACTAACTCTAACTGAAATTAGTATTTGCTTCAAGTATGAACATAGGCAACAAACATTTTTCTGATGAGTCCATAGGCTTCACCAGACTGCCAAAGGGATCCATGACATGAAAAAGTTGAGTCCTTGGATTAGTTATTTTCCGAGGTCATCTTCCAGTTCTAAATCCTGTGATTTTATATCAAACACTGATGTGTGCTACTAAGGGAAGGTGTTGAATTGGTTATCAATGTCACAGAAAAGACCACTATGTTCTTCATGTATGTATACATGGGTGTATATGTATATATATATATATATATATATTTAACACCCAGCCCTTCTCTTTATTGCTTCCATCCATGATTCTGTTATGATTCTGTTATGTGTGTATGTATATATGTGTGTGTCTATATATGTGTATATATGTATGTATTTAACACCCAGCCCCTTTATTACTTCCATTCATGATTCTGTTAGTGTGGTGGTCCCTCCATTGATATAGATCTCAGATGCTCCATGCTTTAGCAAATGGAGTTGCTATGGGCCAAGGCTAGTGGATATCCATCAGCTGGTGGATAGCTCTTTGATGATAGCTCTATGCACTCTGCTAGACTGGTTTTACCTTGTAGGATCTGCTGGTGGACGCACTCTGCTGGTGCAGCCTATAAGGACCCAGGGTCATTCCCATATATCAGAGAAGGACTTAGCTGGAGGATTACACTATTCAGAACTGACAACTGTTTATATTAGTCATGCGTTTATTCGTTCATAGTGTAGTAGAAACAAAAAATGCTGGTTTTGGAGTTATAAGAGACCTAGGTTTGAATCGCCGTCCTGATTCTCACTAATGAGGTGACGCTGAGCAAATTACCTCACCTTTGTGAACCTCAATGTTCTCTTCTGTAAAATAGGAATAAGGGGCACTAGGTGGCATATTGGATAGGGTGCTGGGCCTGAAGTCAGGAAGACTCCTCTTCCTGAGTTCAAGTCTGGCCTCAGACATTTACTAACTGGGTGACCCTAGGCAAGTCACTTAACCTTGCTTGCTTCAGTTTCCTTCATCTGTCAAATGAGAAGGAAATGGCAAACCACTCCAGTATCTTTGCCAAGAAATCCCCAAATGGGGCTAGACATGACTGAAACAACTGAGCAACAACAAAAATAGGAAAAATATTATTTATACTAACTACTTCACAGGTAAATTGTGAGGGAAGTGCTTTGTGATCTAGAGATACATGTATTATTAACCATTGCCATAATGTGTTATAATAAATATCACTATTATAATTAATAATAAACTACAACTGCAATGTATTATCATTGATCCAATTAATTTTATTTTGACAGAGTAATATCTTTGGATTTTTTTGTTATTTTGTTGGCAATCTCCACACTGAATCCCTTTCTTACCCCTTTTATATTGGCTTCTAGGGTTGTCCATGAAGTTTTGGAGATGAAAGAGGTCCTTAGAACCAGTCGAATGAGGTCTCTGGTTTAAAATTTCATCTGGCCTGAAGGGAAAGGGCTAGAAGAAATGATTGCTCCAATTCCTTTCCAGCTTTAAGAGTCTACACATTCACTGGGCATCAGTGGGTGCGGCTCATCTGACTGTACAGGGAGTTCCAGTCTGTTTCCATAGAACAGGAGAATGTGAGAACAAGGTGTCGAGAGAACAAAGGAACAGACTCTGAAGAAGGACCTAGAGGAAAAAGTGCTGGCTATGGAGTCAAGAGAGATGGGTTCAAATCACGGACAGGAGGCTTATCAAATTTGTTAACCTATGCAAAAGTGCCTTGTAAACCTTAAATTGCTAGGTAAATACTAGATATAATTTTTTTTGTCATCATCATCATTATTTGTGACCTTGAACATTTAACCTTTCTGCACATCTCCAGTTATAAAATGGGGGATAATAATGTTTGCCTATTTAACTTTGCAATGCACTTAAGAAGAAATCTCTTTATAGACTTTGAAGCACTATAAAAATGGGAGCCATTATTGCTATGATCAAACATTGGGATATTCAGGGCTCCATTGACCAGGATTTAAACCTTGAGTTAGGTCGATAAGTGGGTGGTGAGGTTCCCTGATATTCAGCCCTATTTCAGAGAGAAACTCATGAACTTGTCTGCTAGGAGGGTGAATCAACTTACTCAAAAACCTTTCTGAGACCTTGCCCAGATCACTGATCAAAACTTTTGAGATATTACTCAGGAAAAGTTTGATAATATTTATTTCTGTGCCTAGCTAAATCATCCCTCCAGTATCTCCCTGCCATGATCTGGCTGGATGCCCAAAGATGGAGATGGGAGAGATTGCTTCCATGACATCTGTAATCTCATTTGACACTTAGGATCATAGAACTTCGAGTTTATAGAGTCATAAATCTTGCCCTGGGAGGGACCTCAGTAATCATCTAGTTCAACAGCCTTAGCTTATGATTGAGGAAATGGAATCTTAGAGAGGTTTGGTGATTTGCTCAAGGCCACACAGATAGTGTCAGAGACAGGATTTGAACCCAAATCTTCTGACTCTAGAGCCAGTACTATTCTTTCCTTACTAAATATGGGACCTCAAGATGGCAATCTCATGGCTTTGTTTATGGCCATTATTGTGGTTCTTGTATGATCTGGAAAATCCTACTCTACTTTTCCTTAACTTCTTTCAATTTAAGACCTTAATGAAATCCAAGATATATCTCATTGCCCCTCCAAATCCCAAGGATAATCAGCATAGTGAGAGTTCTCAGTGATTGATTTAGACAGCCATAGGGTCATTCAGGAAACTTTAGCTGCATAAGTCTCCTTGGGATGATGGGAATTGGATGAGGAATTCCTTTTGTAGGGAATGGAACATACGGACTCAATTTCTTTAACACCACCAAAACATAGAATCTCAGTTCCTTACTTACTTTGAAGTTGGAAGAGGTCTTCTCTTTGTAGCCCAGCTCAAGCAAGAACTCCATCTATGAGAGCCTTGATAATATCCTGATCTCTGCTCAAAAAAACTCTAGGGATAAGGAACTCACTATTTCTTAAAGCAACCCAGTCCATTTTGGGACAAGTTGTACCAATAGGGAATTCATCCTCAGTTTGAGGTCAAATCTTCCTCTCAACAGCTTCTGTCTATTGTTCTTTGTTCTGTCCTCCGACACCCTGAAGAACAAATCTCACAGTGGTTTGCTACTAAATATTTAATGACCAGTTTTCAAAAAACAAAAGGTACGCCAGACAAATTTTTAAGTTTAATTTGCATTATTAATATTTTCCCATCACTTTCTGAAGTCTCAACAATCAACAAAAATAACCAGACAAGCCCCGATTTTAGCATTTGCCAATTTCCTGAGGTGTAGATGTTCACATTGAAAATGTAATAATCAGGGGCAGCTAGATGGCACAGTGGATAGAGCACCAGCCCTGAAATCAGGAGGAGCTGAGTTCAAATCCGGCCTCAGACCAAACACTTGACACTTACTAGCTGTGTGACCCTGGGCAAGTCACTTAACCCCAATTGCCTAAAAAAAAAAACAAACAAACAAAAAAAGGAAAATTTAATAATCAGCTCTCAGGAACCAATTGAAGCTGTCTCGAGCATACTCCTGAGCCAGCTCAATCCTTTGCTCAGGAAGAGTCCACAGATGAGAGATTTTGTGTGTGGATTAGCCTATAAAGATGCTGCTTGCTGATGAGGCAAGGCACTGGCCTCCCTTTGGGTAGTATGACTCTCTAGGGGATATGTAGAGGACATTGGGGGAAAACTCACAAGTGTCTAGGTCTCCACAAAGAAGCTCAACTACATACCAACAGCAAGGTGGGGTCTTGAGTGCTTCATGTAAAGATTTACATCTAAAACTTAACTATGGGTGTGGCTGTTGTTTGCCCTCATCTGCAGCAGGAGGAGGGCTCTGCAGGGGAAAATAACCATAGGATGCCTTATCCATGAATGGCAGCTATAGAAGGACACTGTGTTCCCCCTGCCAGGAGCTGGCATGAGGCACCGAGGAGAACCCTGGTTACAAGGACTTCCCAGGCACATCCCAGGCAGGGTGCGGTAGGAGGCCTGTGTACAGATGAGGTGGTTTGGCTGAGTGGCTATGGGAATGAAAGCCAGGGGTTAATCACGGCTCTTCTCAGCCTATTTTTTTCCCCCTTCTTTTCCAGCCCCACCCTAGCTTGACACTGTTGGGCCTGCTAGGGACAGCTACATCACAGGTGACATTGCTTGTTTGGAGGAAGACTTGTAAACCTTGCCCTGTGGTCACCTTGGTGCTGGAGCTCTCTGTGGCCATCTTTGAAGATATTTACTTATCATCTTATAGGCCTAAAGCCCCAACTCATGATGACAACAATATAACAATGCTGATAATAATAGTAATGTCATACACTCAAGCATAGGCTGGATGCCCACTTGTGGAATGTATGCTCCCTCTACCTTGAAAAATCTGTGAAGAGATGAGGGTGGACGGTGGATCATGGCAAAGGTTACGAGATAACAGTTTTTTATGAGTTTCCATGGCCAAAACCAATAATAATGATAACAACAACAACAACAACAATAATCATACTCAAATACTCAAATGCATCTGTGATCTCACTGATTTTGGAGTTCCCTCCGGTTCTCCCATGCCTGTCTACCCTGTGCAACTGTTGTGCATGTCCTTTCCAGAATTCCTTATGGAGGATCTCTCCAATGTGCAGGAGCTCCTTCTTGTTCTTCTGTTCTTTAAAATGTGTCCGTAAGTACAACTCAGCAGCAAATTAAAAGGCTTATCATAGGGTTGGTTTGTAATTATTAGCTTCAATTCAATTTAACTTAATTCAGTCCAGTAAAATATGAAGTGTTTAGTATGACTTCTATGACTTAATCTCATTCAGTCTTCACAACAGCTCTGAGAGTAGTCTCTCTTGGGAGATGACATTGTTGGAAAGAATAGTCATCCCTCATTTACATGATGAAAGCATCCTGAAAAAGGGGAAGTCAACTGCAAAGTATAGCTTACTGGCTGTGTAAGGCAAGCAGGGGAAAAGGGGAGAATGTCTTGGAATGAAAGAGTCACAGTGCTGAGGATATGTAACGGGGGAAAGGGAAATGGACAAATATTTTTAAGTGAATACATTTGTCAGGCAGTGTGCTAAGCACTTTCTGAGTATTAACTCATCTGATAAGATTTAATTGAAGAACATTAGATTGGATGTTGAAAGATATGAGTTCTAGTCCTAATGCCTTCATCAGCGGTGAGAACTCAGGTAAGTCACTTCCTGTTTCCTAGATTTCAGTGTCTTCATCTATAAGAGGTAAATTTTAGATTAGCTAATCTCTAAGGTCCTTACCATACCTAAATCTCATGATCCACAGTATTGTCACATGGAATGCTGGATTTGGAGTCTGACGACCTGTGTTTCAATCTTAGCTCTGTTATTTTCTGGCTATGTGACTTTGGGCAAATAAATTCACCTCTCTGGGCTTCAAATGACCTCATTTGTAAAACAAGGTTAGACTAAATCATTTGGAAAATCCTTTCCATCTCTAAGCTTTTGGATTCTGTTTTATCAATTATCATTTCATGTGGTGCCTAGCACAGAGCTAGAAACATAGAAGGTACTTGTTAAGTACTTATTGATTGACTGATTGGGCCTTAGTCAAAGAAACCAGCTTATTAATGTGGCCAAAAAAAAAGCCACATCTTAGAAGCCAGAAGCTTCCTAACCTTTGGCTGGTTTGTGAGCTCAAGTCAAAGCATCTATTTAAGCCTGGAGGGAGGAGTCAGTAGTTTACACATTATAGGACTGTGATGGGCTAACACGTCCCATACTAGTAATTCTTGTGTGAGTGAGGTTTTCCCTTTCTGGGTATATGAAAAGCCAACAGGCTCAGACAGTAGGTAGCCTGTGTGGGGTACAGAGGCTCACTGTGAGCCTTCCCTTCTGAATAACCAACCCACATGAGTGGCTTTCTGTCCTCTCTATAGGGAGGGGGATAGCAAAGGAGAAAGGAGGCCCTTGGGAAGGTCTTTGCTCCTAAGAGAATCAGGCTAGACTAACAATGTCAATGGTCAGATATTTCAGGAGCCTCAGGCGGGTGGCTACAGATAATGGCATATAGGGCCAAAAGGGACCTTGGAGATTAAGGACTCCAATACCCTCATTTTATAGGCGGGGAAACCAAGGCCTAGAGGGAAAATGACTTGCCAAGGTTTCAAAAGGAATAAGTAGCAGAGATGGGATTTTAAGAAAAAAATTATAGTTCCTTTGACTCCAAATCCAATTTTTTTTGCCATGACATTATGCTGTCTCTTCTACTTTTTATTATGTAATTCAGGAAGAAGAGGGATGCTTCTATTATTCAGAGTATCCTATGGATTTTAGAGTCTCATGGAGGCTGTGGCTGGAATGGGACCATTATAGTTTCTTCCAGTGAAAGGCAGTCATAACTTTGATCTGCATCCTATAGTATTAAAAGAACTGACATATGTGTTATGATCAGTTTTGCTGTTTCAGAGACCTTTGAAAGAATGCAGAGAATTGGAATGTTCTTATGGGATTAGAGAAGGACAAATATTCCTGGTTTTTTTTTTTAAGTGTCTAAGGGCTATATGTCTATGTGGCTCTGGGCCCAAGATCAGAGTAGAGACTCAGTTCTAACCTTTGGCCTTGAGCATAAGCTTGCAGATGAATAAGAAGGAGATCAAAATCAAAGGGGAGCCAGGGCTGTGAACCTGAAGAACCTCCCAGTGGGCTAACTACGATGGAATCCAGCAGCCGTTTATGGATATGCAACCATATGCAAGCCAACAGACCTAAACCAGGCCAGGAATTTTCAGACCAGGAGGGCAGTGACCTCTCTCTAGATCTTATCACTTTGGAAGCATCAAAAAGTTACAGGCCCCCTAACTAATCTGTGAAAGCAGCAGAAGGACAGAAAGCTCAGGCCAGACATCTTTTCCTCTCCTCCCATACCCAACATTAATATAAATAATATATAAATGTAATAAATAAAAATATAATGAAAGTGAAGAAGTAGGCTGGAAACATGGGCAAACAAAATAAGAACCTGACCATATAAAGCTACCAAGATGACAGGGAAGCTCATGTCATAAACACAGAAGACAATGAATTGAAAACATTTACAAGCAAAAGTCTCAAGGAAAATGCAGATTGGGCCAATAAGAATATCAGAAGAGATAAAGAGATTCTTTAAAAAACAGCAAAAAAAAAAAAAAAGATTGTAAAAACCAAATTAATGGTAGAGAAAAAATTAGGAAAAGAAAGGAGAGCTATGCAAGAAAATAATGAAAAGAGAATTAACAGCTTGGTAAATGAAGTACCAAAAAATGTTGAAGAAAACAACTCCTTAGAAATCAGAATTGGACAAATGGTAAAAAAAAGGTACCAAATCTCACTAAAGAAAATAACCCCTTAAAAAGTAGAATGCGGGTCAGGGGGGGCAGCTAGGTTGCTCAGTGGATAGAGCACAGGCCCTGGATTCAGGAAGACCTGAGTTCAAATTCGGCCTCAGATACGTAACACTTACTAGTTGTGTGACCCTGGGCAAGTCACTTAACCCCATTGCCTAACAGAAAAAAAAAAAGCAGAATTGGGCATGTGGAATCTAATGACTACATGAGACTTCATGAAACAAGAAAATAAAGTCAAAAGACTAAAAACAATAGAAGAAAATCTCATAGGAAAAAACTGACCTAGAAAATAGATTGGAGAGATATAATTTAAGAATCATTGGACTACCTGAAAGTCATGAGCAGAAAAAAAGAGCTTAGGCATCATATTTCAAGAAATTATAAAGGAAAACTGTCCAGATATCTCAAAACCAAAGGGCAAAGTAGAGACTGAAAGAATCCACTCGTTGACCCCTGAAAGAAATCCTAAAATGAAAACTCGTAGGAGTATTGTAGCCAAAATCCAGAACTCTCAGGTCAAGGGGAAAATACTACAAGCAGAGAGAAAGAAATTATTCAAATACCATGAGGTCACAGTCAGGATCATGCAAGATGTTTTTTCTCCAATTTTTTAACATTTTTATTTAAAGTTTTGAGTTCCAAATTGTATTGCTCCTTCCCTTCTTCCCCTCCCCTTTCCCTGAGATGATAAGCAATCAGATATAAGTTATACATGTGCAATTATATGAAACATTTCCGTATTAGTCATTTTGTACAAGAAGATTTGAATAAAAGAAAAAAAAGGAAAAAAGAAACTGAAAAATAGCATGCTTCAGTCTATATTCAATCAATATCAGTTCTTTTCCCTGGAGGTGAATAGTATGCTTCATCATTACTCCTTTGGGATTGTCTTGAATCATTGTCTTGCTAAGAATATCTAAGTCACTTACAATTCTACATCTAATAATATTGCTGTTACTGTGTAGAATATTTTCCTGGTTCTGTTCACATTACTATGCATCAGTTCATGTAAGTCTTTTCAGGTTTTTCTGAAATCATCCTGCTTGCCATTTCTCTTTTTTTTATGGTAATTTTTATTTATTTTTTTGTTTTCAACATTTACTTTTGAGTTCCAAATTTTCACCCCATCTCGCCCCTCCCCCCACCCCAAGATGGCATGTATTCTGAATACCCCTTCCCCTAGTCTGTCTTCCCTTCTATCTCTCCCCCCCCCATTCTCTTATCCCCTTCCCCTTCAATTTTCCTGTAGGGCAGGATGGATTTCTGTACCCCTTTTCCTGTATTTCTTCTTTCCCAGTTGCATGTGAAAACATTTTTTTTTAAACATGTGTTTTTAAAACTTTGGGTTCCAAATTTTCTCCCTTCCTCCCTCCCCACCCACCCTCATTGATAAGGCAAGCAACTAAATATAGGTTATATATATATGCAGTTATGCAAAACACTTCCATAGCAGACATGCTGTGAAAAACTAACTCTATTTCCCTTAATCCTATTCCACCCCCCATTTATTTTATTCTTTCTTTTGACCCTGTCCCTCCTCAGAAGTACTTGCTTTTGATTACCCCCTTTCCCAATCTGCCCTCCTCTCTATCATCCCCCTACTCTCTTGTCCCCTTCCCCCCCTACTTTCCTGTAGGGTAAGACAGATTTCCATACCCAATTGACTGTGTATGTTATTCCCTCCTTAAGTCAAATCCTATGAGAATAAGATTCACTCATTCCCCCTCCCCTTCCCCTGTTTCCCTTCCACTGTAAGAGCCTTTTCTTTTCTGTTTTTTTTTTTGTGAGTTAATTTACCCTGTTCTCCCTCTCCTTTTCTCCTTCTCCTAGTATATTCCTCTCTCATCCCTTAATTTTATTCTCCAGATATGACCCCTTCATTTTCAACTCACCCTGTACCCTCTATCTGTCTGTCTATCTATCTATCTATATCTATATATACATACATATAATTTTTTTCCCCTCCAACTACCCAATACTGACAAAGGTCTCATGAGTTATAAATACCATCTTTCCATGCAGGAATGTAAACAGTTCAACCATAATAAATCTCTTATGATTTTCTCTTTCCTGTTTACCTCTTCATGTTCCATTTGAGTCTTATATTTGAAAATCAAATTTTCTATTCAGCTCTGGTCTTTTCATCAAGAATGCTTGAAAGTTCTCTATTTCACTGAATGACTGGCAGGATTATACTCAGTTTTGCTAGGTAGGTGATTCTTGGTTGTAATCCTATCTCCTTTGCCCTCCAGAATATTATATTCCATGCCCTGTGGTCCCTTAATGTAGAAGCTGCTAAATCTTGTGTTATCCTGATTGTGTTTCCACAATACTTGAATTGTTTCTTTCTGGCTGCTTGTAATATTTTCTCCTTGACCTGGGAACTCTGGAGTTTGGCTACAATATTCCTAGGAGTTTTCCTTTGGGGATCTCTTTCAGGAGGAGATCGGTGGATTCTTTCAATTTCTATTTTGCCCTCTGGTTCTAAAATAGCAGGGCAGTTTTCCTGGATAATTTCTTGGAAGATGATGTCTAGGCTCTTTTTTGATCATGGCTTTCAGATAGTCCAATAATTTTTAAATTCTCTCTCCTAGATCTATTTTCCAGGTCAGTTGTTTTTCCAATGAGATATTTCACATTGTTTTCTAATTTTTCATTCTTTTGGATTTGTTTTACAGTGTTTTGATTTCTCATAAAGTCATTAGCTGCAAATTGCTCTATTCTAATTTTTAAGGAAGTATTTTCTTCAGTAAGCTTTTGGACTTCCTTTTCCATTTGGTCAATTTTGCTTTTTAGGGCATTCTTTTCCTCATTGGTTTTTTGGACCTCTTTTTCCATTTGAGTTAGTCTATTTTTTAAGGTGTTATTTTCTTCAGTATTTTTTTGGGTCTCCTTTAGCAAACTGTTGACTTGTTTTTCATGATTTTCTTGCAGAACTCTCAGTTTTTCCTCTACTTCTCTTACTTGCTTCTCAAAATCCCTTTTGAGCTCTTCCAAGGCCTGGGACTGATTCATATTCTTCTTGGAGACTTTAGATGTAGGAGCTTTGGCTTCATTGTCTTTTTCTGGTTGTATGTTTTGATCTTCTTTGTCACCAAAGTAAGATAATATAGTCTGACTCTTTTTGCGCTGCTTACTCATGATCCTGGCCAATTACTTGAGTTTTAAACTCTTTGTTAAGGTAAAAGTCTGCTTCCAATGTGGAGAATGTACTGTCCCAAGCTTCAGGGGTTTGTACAGCTGTTTTCAGAGATACTTCTAGGGACCTGAAAATTTTCAGTTCTTCCAAGGTGCTATGATAAGGGGTGAGGTGTTTTCTCTCCACCGCCACAACAAACTTCACCACACCACCACTCCTCCTTGCCCCAGGACCACCCCTCAGAACTGTGACTCAGATCCACACACTGGTAAAGCAAGAGATTCCTGCCTCAGCACTGGCAAAGAGATTCCTGCAATCCCCCTCTGATCAGCCATTTGATTCTCCCTCAGTCTGTGGGCCAGAAGCTCAGGAAACAGCCACGGCCCTGGGGGCAGCTGAGACCTAGCTCCTTCTCTCACCGTAGTCACAGACTTTTCCCACTGACCTTCTAAGTTATCTTTGGTGTTTGTGGGTTGAGAAGTCTGGAAACCACCTCAGCTGCCCATGATTCAGTCCTCTGAGGCCTGCTCCAGAGTCACGGTGGTCTGCCCGCCCACACCAAACTGTGCTCCTCTCCCCGCCTGGCACGACATACCTTTCTGATCAATCATCCAGGCTGTCTTTGGCTGGAAATTTGTTTCACTCTGTCTTTTTGTGGGTTCTGCTGCTTTAAAATTTGTTTAGAGCCATTTTTATAGGTATTTGGAGGGGTTTGGGGGAGAGCTCAAGCAAGTCACTGCTTTCCCTCCACCATCTTGGCTCCCCTGCTTGTCATTTCTTATAGCACAATAACATTCTGTTACAATTGTATACCACAGCTTGTTTAGCCATTCCTCAATTGATGGGCATCCCTTTGATTTCCAATTCTTAGCCACCACAAAAAAAGCTGCTATAAATATTTTCATAGAAATAGGTCCTTTTCCATTTTTTTAGATGTGTTTGGATGTAGATGTAGCAGTGGTATTGCTGGATCAAGGAGTCATCATACAAGATTTTGCAGCTACCACTATAAAGGAGCAAGGACTTGGAATATGATATTCCAGAAAGCAAAGGATCTAGGAACTACAACCAAGAATAAGTGACTCAGCAAAACTGAGTATTTCCCCCATAGGGGAAAAAGAATACTTAATGAACTAGAGGATTTTCAATCATTCCTGAGGAAAAGAACAGAGCTGAACAGAAAATTTGACATTCAAACACAATACATAAAAATCTAAACATGAAAGAAAAATCACAAGGGAATAAACAATATGAAACTGTTTATATTCCTATATGGAAAGATGAGATATGTTAACCCCATCAAAATTTTATCAAGGCTGTTATTAGAGCTGTTAGAAGGAGTCTACTTAGAGGATATGAGTGTAATTTTATTATGTTGGGAGGATCTCAAAAGAAGAATGGAAGGGTGAAAAAGAGAGATACATTGGAAAATGTGAAGGAGGAGAAAGAATGGGGAAAATTATCTCAAATAAATGGGCCACCCAAAGAAGAGTTTATACATTGAAAGGGAGCATGATCAGAGGAAATGGGCAACACTTGAACTTTATTCTGATTTGAACTGGTTCAAGGAGGGAAGAACATGTACCCACACAGTTGGGTACAAAAATTTATCTTATCCAACACAGAAATAGGAGAGAAAGAGGGGACTATGAGTAGATTAAGGAAGGCGATAGTCAGAAGCAAGACAGACTCTTGAGGAGGGGACGATGTAAAAGAAAGAAGGATAAGTATAAGAGAATAGGATTGAAGGAAATACACAGTTAGTAATCATAACTGTAAATGTAAATGAGATGAACTCACCCTTCAAATGGAAGAGGGCAGCAGAATGGATTAGAAATCAGAACCCGATAATGTGTTGTTCACAAGAAACACACTTGAGATGGAAAGATAAACACGGAGATAAAGTAAGGGGCCAGATCAGAATCTATTATATTTCAGTTGAAGTAAAAAATAGCAGAGGAAGCAATCATGATCTCAGACAAAGCAAAAACAAAAATACACCTAATTAAAAGAGATTATCAAGGAAACTACATTTTGCTGAATGATGCCATAGACAATAATTGATGTTAAAACTGAACATAAGTGCAACAAATGACATATAATCCAGATTCCTGGAGAAAAAGTTAAATGAGTTATAGGAGAAAATAGACAGTAAAACTTAATAGTGGGGGACCTTAAAAAAAAGAATAAACCATGCAGCCAGACAGGCCTCATTTGCTTTATCAACAGGGTTATTTAACCTGGAGATAAGGAGAATGCTTCAGATATAACTAGCATTTGACAAAGTCTTTTCTTGTGGACAAATGGAGACATGTAAGCTAGACCAGCAGTTCTCAAAATAAGGTTTGAGGATGCCTGGGAGATCTTTTAAAGGCAGCTAGGTAACACAATGTATAAAATGCTGGGCATGCAATCAGGAACATGAGTTCAAATTCAGCCTCAGACACTAGCTGTGTAACCCTGATCAAGTCACTTAACCTCTGTCTGCCTCAGTTTCCTTAAATATAAAATGGAGAATGTTAATAATAGCATCTACTTCCCAGGGTTATTGTGAGAATCAAATGAGATAATATTTATAAAGCACTTGGTGCTTAGCACAGTACTTGGCATATAATAGGTAGTTAATAAATACTTGTTTCCTCCCTCCCTTTCTTTCTTCCTTCCTTCCTTCCTTCTTTCCTCCTTTTCTTCCTTCCTTCCTTCCTTCCTTCCTCCCTTCCTTCTTTCCTACCTTCCCTCCTTCCCTCTTTCCTTCCTTCTTTTATTCCTTCCCAAGATCAAAAGTCTTAAGAACTACTGGAGTACACAAGTACTGTTAAGTGAATTCTGAACTGATAGAATGGCCAGCCCCAAAGAGTAGACATTAATGATTCAAATGTCAATTGAGAATGAGGTCTCCAATGGACTTCCCTGTAACCTCTGCTTGGCCCTATGTGGTTTAACATTTTTATAAATGGATAAAGGCATAAATAGCATGCTGATCAAATTTGCCATTGACATAAAGCTGAAAGGGATAGCCAACCCAATAGATATCTGAATCAGGAGTCAAGAAGGTCTTAAAGGCAGTTTAGAATATTGGCCAGAGTCCAATAAAATGTCATTGAATAGGGATAAAGACAAAGTGTTACATTTGTATTTTTTTTAATCTTTTTTTCATAAGTATAAGATAGAGCAGGTCATGGTTAGATGCAGTTCACTTGAAAGAAACCTGGGAGTTTTACTAGCTCACAAGCTTAATGTGAGTCAGATGCATGATATAGAAACCAGGAAAGCTAATGGTGTCTTTGTTGTTGTTCAATCATTAAGTCCTGTCTGACTCTTTGTGATCCTGTATGGGATTTTCTTGGCAAAGATACTGGAGTGGTTTGTGGAGAGGCTAAGTGACTTGCCCAGGGTCACAGAGATAGTGAGTGTACGAAGCCACATTTGAACTCAGGTCTTCCTGACCCCAGGCCCAGCGCTCTATCTACTGAGCCATCTTGCTGACTCCAGTGAGCTTTAGGCTTCTGTAAGAAAGGCACATTGTTCAGGACTGGGGAGGTGCGAGTCTTGCTTTACCTTGCTCAGACCATATCTCAAATATGGTGTTCAGTTTTGGGTACCGTATTTCAGGAAGGACATCAACAAGCTAGATAATGTTTAAAAGAGGGTAACAAAGATGATAAAGGGCTTAGAGTTAACCCCCTTTAAGACTTGGTTAGAGAAAATAAGGATATTTTACCTGGAAAAGTGAAATTTGGTGGTGGGGGTGGGGGTGGGGTTTGCTGCTAGCTATTTTCAATTATTTGAAAGACTGTCCTGAGGCAAGGGCATTAGGCTTTCTTTGCTTGACCTCAGAGAGCGTTTGATCAAAAGAATAACTTAGCAAGAATTAGAACTCTCCAAAATTAATATGGGCTGCCTCCAAGATGGTGAACTCCAGAGGTGTCAAACTTGAAGGCAGAGGCAAAATCCCAGAGTGCAGGGTCAACCAGATTAAAACGTAATTGGTAAATGTTTAACAAAATAAATAGAAATGCAATGCAGCATTGATAATACTAATTTGAGGTTTTCTAAGTCAATGGATTCAAGGGATCCATTTCTATTTGAGGTGACACCAGTGGTGCATTCTCCCTCTCTCCCCTCCACTCTAGACCCCATCTTCTAGTAAAGATGGCCACTAGTTGGGAGTGCTACAGAGGGTAGTCTTGTTCGAGTATGGATTGGACTGGATGGTCTTTGAGATCCTTTCCAATCCTGAGATTCTATGATTCTCTGCTATATGCAAAGTCCTTCTTTGGAAGCATTTCAATAAACAATCAGGAAATGATTATTAAATACCTATTAAGTTACAGGCACCATTCTAAGCACTGAGGATACAAGGACAAAAATAATTCTTCCTGTTTTCCTCACTTTATCTCAAAACCTCTATCTCCAGTACTCTTCTTTATGACCCAGCTCCAGGGGTATGCTGGTAAATGTTTAACAATCCCAAAATCCTGAAAAAAAGGGAAAAAGTACATATGGCACACTTAAATTTAATCTCTATCATTGACATTTTCTCAATAACTTTCTTAAGTCTAATCAACAAATCAATAAATCAAGCCATGTAGCATTTGCTAAGCTGGTTTGAGCTGCCTCCAGTGCGACATTGCCTCCTTCATTTTCTCTCCCACCTCCCTCAAATGAAGTCTATTTCTTCTTTCTCCCAGTCAAAAAACATTGGAGCTACAAGGGACCTTAGAGATCATGTGGTCAGATTCCTTCATTTTATCAGTGAGAAAACTGAGCAAAGAAAGGGAAAATGAATTTCTTTAGGTTACACAGTTAATTCCTGGAGCTCTGCAGTATTATAGGAGACAAAAAAAGAACTTTTTTTTAACCCTCTTTCAATGGTTTTCCAAACATTATGGTTGAATTGTGTCTTGAGCTCTGAAGTCTCATAACCCACTGTCGTGCTTGAATGAGAAGAGAAGGAAAGGAAGATGCAACAGACATAAATTAGACATGTTGGCCACGTTGAAAACTCTTCTGCTTACTCGTGGACCTTTGGGTCTGCTTTGAGATATTCTGGAGTTCCAGAGAATTATGTCGTTGGAACCTTCATGTACATGTACACTTATGGTTGGTTTAGTAATCTCCCAGATCCTAAGTCCAAGACGTGACACCTACCCATCTAATGAAGGCAGCATTTCCTTCATTGACATAGGCTACATTTTTTCTATGCTAATTCATTCTGTGTGATTCTGTGTGTTTAAGATTCACACAGATAATAAGAATCATAATAAAAAAAGAGTTTTTCTGGATTCTGGGGGAAAAAAACCCCTGTGATTTTATTAATGTGTCAGACTCCTGGAATGGAAAATCCTTCCACCACTGTATATCAACAGCTCACTCTTAAATTATAGCCTTAGAGAGTTACCCGGGGACACAGAGAGATTAAACGACTTGCTCTTAGGTTATGCAGTATGTGTCCAAGTCAGCACTTGAACTCAGGTCTTCTTGACTCAAAGGCCCTCATTCTACTGTGCCATGATACTTCTCACAATACAGGTGATAAGTGTTAAAGGTGAAGTCCCAGGGTAGACAGACAGATCATTAACAAATGGGGGATCAAGTAAGGCTTCATGAAGGAGGTGACATTAAAGGTGGACTTTTTTAGATGGTAAGAATTCAGTACGGATGGCATTAACAAAGAAAAAGAGGTTGAGAAAATAGGAATGTGTTTGCAGCAAGATGAATCACCAAGTTTGACCAGAGACCAGTTCATGGAAATGAGCAGTGTGAGATTAGAAAATTAAGGTGGCAGCAGAGTGTGAAGGGGTACTCTTAGATCACTGGCCAAAAATGTTTTCTCCTTCCCTCTTAGAAGGCCTCATGAAAGGCCCAGTTTCCACAGCATGAACTATACTGGCTTGTTTACAACTTGCATTCTAAAGCTTCTCTTACATAAACTATTCCTTTTGCAAAAACAGATGACAAAGAACTTGCTTTGGCCTCAGGCCTGAGTTTCATAACATTATTATTGCTATTATTGTTATTAATTTTATTGAAGCAGAAAGAAATGGCACATTATCTTCCTACTCTATATTTTCTCATGGACCAAGACAGCAACAAACATTTTAGGCAGGTAGAAAGGCTTGCTTTGTTGTCTGAGGAATTCTAGCTGAAGCTGCAAGGAGAATAGGGCTTTGGTCACAAACCAGAGATCCAGACACAGCCCAAGGTCAGGGCTGGAGCAGTCGGGCTGACGGGCTTGTACACAGACAGCAGTAATACTAATTTGCCCTTCCTTATTAGCTTATCTAAGCCTTTCAATATCTGATACAGAAAGACCTGCTTTTTTTTTTTAGGATGAAAAAGTATTTATTTGCAGGATAATATGCAATTTAATTTTACGGCTGTTTAAAATGATATAAAATGTAGGATACAACTGTTGGTTACATATAAATAAAACTAAGCATCAGAAAAAAATTGTGTGTTACAGATCGATATTCTTTAGAAATTGGGCCCAATTGGCTGACATCTTGTGGTAGTGAATGCTGTTTGTAAATTCCCAAGGAATATCTGTGGAGAGTAATGCCAAAGGCAGAGGAAATTTTAACACGAGATGAACATATATTCACGACTTTTGATTCCATGTTGTGCAATAATGTCAGAATCATTCAAAGTCCTTGGAATTGGGGTATCCAGGAAGGAAGCAGACAAAGGAAGAGGAAGTTTATATACAAGAAACTCCTTTAGACTTCATTTAACGGTATGAATTTGATTTAAAACAATTAACTTTCCTCTTTCACAAATTCAGCACCATTTATATATTTTTTTATTATTCTGAATTTGGCAAACACCAGGGAATGAGTATTTCCATCTACAAAGAAGAACAGAAGAAAGTGAATTGTACATGAAACCATGAATCTCCACTAAAAACAGCTTGTTTTTTAGATATAAAATACATTCTACATGTTAGTACCAAAGCTGTCCTGCTTGCTTGTGTTTTTATGGAAACTTCCACTTTCAAAAAATACTTCATCAATGTTCCTATCATTAATTTTCTTTCATATCACTATCATCCCCCATCCCAATTCTTTTTGAAAACATTTCCTTTCAACTAATGAGCTTAGTCAAGAAAAACACAGATATTGGCCATTTCTGAAAATATTATGTCTCATTCTTCATCTCTATTTCATCAATACTATGGAAGCAAGTTTCATCATCAATCTTTTGGGGTCATGACTGATCAGCTCATTAACTAGTCTTTCAGAGTGGTTTTTCTTCTCAATTTTTAGTCTTTGTGTAAATCATTCTCCTGGTTCTGCTCATCTCACTCTGCATCAGTTCATAAAAGTGAGTCTCCCCATTTTTTTTCCTGAATCAGTTTCATCACTTATTATATCACAATAATATTCCATTACATGATTTTATTACCATAGTTTACTTAATCATTACCCATCCTATGGTTACCTCTAGTTTTCAGCTCTTTGTTATAAAAAAGTACTGCTATAAACTCCTTTGTACATATAGATCCTTTCCCTCTTTGGTGTATAAGCCTACCTAGTAGTGGTATTGCTGGGGCAACTATATGAATACGTTAGAGATTTTGGTGACATAATTCTAAATTACCTTCCAGAATAGTTGTAAAGGTTCACAGCTCATCAGTATTGTTTTAGGATGACCGTTGTCCTGTGTCCCTCCAATAATTGGGACTCGCTTTTTACGTTCCAAGATTTCATTCCATTCAATTGAATCCAACCCAACAAGCATATTTCAAGTTGAAAAGGTTTTGGCTGCTAATCTCCAATGGACCGTATGCTTCTCATCCAAGGCCTAACCTAGCAAATTAAGTTAAGAGAGGATCATTGCAAGAAGGCTGGCTACCAGGTGATGATTTTTTTAGTCACAAAAATTCAGAAAGGCTCACCCATGAAGGGCATGGATGGATTCTAATGTTCATTTCTGGAGCCCTCACATCAATGAAATCATAGCTTTTTTTTTTTCTATATTCCATAGGTTGCCACGACTAGAGGTTTCATCACCACGTGGCCAGCCTACTGCCGATGAAGCATCAGCATGTGAATGTTGGACAATTATTTGGGCCTAGTATGAGGCAGGAGGAGAGACAATGGATTGCTTTTTGGAAACCTAATATGGACAGTTAGCACAGTAGCTTATATTTTGGGAAGTTGAATTCAACTTTTGGCTCTGTTGCTCATTGATGAAACTATGAGAAACATTGATGTGCTAATGCCATGAGGTTTAAGTTAGCCTAACTGGAAATGCAAGTTCATTGAGTGCAGACGCTGCTCCGTTTTTATCATCAGAGACGCAGCACCTAGCATAGTGCCTTACATGTAGTAGGTGCTTAATAAATGCTTGTTGATTGGAGAAGAGTGGCCCACCTTTCTGAGAAGGCTTGAGGGTGGGGGAAAGATATCGTAATTTCCATTTTCAAGTACTGGAAAGGCAATTGTGTAGAAGAATAACAGAAAAAAGAAAAATGATAGCTTATGTATGAAAGATAGAATAATACAACCCTTGAAAACTTGCAAAGTGTTTTACAGACATCATTCTATTTGATTCTCACAACAATATGGGGAGGTAGGGACAATAAAGATCTTTACCCTTCTATTCTAAAGATGGAGAAACTGAGACTCCAAGAAATTACGTAATTTTCCCATGGTTGCACAGCTAGTAAATGTCAGAGCTGAACCCAGGATTCAAGCACACTAAGACTTTTTCCACTTGGTCCCAGAAGACAGAACTGGGAGCAATGGATGGAAGTAGCAGAGAAACAGATTTCAACTCTGTGTCACATGAAAACTTGTTAGTAACCAGAGTTATCCCAAGGCAGAATGGACTGCTTAGAAGGGACTTGAGAAGACATCTAGTCCAGGGCTTCTCAAACTTTTTCCATTAGCAACCCCTTTTTACTTGTTGGCTGCATTCATTGGCAATGTACGGTGTGATGGTGTGCGCAGTGCAAAGATGCACATGCTGTGTGTTCAGAACCAAGGCTGCAGTGAAGTTGCACGGGCAAGCACTGCCAGAAACACCTCAGATTCATTACATGTTTGATTTCTAATTAATTTTTGGTTGTTGTGTGTTCAGAAATCTTTTACTGTTGTCAAAATTTTTGTGACCCCCATATGAGGTCATGACCCACAGTTTAAAAAGTGTTGAATTCTAGTCCAATGCAGACCTGAAAAAAAAAAAAACTTCACTATAAACCATAGGTTCTTATCCTAGGTTCACAAATCCCTCAAGTGGACCATGAACAGATTTAAGGCTTCTGTGAAGTGGGAAGGACAAAAAAAATACATATTTATTTCCATTAACCTCTAACTGAAATTTAGCATTTCCTTTCAATTACTGAAAGGCATGATTCTACCAAAGGGGTCTGTGACACACAAAAAATTGAGAACTCCACATTTCTTGAGCTTTTCTGAAGGAAAGCATAAAAGACTTTCTGAAATGTTTTGCTAAAATGTAGGTAAACTAAAGGTACACCATTCTTACCTGCCATTTTGGTGATCTTATCCACAAAACAAGTAAGACTGGTTTGGGATGACCTGTTCTTGATGAAGCTACACAGTTTTTGTGATCACTTTCTTTTCCACACGTTCAACAACAATCTCTTTATTAATAAATTCTAAAAATTTCACCAAGGATCAGAGTTAATCTGATTCTTAGTTTACAGATTGCATTTCTCCCTCCCCCACTTTTATAAGGTATTTGTCCTTTTCCAGGCCTGTAATGTCTCTCCAATTCTCCATAATCCTTTGGAGATCTCTGACAATGGCCCAGCAACTACATCTTCCCTTTATTTCAGGACCCAAGGATGTAGTGCATCTGAGTTGGTGATCTGAACTCATCTGAGGTTCTTTTACCATCTCTTTATTTACCTGGGGTATGAACCCCCTATTAACTACTTTTCTTTTGTTTTGTTTTGTTTCTAGTTCAAAGACCATTCTTAGCGGCAGAGAAATCAAGCAAATTAAGGATTCAGCAGATCTATTTTCACTCTGTCATCAGTTATCCTAGCCTGAATCAACTGTGAGCAGTGGTCCTGCTATTCCTTCTTTATCCTCCTCTTTCCCTTAGTATAGTATAAAGAAAAAACAAAAAGTACTCCTTTTGTTATTCTTATCTTTCCTAGCCAACCTCAGTTTAACATCATTGTATTTATTTTCCATTGCCCACCCTGGCTTCTTTCTTCTGTTCATGCCTTTAAAAATCTGAGTTGGTTGGTAAAATCACTGAGCTACCATATCAACCTATTCATAAAGCTCTCCTTTTTTTTTTTTTCTCATCAGAATTGATTGCCTTTGGATCTTTGGAATAAAGCTTCTCATTCTTCCTAGACTGATTTCCCCTATAGAACTTCATTCCATGGGATAAGATCTATCTTTTCTCTGAACACTTGGAAATTTGCTCCTCTAGGATCTAGGGTGTACACTGGTCTGCTCCTAGCTTTCCTCTCTGATGCTATAAAAATTTTAAGGGGGTGGGGGCAGTGGATAGAGCACCAGCCATGGAGTCAGGAGGACCTGAGTTCAAATCTGACCTCAGACACATTCTTGCTAGCTGTGTGACCCTAGGCAAGTCACTTAACGGCGATTGCCTCACCAAAAAAAAAAACCCAAAAAAAACCAACAAAAAAAATTTAAGATGAAATGGTCACTTTCCTTTAAAGTTCTTCTCATTTCTACTACGATCCATTGGTGAGAATCATATCCAGAATAGTTTCCCCCTTGTTGGTTCCTCCATCTTTAGGAGGGTGAAATTGTCATGCCGGCAAGAAATTATTAGCTGCTCTGCTTTTGGAGACAGCCAGACACAGAGAGAGGAGATAGAGACAGAGAGACAGAGACAGAGACAGAGGCAGAGACAGAGGCAGAGAGAGAGAGAGAGAGAGAG
>NW_020954556.1:18202804-18290110 GCF_900497805.2 Vombatus ursinus
AGAGAGAGAGAGAGAGAGAGAGAGAGAGAGAGAGAGAGAGAGAGAGAAACACTCTAGAACATAGATGGATCATTAAAGTCTCCCATTACCACAAGATCAATTCTCTGCCAGGCTTGTGGTGTTTCCCCAAGCTCCTCATCTATTTCATTCTGTCCAGGAAGTATACACTAGTGACAAGATCACTGCTATTTGTGCCTTCTTTGGTCTTCACCCAAGTAGTCTTCATCATTCTTCTTCCTTCTGCTTCCTAGATTTCTTGCCATGAGTATAGTTTCTTTATATATCATGCCACCACGTCCCTTCTCCCTTTACTCATTTCTTTGGAATAGGGTAAAGCCTTTCAGAGATCTACTCCAGTCCTGGATCTCCTCCCACAAACTGCTCCTCAGTGATGTCTATGGAAGTCCATTTTACTCTCATATTTGAGGACCTTTAATTTTAGCTTATGACCTATACTTTGTACATTGGTGTATAGACTCCTGAGGCCGTAGGTTTTATTACCATCTCCTTCCTTGGACTTTGTGTTCTGTGAACTTTTGGGTATGACAATTACTATGCTTTGAAAACTCTGAGATTCTAAGAGATATATCATTTGGGGAAGGGGAAATAAGGGTAAGGGGCTTGGTTCTTTCAGAATCAGGGACATCATGAAGTTTATCCAGAATATTCATTTAGGGTCTGGTGGAGTGGATACTATCAAAGCTGAAAGTCTTGATTGAGTTGTTCCTTAATCCCTCAGGAGGCCTCAACTGTTAAGAACAGGAAGGATGTGTTTTTTTGTTTTTACTTCTTTTTTGTGGGGGAGGGGTACTGGTATTTGGTAATTGGTTGGGGATTTGGGGAAATCTTGAGGCTATATAAGGTTTGATGGGTGGATTGGGGGGTGGGGTGTGTGGGGTGTGTGGTGGGTGTGTATAGGATCTAGAACTGGTTTCCCTTTTCAAGGTATCATTTCTGGGAAGTCCTTTATGCAATTGATATTAGCCAAGGGGACTTCTGCAAAGAGCTTAAAAAAAAAAACCAACAACAACAAAAGCTAATTTCTGTTTGTGTTGCATCACCTTTAACTGCTTCATTACTGGAATGCTGATAATTAGAAGCAGCAGAGTACAATGGAAAGAGCACAGGAATCTGGATATGAAGACCTGGGTCTTAGCTCTGATATTTGCTAGGTGTAGCTGTGGAATCTAAAGACCTTACAATCTTAAGACCTGGGTTCAAATCTGGCCTCAGATATTTACTAGCAGTATGACCCTGGGACAGTCATTTACCTTTGTTTGCCTCAGTTTCCTCATCTGTAAAATGAGCTGGAGAAGGAAATGGAAAATCACTCTAGTATCTTTGCCAAGAAAACCTGAAATGGGGTCAGGAAGAGTCAGACATGACTGAAACAACTGAACAGTAACACATGCCAGGGACTGTGCTAAGCACTTTATAGTCATTACCTCACAACAACTCTGGGAGGTAGATGCTATTATGATCCTCATTTAAATAAAAATGATTATTTAATAAAAACATTAATTAATAACAATAACAACTAGCACCTACGATTGGGTCAGGTACTGTGCTAAGTACTTGACCCATATTATCTCCATTGATCCTCACAATGACCCTGGGAAGTAGGGACTATTATTATTTCCATTTTACAGATGAGGAAACTGAGGCAAACAGAAGTCAAACTACTTGCCCAAGGTCACACAGCTAGTAAATATCTAAGGCTGAATTTGAGTTAAGATATTCTTGAGTCTAGGCCTACTGTTCTATCTACTGTACCTCCTAGCTACCAAAATGAAACAATAAATGTAAAGTGCTATGTAAATATAAAACATTAACATGGAATTAAAAAGAAAATGCTTTAAAAACTGTTAAGGGCTATGTAAATATGAGCTATTATTATCATGACGCAACTAACATTCTCTGTATAAATGTTTTTAGGAGGTAGGAGTTGAAGAGGAAAAGGGTATGAGACACTTCCACAGAAAACATAGTATTTTAACCTTAAGACAACTTGCATTTAACCTGGCTTCCTAGGTCTGTTGGGATGGTATTACCCACTGTAAATAGCAATACATTTTGTTATCTCAGATAAAAAGCTGTCACAGTGGGATCCTCTGTTTCATTAGGAAAGCCGTAGTTGAGGAGGGAAGAAAAATGGAATACACAGAGGGGATCATCTTGGCCAAAGACACACATAAGACAATGCCAAGACAAAGTAGATAAGCATTCATTTGTTCATTCATTCAATTAAATATGTATTCTGTACCACCTGTGTCAGAGACATTGCACTGTATACTTTAGTAGGGGAGGGGAGACAAGAAAATGAAAAAACAAATAAGATGGGGCCACTGCTTTCAAGGAACCCACAATTTAGTAGAATTTAGTTTGGTGGGTTTTTCCATTCGATGTTGGAAACCAGTCTGAACAGGTCTGTTTGGAAAGTGCATTGATTCTAAATAAGTCACTTCACCTCTTTCCTTCTCACAACAGCCTCAGTTTCTTTATCTGTAAAATGATGAGGTTCAACTTGATGAAGAATTATAGGATCACAGTGACCTTTTAGGTCTAAAAATCTCGTGATCCTAATATTGATATATATATATATATATATGTATATGTCTTTGACACATACATATATTGACTGATACAACCAATTAGTATTTATTCAACTCTATGTGTCTGGCATGAAAAATCTCTCTCTCTCTCTCTCTCCTTTTTTTCCCCTCCTCCACCTTTTCCTCCTTCTCCTCCCACTTTCCTTGTCTTTTTTTCTCTCCCTCCCCCTCTCCAATCTTCCTCCTCCTTTCCTTTCTCTCCTTTCTTCCTCTCTCCCCTCTCTCAACTTCTCTTTTTCTTCCTCTCCTTCTTTCTCTTCCTATCTTTCTTTTGCCCTCTTTACCACCTTTCTCTCTCTCCTCTCCCTCTCTCCACTTTCTCTTTCCAGCATCCCACCCCAGCCAAGGGCCACCATACTTCAGTGAATAGAGTGCTGGGCCTAGAGTCAGGAAGACTCCTCTTCTGGAGTTCAAATCTAACCTCAGACACTTCCTAGCTGTGTGATCCTGGGCAAGTCACATGACCTTGCTTACCTTAGTTTCTTCATCTGTAAAATGAGCTGAAGAAGGAAATGACAAATCACTCTCATATTTTTGCCAAGAAAACCCAAAATGAGGTCATAAAGAGTCAGATACAACTGAAAAATGGCTCAACAACATTTCATCAAGAATATGTGTGTGTGTGTGTATATATGTGTATATAGATATATATCTATATATATCTATATACATTTTTGTTACATAACTGGCCCATCTCCTTTTTTTTTCTCATCAGAATTGATTGCCTTTGTATCTTTATGTATGTGTGTGTATATCTATAGATATATCTATATATATCTATATATATATCTATATATATCTATATATATATCTATATATAGATATATATATATAAACTGGGAAAAGAGATGGGCCAGTTACGTAACAAGAATGTGAGCTAACGGGTGAACAATGTTAACAGTATGTTGACACTGCTGAGATGTTGAAAGAAGAACATTGGGTTAATATTTTAAGAAGGATTTTTCTAGGTCCTAAGGGAATGTTGGACAATGGGAAAGAACACTGAATTTTTGAGTCAGGGGACCTCGGTTCAAATCATGGCAGTGCTACTTCCTATCTGTGTGACCACAAGAAAGTCACTTACCCTCTATGGTCTTCATTTTTCTCATCTGTAAAATTAGGAGTTGGACCACATGGCCTACCCTCTAGACCTAAATCCAAGGTTAAGAAACTATCTCATGATTTATAGGAGAAAAATAAATAAGAACCGCCGAGGGTGGGAAGGTTGCAGTTTGTGCGAGTGGATAGAATGCCCATAATGATGAAATCCCTGCTCCAGCCAAGTTCTAAACTGTATAATAAGCATTCGTTTTAATCCTTTCTTTTTTGTTGTTGTTGTTCAGTGGTTTTTAGTCATGTCTGACTTTTCATGACCCCATTTGGGCTTTTCTTGGCAATGATAATAGAGTGGTTGGCCATTTCCTTCTGCAGCTCATTTTATAGATGAGGAAACTGAGGCAAACAGGGTTAAATGACTTGCTTAGTAAGTGTCTGAGGCCAGATTTGAACTCAGGAAGATGAGTCTTCTTGATTCCAGGCCCAACGCTCTATCCACTGCGCCACCTAGCTGCCCGTCAACCCTTTGATTTACTGGGGCTTGAAACGAACCTCTTTTACTGCTTCCCCTGCACCTCATCCCCCCTGCAAAATATCAGTTAAGAGGGAAGTTTTGTGAATGAGATCAACTTCCAGGTTGCCTCAACTATCTTATTGTATCTAACGTGATCTCCACCCTCCACCCCACACTGGAAATTCCTTTAGAAAAGAAACATAAATGCAAATGTTAGGCCACAAGATGGGAAGATCTTGAGGTGTATCTAGCACTAGGATTCATTTCTCCTTCCAAGGAGTCAGTTCTGGACAGGGTGAGGCAATTGAGGTTAAGTGACTTGTCTAGAGTCACACAGCTAGTGAGTGTTATGTGTCTGAGGCTGGATTTGAACTCAGGTCCTTCTGACTCCAGGGCCGGTGCTCAGTTCACTGTGCCACCTAGCTGCCCCTGGACGGGTCTTTTTTGCAGAGGATATTTATACCTGTGTCTGAAGGCAGGAAGAAAAGAGCTAGGTATTAGCTAAAAAGAGTCGCCTACTCCTTTTGGAGACTCTTGGTTGGATTCCACACTCATACAATCCCTTTTCCTGATCTGCTCAATGCTGGTGCCTTCCCTGTGCTGATGATCTCCAATTTATCTTGTATGCTGCTTGTTTATAGATAGTTGTTTGTATGTTGTTTTCTCCATTACGCTGTGAGCTCCTCGAGAGCAGGGACTGTTTTCACCACTTTTTCCTTTTTTTTTTTTTTTTAATATTCTCAGAACTTATCATACTCCTGGCACACCATGGGTGTTTCTAAAATATATTAGCTCTTGGGGGGGCAGCTAGGTGGTGCAGTGGATAGAGCACTGGCCCTGAAGTCGAGGACCTGAGTTCAAATCCAGCCTCAGACCAAACACTTGACACTTACTAGTTGTGTGATCCTGGGTAAGTCACTTAACCCCAATTGCCTAAAAAAAAATAAATAAAATATATTAGCTCCTCCAGTAGCTGCTGGTGAGTATATGGAGAAATCAGTGTTTGGTACAAATTGGAATGGGCCAGTATCGCCCTCAACTCCAGAGAGTTGGCCACTTACTGCTGTATTCTCCATGACATCATTCAGCATCTCACAGCAAAAAGGCAGGTTTATGGTGATTAATAAATACTTCTTGACTGAGTGACTCTGGGCAAGTCACTTAACCTCTCTAATAGAATGTAAGCTCCTTGAGGGCAAGGGCTGTTTCATTTTTGTCTTTGAATCCCCAGCTGCCAACACAATGCTTAGCACATAGTAGGGGCTTAGCAAGTGTTCCTTGATTGACATTTTGGAAAGGACAATTTAGGTTTGATAAAAGGACATAACATCCTAAGAATTGGAGCTATCTAAAGTAGAATGGGCTGCCTTGGGAGGTAATGGGTTTCTGGTCACTAGAGGTCTTGTAACAAAGCCTGTATGGTCGCTTGTTGGAGATGTTATAGAAGAGATTCTTGGTCAAATACGGGTCGGACTAGTTGGCCTTTGAGGTGCCTTCCAACTGCCATTCTGATACTCTGAGACCAGGAGAAATGAAATAACTCACTACAGAACACATGTAATAAGTAGCAAAACTGGGACTTGTGCTCTGATCCTCTGGTTCTAATCTTGGGCTGTTTCTACTACCTCTACTACCATCATCCTTCTCCTCATCCCCATCCCCATCGTCATCATCATCATTACCACCATCACCACCACCACCATCATCATTACCAACATCATCATCATCATCACCATCATCGTCATCATCGCCACTACTACCACCACCATCGTCATCACCATCATTGTCATCATCATCACTAACATTTATATAGCGCTTACTTTGTGCCAAGCGCTGTGCTAAGTGCTTTACAATTATTACTTCATTTGGTTCTCCCAACAACATTGAGAAGTAAGTGCTGTTAATTATTCCCATTTATAGATGAGGAAACGGAGACAAACCGAAGTTAAGTGACTTGGCCAGGGTCTTACAACTAGTAAGTATCTGAGGCTAGATTTGAACTTAAGTCTTCCTGACTGCAACTAGGTGGCACGGTGGATAAAGGGTGGGACTTGGAGTCTGGAAAACCTGAGTTCAAATCCAACCTCAGATATTTACTAGTTGTGTGACTTTGGGTGACTTAACCTTGTTTGCTTCAGTTTCTTCATCCCTCTAATGGGAAAGAAAATGGTAAATCACTCCGGTATATTTGCCAAGAAAACCCCAAATGGGATCACACAGAGTGACTGAACAACAACTTCCTAACTACAGGCTCAGTTCTCCATCCACTGTGCCACCTTTTAATGTTGGACTAAAATTGAATAAGCAGTAAAACCCATGGCAGGGGTGGGGTCAAGTGAAGGTGATAATGGAACATATCAATAGGGAGTACAGTGTTTAAAGAAACAAAGCCAGGATAAGAGGCAGTGAGGGAGTGTGTTTTGGATTGGTGCATTGAACCTGGAATCAGGAAGATTTGACTTTGAATTCCACCTTAGGCACTTCTACCCCAGTGACTTTGGGCACATTGCTTACCCTCCCAGTATTTTTAGGAAAGGCCTAACAAAACGGGATGGGTGTTGCCTCAGACAAACTGAGACCTGGGAAAGACCTTAGCTTAAAAAGGTCAAGGTCTCCCATTGCATCTGGGGCCATCTCCAGTCTGATCTATATCTCCATCTCCTGATCTATATCTGGCCACTGGACCAGATGGCTCCGGAGGAGAAAGTGAGGCTGGTGACTATGCACAGTCCTGCCTCACTTAAATCCAATTCACTTGCATGTTTTGGCATCACCTTCCTGATGTCATGGTCCTCTTCGAGAACGAAGGACAAACAACAACAAAACAGGAGCATACATAATCAAATGTAGGCAGGGATGGCACCTCCCTCAGAAAGTTGTTGTAAGGATCAAATGATCTCTTGTGCAGTGCTAGCTGTTATTGTTGTTACTATTATTATCCTTATCAGGATGATGATGATGATGATGATGATGATGATTTCCTCATTCGATTTGACATCATTACAGTTCTGTTTAGTAGTATAAACAGTGTGGAGGGCTGGCAAGAGAGAGACAGGAAATGATACAAAGAAAATGATGAAAAGAAAATGATGAAAAGAGTCACACAGTGAAGAAAGGCTAGAAGGCTTGAGATGATTTAATCCAGAGAAGAGAAGCCTGAAGTGGGTGCAGAGAGGACAAAATGTCTTCCAATCCTTGAAGGGTTTACTGGGAGAACCATCTCTTCTCCTTTCCCTCGAACACCCAGAGGAAACTGGTTTGGTGTGTGATAGGAAGACCTCAGTTTAGACAGAGGACGAGCTTCTGAATATAAGGGTCAGGCATCAGCATAGGCTGTCCTGCACTTCCTTTCCTGAGGCATTTACCCCTTCTTTCTGACCGAGGTTTACATATAGTCTCTCCCAACCCCCGAGACCGAAACATAACCAACCTTACGGAATCCATAGAAAAGGGGGCTGAAAGGTTCCATAGAAGGAGAATTCCAGGCAGTGGAGGCAAGGTCAGAAAAAAAAATCACCTACTTCATTTTCAGAGAGTGACATTTTCTGGTGCAGTGGCTGGAGCACTGGACTTGGAGCCAGGAGTTCTGGATTTGAGTTCTAGCTCTGACTGCTATGAAATCCTGGGTAAAATTACTTTACTTCTTTGATATTCAGTTTCTTCTTCTGAAAAATAGAGCCAGTGCTGATACTACTTACTACATAGGGTCATTGGGGGGTGGTGTAGTATTTTCTAAACCTTAACTCAGTTGTGCAATGAACAACCTCTGGAACAGAGGACAGATGACAAAGCATCTTTACCTCCTCACAGAGAGGTGGTGGATGCAGGGAGAGAATGAGATATACATTTGTTGGACATAGCAGACCCAGGATTTTTTTTACTTGACTCTGCTTATTTGTTACAAGAATTTTTTCTTTTTTTTTCCAAGGGTAGCTGGGGGAGAGAAAATAGATTTTTGTTCATTGAAAAAAATTAGTTAAAAAAAAGAAATGGCAGTTGTGATTACTATAAGAATCTGAAGAAATGGATAAAATCAGTCCTTTGCAGAAGGCAGCCTTGGTTAGCAGGTTACTAGTGAGACTGAATTATTTCCTCTCTCAGAAGGGAAGGTTTCCTAAACGGAAGAGCATCCATTTAAAATGTAATGAATGGAAGATTCGCTATGATTTTAGAAACTGTAATACATCTGTCAGGAGGAAGTATTGGGAGGGCAGGTGCTTTTGGTGCCTGAAAAGAGATAACAAAGAAAAATTGGAAAACTGTGAGTAGGCTTTCCCGCATGGTTCAGGAAGATGCTTCTCCAATTTGCGACAACTAGCTCTGTATTCTCAGAGAGAAATAGTGCTATAGTGTAGAACAACAATGCCTGGGGCATCCTTTGCCTCATGCAAATATCCTTAAAGAATAAGAATACTGGATTAGGCATCTGAGGACTTGGATTTGAATCTCAGCTTGCCACTTCCTGTTTGATGCTGGATGTGACCTCTCTTGGCTTCAACATTGAATGAGACGATTAAACTAGATATCTGTCTCCTTATCTCTAAATTTATAATCCTATGATCCAAGTCCGTGGTGTCAAAATCAAATAGAAATGAATCTCCGCAGGCTGCATAGTGACTTAGAAAACCACAGATTAACATCATCTTTGTTGTATTTTATTTCTACCTATTTTGTAAAGCATTCCTCAATTATGTTTTAATCTGGTTCCTCCTTATTCTAGAGTTTTGCAGTAGGCTGGGAGTTTGACGCCTCTGATCCAAGTCAGTCTGTCTGTTTTCATGCTTACCTTCTAATTGCCTTCTAATTTTGTAAATGGCCTTCCAATAAACCTATCCACCAACAAACAGAGTATCTTGCACAGGGGTCTTATTCTGGTTTTCATGCCAGACATAGCTCTCATTATCACTTAATACATTGACTTTCTGGTATCCCTGGCACTTAAGCACAGTATTTGGCACATAGTGGGTTGTCAATAAATACTCATTGACTTGATTTGACTTGCCAAAGGTCACATACGTAGTAAATAGCAAAGCTAGAATTTGAATTCAGGTCCAGTGACTCCAAATTCAGCCCTTGAAGACTAGTGCTCTTTCAACTGTACCACACTGCCTCCCCAGTTAGAGAAAAAATTTTAAATTATTTGTAATAGGTTTTTGTATTTCCCAAGGCTATTTATGTCAGTAGAGTACAAGCTCTTACTGGTCTTACCAAGCTGGAAAGGCTGTGAGCATGAGACCCAGATACATACAGCCTGGTTAAGTACAGAGAAGGTTTCTCCCTCTGGAGGCTGACACCAGGTCAATCATTCAATCAATCTACAAGCATTTTTAAAGCACATATTATATCCCAGGTGCTGGGAATACAAGTACAACCAATGAAACAATTCCTACTCACAATGAGCTTTCATTCTTTTTTTAATTGAATTTTAGTTTTTTTTCAATGAACAAAAATTGATTTTCTCTTCTTCCCATCCATCGTCTCTGGAAACAAAACAAAACAAAACACTTGTGAAAATATGCACAGTCAAGCAAAACACATTTCCCCGGGTCCATATCCCCAAAACATATCTCTCAATTTGTATCCTGAGTCTACCGCTACTCTGTCAGACACTGGGTAGCATGCTTCATCACTGGTCATTTGGAATCATGGTTGATCATTAAACTGATTAGAGTTTCTAAGGTTTTCAAAGTTGTTTGTTTTTACACTGTGGCAGTTGTTGGATAAATGGATCTGGGTCTGTTCCCTCCACTCTGCAGGTCATCCAAATCTTCTCAGGATTCACTGAAATTGTCCCTCTCATCATTTTTATGGTCCAATAGCATTCCATTATAACACAACAACATTCATATACCATAATTTCTTCACCTATTTCCCAATCGTTGGGGACCATCTAATTCTTTGCTACCATAAGAAAGAATTGCTATGAATATTTTTGTACATTTGGGTCCTTTTTCTCTTTCTTGGATCTCTAAGTAAGTCTACATTCTAATAAGGGAGACAATAAGTACATTTAAATACATATGTATCATAAATGTAAAGTTTATAAATGCATATATAAGTATATACATATAAAATAGTTAAACAGAAGATAGTTTGAGAAGGAGAGCCCTAGAAATCTATGTGTTGGGGGAGAGTGGAATCAGGAAAAGCTTTTATTTTGGTCTTAGCAACTCAAAAAAGCAATTACTAAGGCAAGGAAAGATTGTGATTAAATCACAGGTTCTATGAATATTGATGGAAGTAATAAATTAGATCAATTTCACTTAATCGAAAGTTCTTGAAGTTGCTGCTCAGCCCTTGGAAGGTCTCTATCCCCATTCCATGATGTTTGAACTTTGTGCTTTATTGATTTAATTGACAGAGCTCAGCAAGGAGACTTCTGAATGGAAGCTGATTCTGACAGATGGAATTAACAGGATCCAGCAAGTGAGAGTCCCCTCTGAAACAGGAAACAGGGCTTGGCCTCCTCCTGTTTTTGCTGTGGGTCTCCCCACAGTAGCTGACAAAGTACCTTGTACCGGATGTGTGCCCCATAAATGTTGCTGACCTGCAATGGGACAATACTATGTAAGAACATAATGATGATTCTATAAGGAAGAGATATCTTGATGATAGCATCTAAGCCTGCATTCCTAGCTAATACATAGCATCTGAGCCATGGCTTACTCATGGTCCTGCATGTGGGCACTGTTTGTTTCAGTGCCTTTCATCCAATCTGAAATGCTATCACAACATTAGAACCCAGCATCCTGTCATGTGCTTAGAATGGTGATGTCCAAAGACTGTTGCTTTGTTTTCACTCATCAGGGTTTCCAGGAGCCCCATGGAAAGGGGTGGACTTGAGCCAGAAGTCAGCACCCTTCCTGGTGGGGAAGAATTCTGACAGTGAAATGACCTGAAGACCAGAGACAGAGGACATGATACAAGATGAATGTAACCAGATGTCCCAGTTTGGACGGGATAAACTCGGGCTTATTTTCTTCTAGGCTGATAGTTTATCCAGTTTCAGTCCTGGCTCTTGCTAGAAACTAATTAATTCTGTGACAGGAAGTTTTCCCCAAAATCTGGAGGTTGGAAATGGGGAAAGGAGGGAATAAATTATAATTTTCAACCTCCAAGTTGGATTTTCATATCATTCTATAATAAGTTCTGGTAATGTTTATTCATAGGGCGAACAAAAGCAATTGAAGGTTGATATGGATTTTATTTAGTTGTTTTTCGGTTACATGTGATTCTTCGTGACCCCTTTTAGGGTTTTCTTGGCAAAGACATTGGAGTGGTTTGTCATTTCCTTCTACGGCTCATTTTATAGATGAGGAAACTCAGGCAGACAAGGTTAAGTGACCTGCCCAGGGTCACGCAACTAATAAATGTCTGAGGCCAGAGGGAGGTCAGGTCTTCCTGACTCCAGACCTGGCACTCTATCCACTGTGCCACCTAGCTCCTCTCAATTGGAGGCTACATTCAAGTGAAAAGCAATTTATTTGGAAGTGGGTTTTAGGTGTTAAATAGAAAATGTTTTCCTCACCCATTTTTTAAAAATCAGGAACAAGAAACATGAACCTCTATGCAACAGATATGACAAATCATAAAAAAAAGACTGTGGTTCTATGTTATGTCCTGTTGAGAGAATTTTCCCATAGGAGTCCTAGCTTCTCTTAGCAGAAGCTGAGGGTCACAACCTGTTGCGTGGCAAAAACAAGGAAGTCTCACAAGACCTCTCCTTTGCTGACACGCAGCTCCCACGGTTGGCTCGGCTGTCCTCTCATTGGGAGAAAAATCCTACTCATACCCCTGATATGAGGGCTGCAGGTGTCCAGCAGACTTGGTGATTGGCTATCACGTGGAGATCATGCTTTGATCGGGTGTTACTAAGGATATAAAAGAAAGCTACTAGCACTTAATAAACGTAGCTTCTGCTATCTTGCTGTCTCCCGCCTCATCAATGCGCCTCCGGGTTAAGAGTATTGAGCTGGTCTCACGCTCACCACTGCAGCAGCCGCGTCAATGTCCAGTAAAAGGAGAAAAAAATGGAGAGAAACAGAGAGACTTCTTTTGTCATAATCTACTATGTCTGGCTCATGAATATCTGTATTAACAATAATGACAATAGCTCATATTTTTATAGCACTTTAGGATTTGCTAATCACTCTTTTCAAAACCCTTTGAAGCAGATAAGAGAAACTGTTATTACCCCATTTTATTTTCCAACAAGGAAAACAAAGCTAAGAATTGTTAACTTATCCAAGGTCACAGAGCTAAATTAAGCTAGTAGGTGGCAGAGCCAGACTTTGGAACCAGGTTCCCCGACTCGAAGTCCAGGACTCTTTTCTATATCACACCAACTTGCTGAGAAATATCTGAAGGTTATCTTTGAACCCAGCATTACATAATTGTTCTGAGCTTTTGTCCCCAGAATTAGTTCCCATTTAAGGGCAGAGATGTCTAATTCTAGTATAGTGGGAAAATATATAGTGGACGTTCCTTAGGAATAAATAAATGACTAACTGCTGTTTACAGTTTTTCGATTGCTTTTGTGAAGCTTAAAAAAGTTCTGTCCTGAATGGACCGGCCTCAGCATCCCAACAGGAGTGACATTGTTCTCTGTACTGTTACAATGCTACTAGGCAGAGTGGTTTAGGAGGAGACATGGGCTCTTGTCCAGGGTCTGCCACTAACTAGCTAGTGTGGCCTTGAACAAGTGATTTACCCTCAGTTTTTTCATCTTTTAAATAAGGGGATTAGACTTGATGATCTCTAAGATCTCTTCCAGGACAAAATGATTATGATTCTATGATGAAAATGGTAGCTGATCGTCTTGAGTCCCATTCTCTTGGATTGAACTAATTAAATTTGAATCAGAGATATAGATTTTTTTTTCCTGTGTCTCTGGCATTTTATCAAGCAGGAAAATAGGTAGGTTGTCTATTGGCTGATGGAAAGATATTTGTAAAGAATATATTTTTTCTGTCATTTCCATAGAAATTAAAATGAAATCTAAAACTTCTAGTTTTGTCTTACAATAGAATACAATCCAGTTCGACAACACGTATTAAACACCCATGGTATGCTAGGTGCTAGGGGAATGCAGCTTAGCTCCTCCCTCCATAGAGCATATAGTCTAGTAGTGAGAAAAGGTACAGACATAAATAACTACACTCATTTATTCATTCAACAAGAATTTATTAAGCACCTATTACATCCCAAGTACTGGATATAGATATAAATGAAAGAGTTTCCTCCTGTCCACAAGAAGCTTACATTCTATTGCATTCTGAACACAGATAAGTAAATACAAAATATAAACAAAAATAAGGTAATTTCCCAGGTGGGAATGGCATTAACAATTGGGAAGGATTGGGATAGACCTCATGTAGGAACTGACCCTTGAGCTGGACCTTGAAGGAAGCTTTGGATTCTATGGAGGTAGAGATGAGGTATGGGGAAGCTGGGTGGCGCAGTGTATACAGTGCAGCCCTGGAGTCAGGAGGACCTAAATTCAAATGTGGCCTAGTTATGTGACCCTGGGCAAGTCATTTACCCTTCTTTGCCTCAGTTTCCTCATCTGTAAAATGAGCTGGAAAAGGAAATGGCAAACTGCTCCAGTACCTTTGCCAAGAAGACCCCAAATGGGGTCATGAAGAGTCAGACACAACTGAACAACAAAAAGGTAAGGAAAGCATGCATTGCAGCCTATGTATAAAGGCAAGGAGATGGGAGAAGGAATATTGTGTATGGGGACAGCAAGGAGGCCAGTTTGGTTGGACCAAAGAATGAGTGAAGAGGGGCAACGTATTCATTGATGATCCTGGAAAGGTAAGTTTGAACCAGATGACAGAAGGCTTTAAAGGCCATATAAAGGAAATAGTATTTGATCTTAGGAGCAATAGGAAAGATTTTGAGCGAGAAAGTGACAGGTGCGTGATCAACGAATACAATTTTGGCAGCGGAGGGAGGAGAGATTGGAAAGGGGAGAAACTGGAGCCAGGGAGACCAATGAGGAGGCTATTGTAATAGTCCAGGAGAGAGGTGATGAGGACCTGAAGTAGGGTGGTGGCTGTGTGAGTGGAGAGAAGGAGACAGATGTGGGAGATGTTAGGGAGGTGGAGTCAACAAGAATTGACAACTGATTGGATATTAGGGGTGAGGGAGAGGAAAGAATAAAGGATGACTGAAGTTACAAACCTGGCTGAGTAGAAAGTTGGAAGAGCTTTTAACAGAAATAGGGGAGTTGGAAAGAAGGTTTGGGAGAGGTAAATATAATGGGCTTTGTTTATATATGTTGAGTTTAATAAAATACCTATGGGGAGTGGTTGCCCATCAATTGGAAAATGACTGAACACATTATGGCACATGAATATGATGGATCACTATTGTGTTGTAAGATATGATGAAGGAGATGGTTTCAGAGAAACCTAGAAAGACTTATATGAACTGATACAAAGTGAAGTGAGCCAATCCAGAAGAACAATTTATATAACAACCATAATATTATAAAGACAAACAACTTTGAAAGACTTAGGAACTCTAATCAACACAATGACCAAGCACAATTCCAAAGGACTCATGCCAAAACATGCCACTAGATGGAGAGATGATGGACTCAGAGTACAGACTGAAGCTTACTTCTTTTGGGTTTATTTGTTTAGACGTGGTCATTGCAGGAATTTATTTTGATTGACTATACATGTTTGTAATGAGTTTAGTTGTTCTTGCTTTCTCAGTGGGAATGGAAGGGAAGAGTAGCTGATGCAAGAGCAAGAATTTGTACCTGCAAAGAAAATAAAATTGAATTTTTAAAAAGATGCCTATTAGAGCGTCCCATTGGAAACATGCAATAGGCAGTGAGTGATGCAAGACCGGAGCACCATAGGGAGAATAGCTCTAATGCTATGAGAAGATCATCACTGTGAATATGCACAGATATATAGATATGATAATGAACTGTATTGAGATGATAGTTGAATTTCAAAAGAGGCAGCACAGTACATTGGAAAGTGTTAGAGTTGGAGTCAGAGGACCTAGGTTCAATCTGCTTCTGATACTAGCTGTGTGACCATGGGCAAATTGCTTAACCTCCCTGGGCCCGAGTGTTCTCATTTACAAAATGAAGTTGGAATAGATGATCTCTAAGTTCCCTTAACTCTAAATATATGACCCTATCATAAGTTGTAGAGTTTTCAAGGGAGGATGACCATGATGGTTAGGAGTTTTAGACCATATCATGGCAGAATCCCTGGGGCCATTTAGCCTGGTGAAGGGAAGACTCGGGGAGAAGAGATAGTAAATGAGAGTTATTTTAAAGTGAGATCATATAAATATTAATTTATATGTGTATATATTGGTTTTACCAATAGCATGTGAGCTTCTTGGGGGCAGGGGCTATTTCATTTTTGCCTTTATTTTCCCAGTGCCTAGCACATAATAGGTTCTGAATAAATGTTTATTAATTGATTAATTTGTAACCCTACATCATCATTGCTGCAGGGATGAAAGACACTTGTCCAGAATCCACCAGACACTGACATTGTGGGATTGGCACTTCTGGAAATTTTTGCAGAGATTTCTGGGAGAAAGATGGCAGAATGGAATAAGCCAACTCAAGGGGGATAGTTTGGATTTTATTCTCCATTTGTCACTATAGGGACTTCGCAGAGTTGAGTACTTAGCTGGGACTTTCTTCTGCTCTAGCTTACTAAGACTCTGAAAGAGGTTGTCTACTAGCTGCCACACAGCTAGTGAGCATCAGAAGCAGCATTGAACCTAGGTCCTCTGACTCCAAACCTAACACTTTCTAATGTACTGTGCTTCCTCTTTTGAGATTCAATTATCACCTCAATACAGTTCATTACCATATCTATATATCTGTGGATATTCATGGTGATGAGCGCAGAGCAGCTGATGCTGTGAGCCAAGAGAGACTGCCATGAGCTGACAGTGATGATTGGTGAGAACTCTCCCTCATTTCCCAGTGCTTCTGGCATGGGGATAGGAGCAGCACCATAAGCAAAGTCACTCCAGTATGGCTTTAACCCAGTTCCTCCTTGCAAGAGGAAGAAGTCTAATGCAACCAGTTCTCTGATGCTATAAGTCCATTACTGTCTGTGTATATACACAAACTGTTGTTCCCTCCCTCTCCTTTATTCCCTATTCCTTCTTGATACCTTATCTTCTTAATGTAAGGATTTTTAGCTCCTCTAAGGAGAAGGGAATAAAGATTTATATTATCTCATTTGATCCTTACAACAAAAGTACTATTATTTTTATCCTCATTTTACAGTTGAGGGAAACCGAGGCAAACAGAGTGTCTGAGACCAGATTTGAACTCATGTTTACCTGACTCTGGACCCACTGTTCTATCCACTGCACCACCAGCTGCCTCGTGCCTCCACTTCTTTCTCTTCCTCTAATCCTTGTTGCATGGTTAATGTCAGTGATGATAGAGACTGCAAAAAACAGGTAGTCTGGGAAAAGCAGAAGATGCATCGAAGCTCTAGTGTGAGGCACCTGGGAGGTGGCAGAGTAGAGAATGTCCCTCAGGGAATTCCAAACCTTTCAGTATCGCTCTTTGATAGTATTAATTTGCCACCTAAAAACAGGTTTGTAAGAGAATATAAGAAGAGAGAATCTGAGGTCTGTATCCCAAAGAGATCATAAAAAAGGGAAAAGGACCCACATGTACAAAAATATTTACAGCAGCTCTTTTTGCAGTGGTCAAGAATTGGAAATTGAGGGGATGCCCATCAGTTGAGGAATGGCTGAATAAGCTGTGGTATATGAGTGTAATGGAACACTATTGTGCTATAAGAAATGATGAACAGGCGGACTTCAGAAAAACCTGAAAGTCTTGTATGAACTGATGCTGAGTGAAGTGAGCAGAACCAGGAGAACGCTGTACACAGTAAGAGCAACTTTGTGCGATGATTAACTTTGATAGACTTAGCTCTTCTCAGCAATGCAAGATCTAAGACAACTCCAAAAGACTCACAATGGAAAAGGCTATCCACATCCAGAGAAAGAACTATGGAATCTGAATGCAGATGGAAGCATATTATTTGCTCTCCTTTTCTTTTGTTGTTTTGTTTTGATTCTTCTTTCTTGCGGTTCCTCCCATTGGTTCAAATTCTTGTTTACATCATGACTAATGTGAAAATATGCTTAATATGAACGTATAAGTAGAGCCTATATCAGATTGCATACCATCTTGGGGAGGGGGGTAGGAGGGAGGGGGAGAAAATTTGAAACCCAAAATCTTATGGAAGTGAATGTTGAAAACTAAAAATTAATGAATAAATTGTTTATTTAAAAATTCAAAATAAAACAAACTCCATCATTCTGGAAAAAAAAAAAAAGAATCAATGACCTAAAGGGAATCAAAAGCCCAGATGTAGTAGAAGAAATTTTGTGAGCTGGCTTTAGACTGAGGAAAATGTGTATTTCTGTGAGCATGTTTCACATTGGTATATGTTCAATCTTTTACCAGTGTATTCTTATTTCTCCTCTATGCCTACTTTGCCCCCACCAGTTTACACGTAGTGAAAGATTAACAGGGTGAGAGACTCCCATCAACCCACACCTATTACCACTTCCTGTACCTCCCTCCCTCTCTCCCTTCCTTCCTTCTTCCCTTTTCCTTTCTACCTTTCTTTCCACTTTTTCTCTACTTTTCTTCCTATTTTTTTCTTGATTTCTAATTTACCTTTTTTTCTATCCATCAATATATTACAGATTGATCAGCAAAGTTAGTAATATACTTGATATTCTACAGCAGTGACATAACCGATTGCCTGGGTTCCCCTTTTCTGGACTTTCTCTGTACTTAGGGGATCAATATTGTGAGCATCTTCTTGAGGACATCTTAGCCTAGCCTCTCTTAGAAACAGGGCCTACTTCCCCAGTGCCCCAGCTATACCCATCAGTTAGCTTCTCCCTCAATCAGAGAAATCCCATTACAAAAAAAAAATCAGTTGTCACAGCCTATTTCCAGAGCAGATGGTCATCTATCTTTTTTTTTCTCCAATCCCTCTACCACTAGTCATGGTTTTTGAATGCTATCCCCTTTTCCTCCTCACCTCTTACTGTCCTCCTTCTATTCTAGCTCTGCCCTTCCCCAAGATCTGAAATATGATCACTTTATCCAGGTCAAATTCCAGCCTGGAGAAGCATAGCAAGGTCTCCTGATCCTACTGTTGAAGGGGTTTAGGGGAGAGAAATAATGTTCTTAGGAGAAAGGCTGCATTATATGATGAAAAAGAGTATTGGTTTTGGAATCAGAGTACCTGGATTTGGGTCCTGGCTCTAAAGTGATCTGAGCAAGTCACATTACCTCAGTTAAGTCATTCACTGTTGATCATAGTACAATATTGTTGTTACTAGGGACAACTAGGTGGCACAATGGATAGAGTACTGGCCCTGGAGTCAGGGGTACCTGAGTTCAAATCCAGCCTCAAACCAGACATTTGGCACTTACTAGCTGTATGACCCTGGGCAAGTCACTTAACCCCATTGCCTAGCCAAAAAAAAAAAGAAAGAAAAAAGAATATTGTTGTTACTGTGTGCAATATTCTCCTGGTTCTGCTCACTTCACTTTGCATCCATTCATGTAAGTCTTAGTAGGTTTTTCTGAAAGCATCCTGCTCATCATTTCTTGTAGCACAATAGTATTGCATCACAATCATGTACCACAACTTGTTCAGCCATTCCCCATTATGAGTATCCCCTCAATTTCTGATTCTTTACCACCACAAAAAAGCTGCTATAAATATTTTTGCACTTATAGGTCCTTTTCCTTTTTCTTTGATATCTTTGGAGGTACAGACCTAGTAGCAGCATTGCTGGGTCAAAGGGTATGCACAGTTTTTTAGCCCTTTGGGCATAGTTCCAGATTGTTCTCCAGAATGATTAGGCTAGTTTATAATTCCACGAACAGTTCATTATGTACATCTTTTCCCCTCATCTCCTCCAGCATTTGTCATTTTATTTTTTTTGTGTGTGTGTGTGTGTGAGCTAATTGGGATTAAGTAACTTGCCCAGGGTCATACAGATAGTAAGTGTCAAGTATCTGAGCCTGTATTTGAATTCAGGTCCTTCTGACTCCTGGGCCAGTGCTCTGTTTACCTAGCTGCCCCTATTTGTCATTTCTGATAGGTGTGAGGTGGTACCCCAGAGTTGTTGTAATTTGCATTTTTCTAATCAATAGTGACTTAAAGCATTTTTTTTCATATGACTAAAGACAGCTTTGATTTCTCCTGAAAGCTGCCTGTTCCTATCTATTGTCCATTTATCAATTGGAGAATGGCTCTTATTTTCCTAAATTTGAGAAATAAGGCCTTTATCAGGGAAACTTGTAAAAAAAAATTTCTTTTACTTCATTGTCTATGGTAGCTTTTAGTAAAATGCAGTTTCCCTGATTATCTCTTTTAATTAGGTCTATTTTTGATTTTGCTTTGTCTGAGATTATTACCCATCTTTTTTTGCTTTGGCTGAACTATAATAGATTCTGCTCTAGCCCTTTATTTGACCTCTATATGTGTCTTTCTGCTTCAAGTATGTCTCTTGTAAACAACATATTGTTGGATTCTGGTTTTTAATCCATTCTGCTATCCACTCCTGTTCTGTGGGTGAGCTCTTTCCATTCACAGTTTTGATGACTAACTGTATTTCCCTCTTGACCTATTTTCTTATGTTTATCCTTCTCTCTCTCTCTCTCTCTCTCTCTGTCTTTTTATCCTGTACTTCCTCAAAAGTCTGTTTTGCTTCTGACCATTTCTTCCCTTAATCCACCCTCCCTTTTATCACTTTCTTCCTCATGTCTCTTATTCCCTTCCTCTCTTATTTCTCTATTGAGTCAGGTAGATTTCTATACCCAACTGAGCATGTATTCTTCCCTTTATGAACTAATTCTGATGAGAGTGAGGTTCAAGCATTGCCCTCCATCTCTCCTCTACTATAAAAGCTCTTCCTTGCATTCCTCTTTTATGTGAGAAAAATGTCCCATTCTGTTTTTCCCTTTCCCCTTCTCCCAGTGCATCCTTCTTTCTCACTCTTTTATTTATTTTGTGATAATCTCAATATAATTGACTCATACTCATGTCCTCTGCCTATGTAGATCCCTAATAATATAACGTTCTTAGGAGTCACAAGTATCATCTTCTCATATAAGAATGTAAACAGGTGATGTTTAGTTTTTATGCTTCTCTGGAGTCTTGTATTTGCCTGTTCAGCTTTGGTCTATCACTAATGCTTGAAAGTCTTCTATTTCATTAAATATCCATTCTTCCCCTTGAAGGATGGGTTTTTTTTTGCTCCATAGGTTATTCTTGGTTGTAACTCCAGCTCCTTTGCCTTCCAGAATATCATATTCCAAGACCTCTGCTCTTATAACATGGAAGCTGCTACATCTTGTGTGATCTTCACTGTGGTTCCACAGTATTTGAATTGTTTCTTTCTGGCTACTTGCAATATTTTCTCCTTGACTTGGGAGTTCTGGAATTTGGTTATCATATCCCTGGGCATTTTCATTTTGGGATCTCTTTCAGGAAGTGATTGGTGGATTCTTTCAATTTCTATTTTACCTTCTGTATCTAAAGACAATTTTCCTTGATAATTTCTTGAAATATTATGTCTAGGCTCTTGCTTTGATTATGGCTTTCAGATGGTCCAATAATCCTTAAATTATCTGTTTCCAACCTATTTTCCAGGTCAGTTATTTTTCCAATGAGATTTTATATTTTCTTCTATTTTTCATTCTTTTGACTTTGTTTTTATGGTTTCTTGATGTCTCATGAAGTCATTAGCTTCCAGTTGCCCAATTCTAATTTTTAAGAAATTATTTTCTTTGGTGAGCTTTTGTACTTCTTTTTCCATTTGATCAACTCTACTTTTTGAGGGATTATTTTCTTCACTAATTTTTTGTGGCCCTTTTGCCAAGCTGTTAATTCTCCTTTCACAATTTTCTTGCATCACTCTCATTTCTTTCCCCAATTTTTCTTCCACTACTTTTATCTCTTTCTTTAACTCTTCCAAGAATTCTTGTTGAGCATGGGTCCAATTAGCATTTTTCTTTGAGGCTTTGGTTGTAGATGTTTTCACATTGTTATCTTCTTCTGATTTTGTGTCTTGGTTTTTCCTGCCACCATAGTAGCTTTTTGTGATCAAGTTCTTTTTTTGTTGTTTGCTCATTTTCCCAGACTATTTTTTGACTTTGAACTTTATGTTAAAGTTGGGCTCTGCTCACTTGGGGTTGGGGAGGCACAGTGCCAAGCTTCAGACTTTTTCATGCTACTGTTTTCAGAACTAGTTCTAGGGGGTATGCAAGTTTTCATTGCTTTCTAAGATAAATGATATGTGTAGAGGTGTGGTCACTGCTGTCCTGGTCTGCACTCTCAGTTTTTTTCCATGAAATGCCCTTGCTCTTCTGCATTCACAAGCACTAGCACTCTTCTTGGCCTTGGAACTGTGACCAGGGCCCCTGCTCCCTCATGACTGATCAAAAGCAAAACCTCTCCTCCCTGTAACTGTGACCCAGAACTGTATATGGGCCATAAAGTTGCCAATCAGTACAAGCTGCACCCAGTACCAGAAAAAGGGCTTTGATAAATCTTTTTCTGACTGGTTGTCCAACCCCCTTATTGTCTCTGGGTTGAGAGCTCCTGAAGCTGTTGCTGCTACTACTGCTTCCAAAGCCAACCACTGGTTCTGCCACCATATGGCTGCACTCCAGACAGGCCTCCATTTTGGTGTTATAGACCTCTCCAGCCAACCTCATAAGTTATCTTAGTCTGGAAAAATGTCTCACCTTGACCTTTTGTTGGCTCTGCCATTCCAAAATTCGATTTGAGGCATTATCTTAAAGCTGTTTGGGGAGGAATGTTGGGAGAATTCAGATGGGTTCCTGTCTGTAGTCTGCCACCTTGGTTCCACCCCCTATTCTAGACTTCTTCATGCTAGCCAGAGCCAATATCTCTTTGCACATGGTACTTACAAAGTCTCTACCTTGATCTGAATGGATCCTGGCAGGAAGTCTCTACAATGAGAAATACTTTTCTCACAAAACTTTGGCAACTGCGGAGGCTTTCTGGTTCCGTGTAAAATGGTCATTCAGAGTAAAGTGGTCCATTATGATTAATATATAACATGGTTTTGCTACATCTTTCTAGAGATAGGAACTAAATTCAAACCAGTTCCAAAAGTTTTCTAATATTTATATGCTTAAGTAAGTAGCAGGTGTCTGTAGTACTTTTCACACAACAGACACAAGTCTCACACTTCTTGGTGATACCAACAGCCATCTTGGGCCAGTAAAATCTATTTCTTGCTTGCTCTAGAGTCCTTTCTTGGCCCATATGTCCAAAGTCATCCTATAGAACTTTCATAGCCATAGAGTGATATGCCCTGAACAGCACCAACTGCTTCCTTATACCCAGAGTAGGAATGGTAACTGTCCAGTAAGTACTCCACTGCACAGCTCCAGCTTCTGCCATTGTCTCTGTAGTAAATAGAACTCAGAAGACTGATACTAGGGTTGTTTGCCATTACTATCACATTTCATAATTTGCATCACTTTACATAGCCCCTTGTCAGCCATCTGCCCTCTTTGCCAGTCATCCATAGACAACTGAGGCAATGAAAGTTGGTTTAATGAAGGGAGATTCGTGTGTGCTGCTGGCATAAAGTCTGGCGGAAGTCCCAAACTTTCAGCTGTACTGCCATCTGCCTGTCTTCCAGTCCTTTGGTTGTTGAGTATATCTTATACTCCTTCTTTAGGTACCACCACAGCTTTGTTGTCCTGTGGTCTTCTAGAAAATTCATCTGCATCCACATTATTCTTTCCTGTCTGGTAGCGAATATTGAATTCATAGTTAGCTAGTGCTGCCACCCATGTTTGGCAAGGAGCATCCAACTTGGCACTTGTCAGACTATGTCAATGAACTGCCATCAGTTCACACTTGTTTCTTTGCTTCATACACAGTCTCTGAATTTCTCAGTGACAGCCCATTTTAGAGCCAGAAATTCCAGCTTGTGAATGGGATAGCATGTTGCACTGTCACTCAAACTTCTGCTGGCAATTATAACTGGTTTCATGTAACCATCACTCACTTGGTACTGAACTGCTCCCAGATTCTCCATGTTGGCATTTTTATGCAGAGCAAAAAGCTTGCTTGGGTCAGCATAGGCTAATACTGGTTCACATGTAAGGCAGTTGACCAAGTCTTTAAATACTTGTTCACATATCTGTTTAACTGTTCCCAAAAGGATTTATTGGTTTCAAAACAACTTTGTGCCTCTTCTCTTGCTGCCTTGTGCCTATTCAATCACATTTGTTCAGTGGTTTAGCAATGACAGCATAGTTTTAAACAATCTTTTATATTAACCTTTAAGTCCAATATCTCAAATATTCTTTAGCTGTAGCCAAGTTAAAAGTATCTCTATTTTTCCTGGGTCAGTGCTTACAGCCTCTTGTGACACAATGTGCTTTACATGCTTAACAGATGCTCTACAAAACTGACATTTGACAATTGAAAATTTCAGGCTATTTTCCTCTAGATGATCTCATTAGTCTTTCTTCATGCTCCCCTAGGATCTCCCCAAAGACAATTAACTCATCAAGGTGTACCACAACACTTGCAGCTAATTCATGTCACTGACTTTCTACATCAGTCTTTGGAAGGTTGCAGATGCCCATAAAATGACTTGGGGCATATGTTCAAACTAGTAGAATCCAGTTGGACAAATAAAAGCAGTCTTTTATCTTCTGCCGTAGGAATCAGATAATAGCCTAATAGACAATCCAGGGCATCTTTAATCTTTGGCATGGTGAATTGTTCTAATTTGGTTCTCTTGTTCAAAGTCTAGTGACTAGTGACTTTTTAGACTAGACTAGACTCTAGTTGTTTACAAACATGTGAATCTTTCCAATTTTTTTGGGGGGGGGGTTACTACCATTTTGGGTGAAGTGTAGGGACTGTTAGACTCTGTGATACCATTCACCAGTAGATTCTTGAGTGTTCTCTGAAGTCATCTCTTACACATAAAGAGATCTTTCTAGATCTTTCCTGGGAAGTCTGTGAGTGCCTGTGAGATGGATTTTGTGAATTGTTCACTGTGTATACGTCACATTCCCCTTACACATGAGAACACACCTGACCTCTTGCTGAGTTTCACTTACTCCTTCCATTCCAAAGTCAAATTACTTGGGTTCTACTTCAATATCTGAAGACTTAGGCAAACCCTTATAATGATCATAGTTACCACTTGACTCAATCCTTCTATATGTCTCTGTGTAAACTACATGGATGATCCAAATGCACAGTGATTGAGTTCCAGCTCATTGCTTCCAATATTCAGCTACTATTTGGAACTAATTGGAGTTGGTTCTAATTAGTACTAAAAGTCAATTTTCACATAAAAGGTCCTGACAGACCAGGGCAAGACTGTCCAGTTCCTTGTTGACACCAGCAATATCGTCAGGGTATTCTATTCTTTCCTTTCTTTCTTTCTTTTTTTTTTTGGTTGGGCAATGGGGGTTAAGTGAGTTGCCCAGGGTCACACAGCTAGTAAGTGTTATGTGTCTGAGGCCAGATTTGAACTCAGGTCCTCCTGAATCCAGGGCTGGTGCTCTATCCACTGCACCACCTAGCTGTCCCCTCAGGATATTCTAAAGTCACTTCAATATATCCCGTGTATAGGTAGCCTTTTGTCACATGGTCCTCAAAGGCCAAAATCTATGAGAGTCATTCTTCAAATGTCTTTCATAGAATAACAGGAACACAATGGCCACCTGTGTACCACTGTCCAGGACAGCAATGTAATCCACATTCCCGATTTTCATAGACACTTCTGTTTGAAGTCTTATGAGACTAGGTAGAAAAGAACCAATAGAAATCATTGATGAGTCAGCTCTTGTTGGGGCCAAGGTGACCTCCTTCTCTGGTTCCATTTTGTTTTCCCCAAGCGAAACTTGTAGCTCTCAGCCTCTGCAGTACCAAGGGTCCATTCCCTTCTCTAGTGCATTTAGCAGCCATTCTCTCCACAGCTGTTAAGAGAAATGAGAGCTGCCTCCTCAGGCTTCTCTTGGTGACAGGGTATGTCTGTCAGTTTGTGGTGGTCTCTATTCCCTTGGCTCACTACTCTTCCAAGGAAGCTGTTGTCCTGGTGCTCATCTTGTGAAGTTTTTCTTTTCAGGTTTCTCCTATATCCCTATAGTAATTCTCCTGTCTTGTGTCTTTGGTCCAAGCTTTGGCAAGTGTTCCTCAACCATTTGTATAATGGGCTTCCAGTGAGACTCCTGAACATCCCTGTGTCTATTTCTCATGTCACTTATGGTGTTTAGCAACTGTTTGAGACTAGATGAATTCTGTTTAAAGTCTTGGCTACCCAACTGTACTCTTAACAAATTTGTTTTATTTGAGGCCCATAAATACAACAAGTGCAGGCACGTATCTTAACCTAATCTCATCCTCTGTCTCAGAATGCATTGCCCCCATTCATAATTTAGCATCCACACAGCATAAAGTCATATGTTTTCCACCTCTGCACTGATATGTAGATTAACAAATGTGGAATATACTTGACTTGGTGTTTCACAACCTCCTAAGCATTTTTCCACTTTTTGTAAGCAATTATGCCATATCACATCTGGATTCCTGGCTACCAGGCCTCTAAATAACATAAAAGTTCTTCTGCTGAGACTCTCCATTAGCCATTCTCCCTCTACTATATCAGATGCCCACCAACCAAGAAATATCACGAAGAACCATGTAACCTGGGTTTCCCAAGGTACTCCCCAAGGGAGCCTGGATCCTCCTCTAAGAAAAGTCCTGGGGTAGCTAGGTGGTGCAGTGGATAGAGCACTGACTCTGGAGTCAGGAAGATCTGAGTTCAAATTTGACCTCAGACACTTGACACTTACTAGCTGTGTGACGCTGGGCAAGTCATTTAACACCATTGCCTAGCCAAAAAGCCACAAAGAAAAGTCCCAACTTGGGCCAGCGGCATTTCTCTACCATAAGGTACCTGGGCAGAATTTTTTTTGCCCCATCCAGTGTGTCTTTCCCCTTTTCTATATTCACAAGACATTTCACTGTATAATTCAGGGAACTGGGCCTGCTCCAACAAGGCCGTCTATGAGGTTCTATCAACCCGTCTTCCAGTGACCTAATAGACCTGTCATTCAGTTGTTCCCTTGATGCCACATGACATCAGACACAAGGGAAATATCCTGTCTTGAACTTCTGGGCATAAGAAGAGGCAAACTCCTTGCCTGAGGAACAGCAGCCTCATCAGCTGTAGCTGGCCAGGGTTTTTCTTTAACCCCTTGAACAGGTGAGAACTCAAATGCATTTTCAAGCTTACTCCTCAATTACTAGACTGCATTGTTCTCTTCATTCCTTAGAGCGATAATTTTATCAAAGGCTTTCACTTCACATTGGGGAAGGTAGGTGGGTCAATCAGTTACTAATGTCTAGTAACTGTTTCCTATCAGAATTTTTTTTCTGGTAACTTGTTATGATTGCATAACTCTTGACAATTCACATAGCACATCCCCAGTGGGTTGTCATAATTCACTTCTTAAGTGGATTATCCTACTGTCTCTTAACTTGCTTCTATTGTCCTTCAAAGCTTTCATTCTATCCTGATCATGAGGTCTGCTCCACGTATCAGTATACATCCGTCAAGGTTTGCAAGGTTTTGCCAATAACACTATCATAAGAGCACAATGAAGCTCCATAATGCTGATGTTTAACCAGTTATCAAACAACAATACACAACTGGCCAAGGAATTTAGTCAAATTCGACATAGCTCAACAGCAGTAATAACAAGTGGCAAGCTCAGACATGAGCAAACAGCAGTTCAGTCATAGCTCTAATACTCGAATAGTCACCAAACAGAAGGCATTCTCATTGGTGGCACCAAATAACAAGTATTACCCTTTCTAAATGCTTTGAGTGGGGCATAAGTGTCCCACTCAATAGTATTTGAAAACAAATCAATTCCAAAATCAGTAGAAAAAATAATTACTCTGTTATTGTTAAACATTGTTGAAAAACAATTATTCTGTCTCAGAAGAAAAACCCAAACAGCCTAGCTTTCATGACAATTGATATATAAAATTCTCCTCAAAATTAGCCACTGTTGAGTTGAATTCAATTCAGTTGATAAGATGAGTAAAAATGATTGTAAAATTGTATCAACTGATTGGTTAAAATCAAAATGAGAAACAAATCTGGATAATATTGATATCATGGATTCTTGGGTAACATTGTGGGAAAAAATAGAGGGGGAAGAAGGAAGAAAATTGATCTTAGAGGAGATTCCTATAACATAGCCTTGGCTCATATATATGAGGTAAATTTTTTTAACTTATAAAAATATCTGCATTTATTTTATTTAATGGTTTCCCTAATCGTTTTTTTATTTTTAAATTTTTTAAAAAATTAATTTATTTTGATTTATCAACAATCACTTCCATAACCTTTTGAGTTTTAAATTTTTCTCCCTCTCTTTCCCCTCCTCCCTCCCTAAGATGGTGCACAATTTGATATAGGCTATGCATATACATTCCTATTAAACATATTTTCACATCAGTGATGTTGTAAGTAAAAATTAGAACCAATAGGAGGAACCACCAGAAAGAGGAAACAAAACTTAACAGAAGAGAAAAATAATAGCAACTCAAATTCCATAATTTGTTCTTTGGATGTGGATAGCATTTTCCATCACGAGGCCTTTGGAGATGTCTTAGATACTTGTATTGCTGGGAAGGGTTAAGTTTATCAATATTAGTCATTGCACAACATGGCTATTATTGTGTACAACATTCTCTTGGTTCTGCTCACTTCACTCAGCCTCAGACCATACAAGTCTTTCCAGGTTTTTCTGAAGTCAGCCTATTCATCGTTTCTTATAGCACAATAGTATTCCATTACATTCATATTCCACAACTTGTTCAGCCATTCCCCAGTTGATAGGCATCCCGCATGAGGCACATTTTTGCAATAGGGCCTGGATTTGTAGCAATTCTGTGTTTTTGAAATGGCTTGTGCTTATGCTCCCAATTAGAGACCATTAGACAGTAGAACTCTTTAACATTGGGTAGGGGCTTGAGATTGCAGTGTTGTGCTAAGAAAGGCCCCTCTTTCTTAAGAGGATTCCAATGTTCTCCCATGCCTTCCTATTGTAAACAAATGGCACCAGGCAACTCAAAGTCAAGATCAGTCACAGGTGTTTATACAATTAATATAAAGATCCGGTAAACGTAGTTTTCTAACAAGAAAGTTTTTAAAACCTAGACACAATTAAGTGGAAGTAAAGCAAAGGTGGGATAAGGCTATCTTTTCTCCTATCTGGTTTTCCTGCTACTGGAGTAACTGCCCAGCAAAACCCTTCACAGTCACACGACTCTTTGCTTGTTCATGAAGAAGTCATCTCTGAAAAAGGGAACAGCCAGTATCCTGGTCACTGGCTTCCACGGTTGCACTGCTGACATCAAACAACTACCACTTCTCTGTCCTTCACTCTTCTCTTCTCCTATGATCTGCCATTACTGTACTTGAAAAACTCCACCCCTTTGTCCCCTATTCAAAGGCTCATCTCAAATTAGTTTCTTTTCTTCCAAAATTGGTAAGAACTACAAATCCCAGAGGGTTTTGTGGACATCCTTCCCCTTGACCTGGAGACCGAGACATTTGAATATCTTTATATGTGTACATGTTTTATCTGCTAATAGAATTTAAGCCCCCTTGAGAGGAAGGAAGGCAAGAAGAAAGGAAAGAAAGAAGAAAAGAAGGAAGGAAAGAAGGAAGAAATGAGAAAGAAGGAAAGAAGGCAAAATGAAGGAAGGAAGGAAGGAAGGAAGAAAGAAAGAAAGGAAGAAAGGAGGGGAAAGAGGGAGGGAGGAAGGGTTTTTCCTCTGCTCTATGGAGTCCAGAGACCAACTGTACTTAAAGAAAGTTCTCCTAACCCCCATTTTGCAATTAGCTTTTTCCATCACCTACTTCTCTTCTCTCTTATCATTCTAAGCCCACCTCTGACCTGATTCTGTCAGGTAGTAATGACCTTGCCTCTTAGACTTCACATAACACTATCTCTCCAATATATTTACCATGAAATATTGTGTATTACCATTATCTTTGTACAATTTTCTGTTCATTTCCCTTCTAGACAACGAGCTCAATGAAGACAGGAACTGTGCCATATATAAACTTTGTACCTCTGCAGAATACATTTTAAATATAACTATTGAAATATCATCTATAATCTTAGAAATAGTGGTGTGTTCGTCATGGGGATGAGTCATAAGGACAGAAGCTTTCAGCACGTGAAAATTTAAAATGAAAAAGGACAATAAGAGATAAGGAAAGCTGTCAAATGTGTGCCCAGTACTGACTAAGGGGAAGAGTGCTCAATCAGCTAGGCAAAAATCTTTATAGAGTAGAAAAGGGCTTCTCTGACAACCTTGCTTGATGGAAATGCCCTTTAAATACATCCAACTTGGAACCAGAGGCTGCTGGAGCTGGAAGGGACTTTGCTCATACAGACCATTCATCTGGTGTTCTTAACCTGGGGCCCAGGAACTTGTTTTTAAAAATATTTTAATAACTATATTTCAATGTAACTGATTTTTTTAATGCCTATGTATTTTTTTCATACGTTTAAAAATATTATTCTGAAAAAGGGTCCATGGGCCTCAACAGACTCCCAAAGGGGTCCATGACACACAAAAAGTTAATAAATTTTGGTTTGGTCCAATATTTCCATTTGAAAGATGAGGAAACTGAATCCCAGAGAAGGGAAATGATTTGGCCAAGGTCATAAGTTAGTTAGTGGCAGAGCTAATACAAAAGCATTTTGTTATTGTTTCTGTTCAGTCATTTTAGTTGTGTTCAACTCTTCATGACCCTATTTGGGATTTTCTTGGCAAAGATACTGGATCAGTTTCCTTCTCCAGTTCATTTTATAGATGAGGAAACTGAGGTAAACAGGGTTAAGTGACTTGCCCAGGGTCACACAGCTAGTAAGTATCTGAGGCTGGATTTGAATTTAAGAAGATGAGTCTTCTTGACTCCAGGCCCAACACTCTATCCACCATGCCACCTAGCTGGTTAATGTACAGAGGCATGGAGACAGGTAATGGAGAATCATATATGAGAAATAGCAAGAAAGGGGCAGCTAGGTAGTGCAGTAAATAGAGGACAGGCCCTGGGGTCAAGAGGACCTGAGTTCAAATCTGGCCTCATATACTTGACACTAGCTGTACAGCTCTGGGTGAGTCACTTAACCCTGACTTTCTCGCCAAAAAAAAATGAGCAAGAAGGACCATTTGACTAAATTGTAAGGCAAGTGAAGAGGAGTAAGGGATAACAAGCATTTAAAGAAACCTCTGTTAAACACAGAGAAATGGGCTAAGTGAAAGGTCTGGTTCAGACTAGGTTGGCATTACCCACACTTCCTCTTTTCCTGCCAGTCCAACCCTCTCTATCCCTGGATAAACCATCTCCACCTCTCCTCCCATTTAGTTCTGTGCCTTGGGAAGACTCTTTGCTTTCTTTCTCTCAAAGTCTGCAGTCAGTGAGACTAGAGTTCACATCCTGCCTCAGACTCTTATTAGCTATGTGCCCTGGGGCGCTAAGTACTTAACCTCTCTGAGCCTTAATTCCTTATCTGTAAAATGAGAGGATAGGACTCAATGGTTTCTAAGTCCCTTCTAACTTTAATCTATGAATCTATGAAAAAAAAATCCCAAAATCTCTTCTGGGAGATACTTGTGATGGGCATAGTAGAGGGAGTCAGAGAGTTCCTCTGGGGTCTTTATATTGCATATCTTCAAGGTGATAGAAATCCAACAACTGGTTCCCCAATCACTATCAGGAACAATGAGGAAACAGGTGATTCTGAGGTGATGGTGGTTCTTCCTTCACTCTAGTTTGTAAGGGGTAAATTTCATGGATTACCAGTGCTGACCCCTAGGGGCCGCCATTGATGGTTCCAACCACAACTATTGATGCTTAAGGCTTCAAACAAGGCTTATTTCCACTGGACCGAGAGTATGTCCATGAAGTTCTCAGGTACTTTTGTGTCTGTAGTCAATCAATCAATCTACCAATCAACAAATATTTAAGAATCTATTACTATGTGTGAGGCACTATGCTATTCACTGGGGATACAAAGACAGATATGAAACAGTTCCTACTCTCAAGGAGATTACATTCTATTTGGGGAGACAACGTGTACATATATAAGTATATACATATATATATATACACACACACACACACACACACACACACACACAAAATAAGTACAAGTTGATTTTTTGAGGGAGGAGGCACTAGCAGCTAGGGGATTAGGAAAGATTTCATGTAGAAGGTATTGCTTGATCTCTATTTTGAAAGAAGCTCAGGATCTAAGCAGCAGTGATGAGGAGAGAGTGCAGGAAGGGTTGGAAGGGAAAAGGGCTGGAGAAAGTGTGACATAAAGCAGAATAGTAACTAGGATGAGGTGATCAGGGCTTTGTCCCAGGGTGCCAACATTTAGTGGGTATTGACAAGAACTTATATGTCTTCCTAATTATAGAAATAACTGAGTTTAGTACCTAATTATTAGGAATAGTTAAAATAGGAAGCTACCAGATGGCATGTCCCCCATCTTCCCTCTCCCCTTCAAATCCTGAACCAGTTCCAACCAACCTTAGCCTCATGGTGTCCTTGTTTAATTGAATTTGTCTTTGAAAATTGATTGGAAGGATTTTGTGTCACTTTCCCTGCAAGAATTGTTCCTTATGGCTGATATAGAGGCAAGCACACTAAACTTGGGGCCCAGAACAATCTTCATGAATCACTGGTACCAATTGCCAAGGGACTTGTGAATGGCCTGGATTACCATTATTGAAGTTTAGGGCTAAATTGGGACTCACTCCCATTGAAGTAGAGCTATGTCCATAAAGTCCCCAGATACCCCTCAGTGTGCAAGTAGTTCTAGCTGGAGGCAGTGGGTCCTTGATAGCACCATCTGCTAATCAGGGACTTTGAAGCTCACCTAACATGTGTGAAAGGGAATAGATTTACTAGTATCCTCCAAGCAGAATCAGGACCAGAAGAGGGTTTTAATTCCTGCTCTGTTGTTACCTTGTTACATGACTTTGTGCAAGTCATTTCTCTTGTCTGGGTCTTTGTTTTCTTCTTTGTTAAAGAAGGTGATTAAACTGGATAATCTCCAGTGTCCCTTCCAAGAACCTAAAAGAGGAATTAGGAGATTATTACAATTGTGTAGATCAGGGGCAGTTAGGCCTGAATTAGGGCAGTAGGAAGGGGAATGAAAGAGCAGGTGAAGGTATGGGAGATAGATGGGGGTGGGGCAAAGGACAGGAAGGGGAGGACAAGGGAGAAGTGGAGGAGTCTCTTAGGTTTGAAGCCTGGGGGATTAGAAGGAGCCGATCTGGACAGCTCCCTGTTCTCTTCCTCATCTTTTTCTCTCAGAAATTGAATCTTCCTTCAAAGAGCAGGTCTTTTTGAAAAACTTTCTTGATCCCTTCGGTTGGTAGTACTTTCTCCCTCTTTAGATTACCTTGTATTTATTTATCTGGGTACAGTTGCACCCAGACAGCCCACCCCCAATAGAAAAGAGCACCTTGAGGGCAGGGGCTGTTTCTTTTTTGTTTTTATATCCACAAGGCCTAGCACACTGCCTTATACACAGTAAGTTTTTAATAAATGCTTGTTGTATTGAATTGAATGATGAGGACACCAACAGTAGAGAGCGGAAAGTTAACTTGGATGATGAACTGGGTGCCATTAAATGTCACCCTTCTGTCTTCTAGGGGCCCTTACCTTTTTGTCAACCTCAACTTCAGACACTAAGGACAAGTTTGACTCTCTAAGTACGCTTTCTTCTTGATTTTGTAGAGAAGACATCCTTGGCCATTTTCTGTATCAGTCCAATAAAGAGAAGACTTGGGGGTCATGATATAACCTCCTGTGAGTATTTGAAATGTGGTCATTTGAGAAAGCACTTAGATTTGTTCTGATTGGCCCCAGAGAGCAGAACCAAGTACACCCATGGTGGCTATGAGAGGAGGGGGAGGTATGGTTTTGATGAGGCTCCTAACAATTAGGGCTACTGGGATGAGCTACCAGGAGGAAGTGGATACCACTGGTTGGGTATGTTGTAGATAGGATTCCTATTCAGGTGTGAGTTGAGCTAACTGGCCCCTAAAGTCTGGCCTGGCTCTGACATTCTGTACTTCTGTGATGTCTGCCCTTCTCTGTCAGGGCCAGAGTCTTAGGAGAGGCTGGCCAACTTGGCCCAGCCCCCAGAGCACTCCACAGATCTTTGGGCTTGCTTTTCCCCACAGCTGCTGAATGATTCTAAGAGGGTGCTAGACCCACAGCTGGCTCTCTATTCTGGGAGTTTCCCTGAGCTATATTTAGTTGAATTGGTATTCTCTCTTCTCTTAACTTTCTGGAAGAACTGAAGTCCAGTGACATTTCTTTCTGGGGCTGGTTTGAATTCTTTTATCCTTTATCTATGAAATCTGTCCCGGCTTATACTTTATTACCTTGAACTATGGTGCACGATACTGGTTTCCAGGGAGCTGAATGCTGAGTCATCTCTTGTGATCTCATTTGTTTTTCTTTCCAGTTGTTAGGTGGTAGCTGAGAGGGTTCCTACCATTCCTGCCTTCCTTCCCTTTACCTTTTCCTCTCTCCCTCCTTCTTTTCCTTTATTTCCTTCCTTTTTTTCTCTCCTTTTCCTGCCTTCCTTCATTCCTTTCTTCCTTCTTTCCTTGCTTCCTTCCCTCATTCTTTTCCTTCCTTCCTTCTCTCCTTCTTTTCCTTTCTTCCTTCCTTTCTTCCTTCTTTCCTTCCTTCCTTCCTTCCTTCCTTCCTGGGAAGAATACCTCATGCCTGACCCATTTGGCCAGAAGACATAGACTGGAAATTCGGATAATGCAGATGGAGTGAAATGTAAAATGCCTAATCATCAGTCCTACAAATTGCTTTATGCTCTGATGAGATTTAAGTATTAGGATGACATTTAATCATTAGACTCCTGAGAGAGTAATAGTATTTATAAACTAAGTTAATGAATCCTCTTTGAAGTTATTCTGTCAATGTGTACTGAGTTTTTTGTGTCTATTAGTTAGTCAATCAACATTTATTAAGCCTCTAATATATATGTTAGGTACTGGGCTAAGCCATGGGGATACAGAAAAGAGCAAAAGACAATCTCTGTTTTCAGGGAGCTCACAGTCTAATCATATTGGCATTTAGAATTTCTTTTGCATGTAGTATATAAATACTGGTCCCATACCTGGATTTATAGCATACATTGAGTTCCCTAATCTCCCTTTAGGGAGACCTGATATGAGCTCAAGCCTATATTTTAAGTGAAAGAGTATCAGAAAAGGGAGCCTCTCTCTCTGACTATATTACATGCCTGAATCCAGAGCTGGAGTCCCTTAGAGAGAGGGAGTGGGCACAGAGCCCTATTCTGTTGTACCCAGTAGGGCTTCTTACACTTCTCCACTCTATTCTACTCTATTTCTTTCATTTTACTTTAAAAGAAATATATATATATGTATATATGCACACACAAATATCTATATCTATCTATCTATATATATATAGTGAGCACCTGTTATAGAAAGATATTAACATGGAGAAAAGTTCTCAGATTTCTTGTACAGTTTTTTAGAATTTAAAGGAAATTTTGAGATCATTTTGTCCACTAATGGTAACTAGAGGTGAATTAGCATAAATACTCTAGAAGGAAGCATTTAAATGTCAAAGTGTATTTTTAAAAATAGCATTGGCTACATGTAGAGAATTCCCATTCAAAAAGACCACATTAAAAACCTATTCTGGTCTGCTCATTCAAGTGTGTTTCAAATATTCAGGAGTTGGGGGGGGGGAACTTTGACTCTATTAAGAAATAGTTTGAGCTGAAGATTGCAAAACTTTTGGGCTGGCAAAGAAGTGATTCTTTGCTAATTGAGGAGGAAGAGGGAAGTTAATTGAGTGACTAGAGCTGGGTTCCAGTCCCGATTTTGCCACAAACTAGTTGTGTAACTGTAGAATTGTGAGAATGAGAAATGCTCTCAGAAGTCTTCTAATCTGACCTCCCACCCCGAGTAAGAATCTCACCTGTAACGTTCTTTATATCTTTTCCTTTAATAATTCCAGTGGTAGGTGCCTTGCTAGAGGCTAAGACAGCTCATTTCAGTGTTAAGCAGTTCTAATTATTGGCAAGTTCTTCCTTTAATCAAACCCAAATGAATTTTCCCATAGTTTCCGGCTATTAGTCCTGCTTCTGCCCTCTAGAGCTACAAAGACAATGTCTAATCACCCTTCCACTTGACAGCCCTTCAGATATGTTAAAACTGTCAACATGTCTTTCCCCTATCCCTGGTCTCCAGGCTCCCCTTATCAGGCTAGCGTCCCCAGTTCCTTCAGCAAGCTCTCATAGGAAGAAGTTTCCATATTTCTCACTCCTCTGTTAGTCTCCCCCCCTTGTTAGATCTTGAATTTGACACTCTTAAAATATGGCACCCATAAATGCACACAATAGTCCAGAAGCAGCTGGTTTAGGCAAGTACAGCAGGATGATAATTAACCTTGACTTGGACTTCGAACTTTTACATTGGATAAGGTATTTTTCTTGTGAATACCTCAGTTTCCCTACCTGTGAAAAGAATGTGTGTGTGTGTGTGTGTGTGTGTGTGTGTGTGTGTGTGTGTGTGGAGGTCTCCAGAATATGTCTTCAGGAATATGTCCTTGGCTCTGTTCTGTTTAACATAAAATCATAGATACAGAACTAGAACATAGATACATAAATCTCAGACACCATCTAGTCTAATGCTCTCACTTGACAAATGAGGACACTGAGGCCCAGAGGAATTGGACATTTTGATCAATGATTTGGATAAAAGCATAGAGGGCATGCTTATCTAATCTGCAGGTAGCACAAATCTGGGAGGGATAGGTAATATACAGGATGACAGACTCAGGATAAAGTAAGAGCCTGACAGTGTGGAGAATGGGGCCAGATCTGGTACGATGAAATACAATAGATATAGATGTAAAGTTTTATTCTTGGGTTCATACAATCAACTCAATAAATATAGGATGATGGAGGCACAGTTAGACCAGATTTGAGTAAAGCAGATCTGGGGGTCTTAGTGAATTGTAAGCTCAGTATGGGTGAGGTCTCCTATGTGGCAATCAAAAATTAATGTGACATTGAGCAGCATTAAAGGAAATATAGCTTACAGGAACAGGTGGCTAGAAGGTATAGTGGATAGAGTACGGGGCCTAGAGTCAGGAAGACCATCCAGTATCTTTGCCAAGATAATCTCAAATGGGGTGATGAAGAATTGGACATGATTGAAAAATGACTAAACAACAAAGCTTCCAAGAACAAGGAGGTGATAATCCTTCTATCTTCTGCTGCCCAGGTCAGAATACAGCTAGCGTATTGTATTTCGTTCTGGACACCACAGTTTAAGAAGGACATTGATTGGTTGGAAGGGTTTCAGAGGAGGGCAAACAAAAGGTGGAGGACTGTGTGTCTACATCTTGTGAGGCTTGGTTGAAGGAATTTCTGCTGTTTCATCTGGAAAAGAAAAGATAGCTAGCTTCAGGTATTTTAAGGACTCATTTGAAAGAGGAGTAGACTTGTTCTGTTTGGCCCCAAAGGGCAGAATCTGTAGCAATGGGTAGCAGTTACAAAGAGGCAAATTCAGCTTGATAGGACAAAGAACCATCCAATAATTAAAGCCATCCAAAAGTGAGATGGATGGCTTCAGTGGACAGTGGATGCTCCTTCACTGGGAGTCTTTAACCAGATACTGGTTGATGTCTCATTGGGCATTTGTTTATGGAGAATTCTTTGGGGGATGGGATGAGCCTCCACTCAGGTCCCTACCAACTCTAAAGTTCTATGATTCTGTGACCAAATGACCTCTAATATGCTTTCCAACTTCTCTAATTTTACGGTGACTCAGAGAGTTGGAAATTTTTATAGCAGGGTTGGACATCTGATGTCAGCATCTCATTTGGGGATGCATAGGGCAGCTGGGTGACTCAGTGGACAGAACACTGGGCCTGGAATCAGGCCTGAGTTCAAATCTGACCTCAGGCACTTATTAGCTGTGTGACCCCGGCCAAGTCACTTAACCCTGTTTGCCTCAGTTTCCTCATTTGTAAAATGAGCTGGAGAAGGAAATGACAAACCACTCCAGTATCTTCACCAAGAAAATGCCAAATGGGCTCATGAAGTGTCAGACATGACTGAAAGGACTGAACAACAATAACAACAATAACAAATGCTCAGCTAGTAATGGGTTTTCCTCTCGTGGTTACTGTGAGTTGGCAAGAATATTGCTGAGCAATAATGTATAGCCACAGTTCTGTCCCCTGTTACTGTGAACTTTTCTAGAACAGCAAGTGCTCCCATTCAGCCTTTAGACTGAGGCAGTCTGGGGTCTTCTTTTATTGAATTAGTAAATGTCAGAGGAAAGAAGAAGAGGGTCGTAGCTGTCTTCCAGATTTCTTGTGTTCCATCATTAGGTAGATGAGTTGTTAGCATCAAAAGAGCTACCACAATGTAATTTTAATTTAATTTAATTATCAGCTCTACTTTTCTACCAAATCAGGCTTGCACAAAACCTAAATGTGGCCTATAGGCAGCTAGGTAGTGCAGCAGATAGAGGGCTGGGCCTGGAGTTAGGAAGACCTAAGTTCAAATCCAGCCTCAGATACTTACTAGCTTATATAACTCTGGGCAAGTCACTTGACTTGTTTTTCTCAGTTTCCTCAAGTATCATATGAGGATAATAATAGCACTTACCTCCTGGGGTAGGATCAGATGAGATAGTACTTGTAAAGTGCTTACCTGGTGCACAATAGGTGTTTAATAAATGTTTGTTTCCTTCCTTCTACCATCCCCATACTTTTTTCCCTTCCTCATCCTCTAGAATTCCTTCTTCATCTTGCCCTCTGTGGAACCTCACTCAGACCACTCTTTTCTGGATTAGACTGTGCTCTTCAAAACCAAACCCTCCGTATCCGAGCTCCAAGGCCCTGTACCCCCTGAATTCAGCTGTCTGGTACAGAGGGAAAAGGATCATAGACCTAGAGTTGTTAGGGAACTCAGGGGTCATTGTGTCTGATCCCCTCATTTTTTGTTGTTATTCTTCAATTGTCTGACCCTTTTGGGGATTTCCTTGGCAGAGATTCCAGAGTGGCTCACCATTTCCTTCTCCGGCTAATTTTATAGATGAAGAAACTGAGGTAAACAGGGTTAAGTGATTTGCCCAGGGTCATACAGTTACTACGTGTCTGAGCTGGATTTGAACTCATGAAGAGTCTTCCTGAGCCCAGGCCCAGCACTCTGTGCACTAAGCCACCCACAAGCTGCCGCTCATTTTATAGACAAGGAAAAAGATACAGAGAAGTTATAGGTTCGTATGCCTAGAGTGTAGAGGTCATTGAGTCCAGCCCCCAGAATTCCATTTTACAGATGAGTAAACTGAGACCCAGAGACATCACAGGATCATAGATTTAGAGCTGGAAGTGACCAGGGAGGCCAATTAGTTCAATCCCCCTCATTTTATAGATGAGGAAACAGAAGCACAGAGGTTAAATGACTTGCCCAGAGTCACACAGCTATCTGGGACAGGATTTGAACCCAGGTCTTCCTAATGTTAAGTCCCTATCCATTATACCATGGTGCCAGGTTTAGCGGACCTGGATTCAAATCCCACCTCTGATACTTATTACATGTATGGCCTTGACACAACACCACCTCTCTGGGCCTCAGTTTCTTCATGTATAAAATGCAAGGTATTGCATTAGATTGACTGTTCCTATGATTTGTCACAAGAGAAAGCCACATCATGCTCAGATATAAGCAAGGGAGGATGCCTTAATTAATGGCTTGGTTTGGGTTTGGAAAAAAAATACTTGGAGCCACTTCATGTTGACTTCCCACAAGGGGCCATCCCCATTCCTGTGGGGCCTCAAAAGTAGAATAAATGACCATGAATGAACAGGTGCCCCCTGAAAGTTTAGAGGATTTAGCCGAAGTAGGTGCTGTTCAATGATGGCAAAAATTCCTACTTTTTTTATTTTTAGGCAATTGGGGTTAAGTGACTTGTGTTTGCCCTGAGGCTGGATTTGAACTCAGGTCCTCCTGACTTCAGGGCTGGTGCTCTATCCACTGGACCACCTAGCTGCCCCTAAAAACTCCTACTTCCCTAGGGCTTACAAAGTACTGTCATCACAAAGACCCTGTGAGTATAGAGTGCAAGTGTTTGTAAATATTGTCATGTATTAGATAAGATAATTGGTGCCCAGAGAGATGATGTGGGACAGAGTGAGGGAACCAGGTCTTTCTCTCCTATATCACACTGCCCCCATGACATCCAGATAGTGACAAAGCTGCTGGTGTTTGAGTCAGGAAAGATTTGGGTTCACAAATGGCCTCTCACATTTATTAGCTGGGTGACTCATCACAAATCATTTAGCCTTCTCCTCTTTAAAATGATGTACTTATAGGGCTTACCTCACAGGAGTGTTTTAAGGACAAAGTATGTACAGAATTTTATATACACTTGTATGTATATGTATACATACATGCACACATATATAATATATAACATATTACATAGATCAGCCATTTTTTAAAACAGATTTTACTGATTTTTTTTGTTTTTTTTTTTACATCACCCACATTTCCCAACAAATCCCTCCCCTTGTCCCTCTCAGAGAACCACCTCTTAAAATAAAGAATAAAAAAGATTAGGAAAAAATGCTATAGGCTACTCTCTGAGAATTAGTATCTCGCAGATCTCAGATCTTTTTCCTCTCCCATGGGCCTTTGGAAAGGGATGGAACCTGACTTGAGATTCTAGGGTCAGTTTCAGGCATAAGAGCCCAGAACATCCGATAAGGGGCCCTGGAGTTTCCAGTCTGCACTCAGTCTTTGGCTTTGTACCCTGAGGGGCTGAGTGAGGACTCCTCACTTTACGAGGCTGCAGGGACAGAGGGTCGCTGAAACAGGCACCAACAATCTCTCGGTTTGAAGGAAATTTTAGAAGGGTGTCCTCTACAGCTGAGTTGACCAACATCTGGGAATGCCTGTTTCAGCCTGAAGGGCTCGGTGCGGGCGAATGGGGAGCAGATGAGCCAGAGCCAGCTCTCGCCTGAACTAAAGGCTCCTTGTGAAGTTTGGGGGTCAAGAAGCTGATACTGAGATGATGGCTAGAATTAGGGTGAACCTTGTGTTGGCATATACAGGGACAAAGGAGGTTCTGAATTCAGAACTGCGAATGGTGAGGTGACTATTTCAGAGGAATAGCAGAGGCTATTTCGGTGTGTGCAGGAAAAAACATTTTTATGAATTATCTTTTTGAGATCCACAAGGTTGTAGAGATGAGGGACAGGGGTGGGAGGAGAAGATCTTGGAATTCTAGATCTGGAACTAGAAGGGCCTCAGAATCCATCCAGCCCATTCCCTCCTCACCATTTTATACATGAGGAAACTGTGATCCAGAGAATTGAAGTCGCTTCCCCGAAGTTACAGAGGCAGTAAGCATCAGAGAAAGGTTTGAACTCAGATCCTCTAATTTCCAAGCCAATAATAATTTTCCCCAAAATTTTCCTTTCTTCCTGAAAGTATTCTACTCATCATTTTTCTTTCTTTCTTTTCTTTCATGAACTTGACAAATATTAATAAATGTAAACATTTCCACATATGAAGGACATAAAAGGATTGTATGCAAAACTGAATCCCTCTTACCTATAATTTGTTTGTCTTTAACTGTCTATATGATGCTGGGTATGAGGCTCTCTGGAACTCTCCAAGACTATGTGTTGCACTACGCCCAAAGGGCTATAAAACTGTGCATACCTTTTGACCCAAAAATACCACTGCTAGGTCTGTGTACTAAAGAGATTAAAAAAGGAAAAACACCTATATGTACAAAAATATTTTGTGGTGGCAAAGTATTGAAAATTGAGATGATATCTCTCAATTGGGGAATGGCTGAACAAGTTGTGGTATATGATTGTGATGGAGTACTGTTGTGCTATAAGAAATGATGAGCAGAATGCTTTCAGAAAAAAAACCTAGGAAAACTTATGTGAACTGATGCAAAGTGAAGTGAGCAGAACCAGAAGAACACTGTACACAGTAACAGAAATACTGTATGATGATCAACTGTGAATGACTTAGCTATTCTCAGCAATACAATGATCCAAGATAATTCTGAAGGATTTATGATGAAAAATGCTGTCTACCTCCAGAGAAAGAACTGATGGTGTCTGAATACAGATTGAATACAGCATACTTTTTTTAACTTTCTTTTTTTTGTGTGCATTTTCTTTCACAACATTGCTAATAAGGAAATGTATTTTGCATGACTGCACATGCATAATCTATATCAAATTGCTTGCCTTATCAAGGAAGGGGGAAGGAAGGGAGAGAGTGAGAGAATTTAGAACTCAATTTAAAAAAACAAATATTAAACATTTTTACATGTAATTGGAAAAAATTAGGTAAAATATAAAAAATTTTTTAAAAACTGTATGTTGCAGAGAAATTGCTGACCTTCATTGGTACAGGGAGTTTTCTCATCTGGGAGTTCCCTATATCAGTGAAATCACAGGTCTGATTCCAATACCTATCTGCACCCCCAATCTTTTAAAGTATAAGCAAAATTTAACATAGTACCATCAACATTGCTCTTGTCTGTGTTCCTTTCTGGACTTCCTTTTTCTGTGTATTTCTAAAATGTTTCATTGATACTCTTTATTTTATTTATTTTTGCATCTCAATCACCCACATGACTCCCCAGGACCATTACTCCCCTTCCTAGTAAAAGAACTTCTATACTTGATATAGTCATAGAAAGCCGTTGTTGTTGTTGTTTGTCCTTCATTCTCAAAGAGGACCATGACATCAGGAAAGTGATTCCATGACTTGCAAGTGAATTAGATTTAAGTGAGGGAAGGCTGTGCAAGGTCACCATTCTCACTTTCTCCTCTGGAGCCATTTGGGTCCAGTGGCAAGATATAGATCAAGAGGACTGGAGATGGCTCCCAGTTATAGAAAGCAAAGAGTAGATAAAAGGGGTAATGAGGTGTTAATGTGTTAACAAGGTGTTAATAACTGGTGATCCACTAAGGATGTATGAATACATACCTTTCTCCAACAGAATTGAAGGGAGCAACTTCATTGGATGTGACGGAAGAGCTTTCAATAACTAAGCCCTGGACGGGTTCAACAGGTCTGTTGAGTGCTGGTCAGGGGCTGCCTACAGAGGAAAGGGGGCAAGGAGAAGTGGATTTCTCTGTCATTCTCCCCCATCCACCAAGGTGTCCAGTGGCAGAGCTATTCACCCAGAAGGAGACACCATATCCAGTAGTTGGAGAGTTTGAGGTAGAGTTAAGGGAGCAGAGATACACACACGAGGCAGTCAAACACAGAGAGGCAGAATCTTAGAGAGGAAACCAGCTACTGACAAGACCTTAAAAGATGAATGGAGAGAACATTGTACACAGTAATAGTCACGTTGTGATAACTATCTCTGATAGACTTAGCTCTTCTTAGCAATGCAAGGATCTAAGACAACTCCAAAAGACTTATGATGGAAAATGCTATCCACATCCAGAGAAAGAACAATGGAGTCTGAATGCAGATTGAAGCGTCCTATTTTCTCTCTTTTTAATTTTTTGTTTCTTCTTTCTTGTTGGTTCTAATTCTTCTTTACAACATGACTAATGTGAAAATATGTTTCATATGCTTGTACATTTATAGCCTATATCAGTTTTAGGGTGGGGGAGGGGACAGAGGGGAAGAAAATCTGGAACTCAAAATCTTATGAAAGTGAATGTTGAAAACTAAAAATTAATTAATTAATTAATTAATTAATATTTTTAAAAAAATGAATGGAGGTGGAGAAAGGGAAGCCATGAAGACAGTGGAGCTAAGAGAGTGAGAATATGATTTGGACTCTATAAACTGTGTTAATCACAGGCTATTGCTAAGTATGGGTGCACTTACTGTAAATAAGTAGTTCAAGGGAGAGTAAGAAAAAAGAAGGATCTAATACAGAGGTGTTTTGTGAGTGCTCTTTTTCTGGGTAGCACTCAGAGCTTTAAAAAAAAAAAAGAAGATAGAATTACAGATCCTTTGATACAATTTCCCTGAGCAGTGGAGGGCTATTTATACCATGAAACTCATTTAAGTAACGATAATTTATTTAGCACTTACTACCTACCAGGCGCTGTGCTAAGCACATTACAATTATCTCATTTGATCTTCACAACAACCCTAAAAGGTAAGTGTTATTTTATCTCCTTTTTACAGATGAAGAAACGGAGGGAAACAGGGGTTAGGTGACTTGCCCAGGGTCACATAGCTAGTAAATGTATGAGGCCAGATTTGAACTTAGAGCTTCTTGACTCCAACCTCTCTATCTACAGTGCCATCTAACTGCCAGTAGTACGGTAAAGGGGGCAAAATTGAGTGAACAACTTTACTTAACACCCCACCCTACCATATTCACATATTGGTTGTGCTTGAAAATGTATGTCTCATTCTATACCTGTACATCACCTCTCTTCTAAGACATGCGTCATTATCACTCTGTTGGAGTAATTATTGCTCATTGCATTCATCAAGTTTCTTCAAGATTTTTCAAAGTTGTTTTCCCTCACAATATTGCAGCTGTAAAAACAGATGTGTTTCTACACACTTTGCTCTTTATCAGTTCACCTAAGTCCTCTAGGTTTCTCTGAATCTGCCCCTTTCATAAGTTCATACACTGTAATAATATTCTATTACATGCATATAGCATAATTTGTCAGCCATTCTCCAACTGTTTCTAGTTCTTTCAATACAACAAAAATGTTACTGTGAGGTGAAAGGGTATTCAAAGTTTAGTGATCTGAGGGTATAGTTCCACATTACTTCCCAGAAAATATTGCCCAAGTCCACAGCTCCATTAATAGTGCATTAATGTGCCTGTCCTTCCACAACCTCTCCAATATCATTTTCCTTATTTTGTCTTCTTGACAATCTGATCATATGAGGTGGAACTTCAGAGTTGTTTCAAAATTTCTCTTATCATTAGCTATTTGAAGTGTGTGGGTTTTTTTTTTTATTATAACTAAGGATGTCTTGGATTTCTTTTGAAAACTGCCTATCCATATCCTTTGACTACTATTTCTGTTTTCTTTACGATGGAGAATGGTCTCCAGGCTAAGGAGAGAACAAAAGTGTTTAACAGGGAGTAAAAACAGAAAATAAATGAAGAGCAGGTAAGAGGAGCAGGTAGCTGTCTTCTTTGAAGTGAAGTCACTAGGCGTAGGCAAGCTCTGTTACAAGGAACTGATAGAGCTGGTACACAAGATTGTTAAGATATTGTTAGTAATCTCTGAAAGATGATGGAGAATTGGAGAAAGGTTAATGTCTTGATTTTTTCCCCCTGGAATCTGTGAATGATAAGCGAGTGAGCTTGATTTCAATTCCTGCAAATATTCTAGGAGTTATCAAAATTTGTGAGCATTTAGAAAGGGAAGCAGAGATTACTAAGAGATGTCAATAATCAATCAATCAATATTTATTAACTGCTTGTTATGTACCAGACACTGTACAAAATGCTAGGGATACAAAAAGAGGCAAAAGAGAGACCCAGAAACCCTGTCCTCAAAAAGCTTACAATCTAATGGAGAGGGAGGGGACAATGCATAAACAAATATATACGAAGCAAGCTATAGACAGGATAAATAGAAAATAATTTAAAAAAGGAAAGCTTCCTGTAGAAAGTGAGATTAAAAACAAGTCAAGTGATATTGATCTTATTTTTTTTGACAAAGTTATTGGACTGGTAGATGAGGGAAATGCTTCAGAATAATATGCATGTATACTGGGAAAGTATTTGAGGTACAGTACAGTACCTTACCATACCAAGAAACGTGGGTTTGCTCATTGATACTAGTTAAGTAAATTTGGTTACCAGTTGAATGGTGGTATTCAGAAATGGTGATTAATAAATTGATGCCAAACTGGACGGAGTTCTTTAATAGAGAAAGACTGAGATTTGTCTTGGTCTTATTTTAACATATTTTTAATCAGTAATTTGGATGAGGGCAAAGGGGGGGTGCTTGTCAATTTGCGGATGACATGGAGCTGAGGAGGATAGCCAACATGTGGGGTGACAGAATGGGAATCTTCCCCTTCTGAGTCCCAGGCTCATCACACATAAGAGCGGAATGGAGTAGATGATTTCCAAGGGCATATTCTATTTTCTATTTTCTATTTTCAGAAGTCTGTTCTGAGGGAGAATTTTTTCAGCTGCCCTTTTGATGATTTGAACTTTACTGTTATTTCTTTCCCTTGTAAATAAATTTCTTTAGGAAAAGCACAGTTAATGTCTTGAGTATGTGGTAGGAGGCAAAGGAAGAAAGGAAGGATTGGGTACCAGAGCCCCCAGACATTCTTTTTGGGGGGGCATGAAGGAGGTTCAGAGCCTAGATATTGAGCTTTGGTCGGCTCAGCTTAGAGTACAGTGATTTCTGTCTTGAGCGTAGAAATCACCAAGCCAAAGGCAAATGTTTTTCTAGGGGTCAGTTTAGAGAAGGACCTTATTTATAGGAAAGGGAGATCATTAGCAAGGCCTTGGCTGGGGGTGAATTTATAGTTCTTTCTTATGTCAAGCTGAAATCTTCTTCTGCTGAAATTCTTCTTCCCTGTCCTGTTCCTAATTTCAACCCCTGGAGCAGCAGAAAATGTCTCCTCCCTCTTCAAATGATCTTTGTATGACATGGTTTCCAGTCATCTTGACAATCTCAGAGCAATGTGGTTTAGCGGAAAGAAAACTGGATCTAGATGAGTCACTTAGCCTCTATGTGGCTCCATTTTCTTATCTGCTAAAAGGAGGGCGTTGGGACTAAGTCTTCTAAAGTCTCTTCCAACTCTCTATCCAATGATTAGCTACTTTTGAATACATTCTAGTTCAGGAGTTCTTCAATTTTTTCTGTTCTACAGACCCCCTTTGGTGGTCTAGTCAAACTTACGGACCCCACGCTCAGAATAATGTTTTTAAATGCACAGACTCAGCATTACAAAGGAAACCAATTATATTGGAATAAAGTTATCAAAATATGTTTAAAAATCAAGTCACGGACTCTAGGTTACGAACCCCTGCTCTAGTTTGTCAAGGTCCTTAAAATGTAGTACTGAACCCAATTAATCAATTGACATTTCTTAAGCCTCTATATTGTACCATGTGCTGCACTGTGCTGGGCATTAGGGATGCATAGAGAAAAATGAAGTCTCCAATCTCAAAGAGTTTATATCCTATTAATCCAATACCCCAGAGGTAGTCTGATCAGGGCAGAGCACAGTGGGACTATAACTTTTTGGTTCTAGACGCTAAACTTTGATTACTGCAGTCCAAGGTGAAATGGTTAAACAAAGTCTGAATGAAGCTAAACTTTCACTAGTGTGAAGGTTCTGGCCTCCTTTTACCAAGACAGAGCTGAGTCTGTTTGTATAGGTGGTGGTAGATGGGTGACTGGGAGCTAGTTTCTTCACTTGAACAGTCAGAAATCCAGGAGGAAAAATGGTAACTGCTTTGCTTGGTTCTGTTCAAGCAAGGGTTAAGGTTACAAGTACTCCTGGGCAGCACATTCTTCCCATGATATCAGATTTTCAGCACTAGAAGGAGTTCCCTCCAAGGAATGTGGATGGCATTTTATCAGCCCAGAGTTCAGCCTCAGATAGGGATCACTGCCCCTCTTCCCCTTCACCTTGAACTTGATTACAATTTCTGCAGTTTGAGCTTTGGCCCAGCCTTGTCTCACCTGGACTGTGTCACTCTGAATTAGGCTGCCTTGAGCCTCGATCTTTACAGGGCAGGACTGGGGCTCTGTTTGGAAATGTAGATGGGGCACCCCTCCACTCCTTCCTCAAATCTATGGCTTTTGTTCAATTAGGGATATGCAGGAGCTTGGGAGAAATTTCAAAATGGCAGCTTGGTACCGGGAAAGAAGGTACAGCACATTTGGTTTTTGTTTTCTTTCTTGGAATGAAAACACATTTTATTTCTGTTTTTAACTGGGAAAATATGAACCTCTACGTGTCAGCCACAGAAATAGGTGCCAGGAATACAATGGTGAAAAAGGACACAATCTTGACCTCAAGGTGCTTGCAACAGAATAGAGCAGTGGGGAAGATTAAACAGAACACATGCATAACAATCAATTAAAAAGCATTTATTAGGTGCGCTGTGCTAAGCACTAAGGATACAAAGAAATGTAAAAAACAGTCCCTGCCCTCAAGGAGCTCACATTCTAATGGGGGAGACATGTAAATTACTAGGTATAGATAGACAAAATATATATAGAGTATATGGGGGATAATCTCAAAGGGGAAATATAATGTACGGAAGGAACACAGAGATTGAAATAAGGTGCCCAAGGGAAATTTATTAAGGAAAAGATCATTCTGAAATGGGTGGGGTGAGGGAATAGAAAAGGCTTTGTGGAGGAAGTGAATACTTCAGTGAAAAACTTTTTTTGGCTGATGTGTGGAGGTTGAGGTGTGTTCCAAGTATGGGGGACAACTTGTACAAATATGTATAGGTAAGGTGAGGGAAAGAAGAAATCTGGGAAACAGCTAGTAGCCAGATTTGTCTGGAAGAGTGAGTTGTAGCAAATCCAAATTACAGAGGATCTTAAGTGTCAGGTTAAGAAGTTTGTATTTTATCCGACAATAGGGAGCTACTGACAGCTTTTGAGCAGGGCCATGATGTCTAACCTGTATAATCAGAACCTTAAACCTTTGGAAAGCTCTTTCATTTCCAGTATCTCATTTAAACCTCACAAAGCCTCTCTGGGGTAAGTACAACAGGATTATCCCCATTTTACCAATGAGGAAACAGAGGTTCAGGATGTGTGTTAAAGTGAATTACTCAATATCATATAATTATTGAGAACTGGAACCTGGGATTCTAAGATTTGTAACTCGAAAAGACAAGATTTCATCTCGTCCAACCCCTTTATGTTTTAGAGATGAGGAAGCTGAGGCCCAGGGGAGTGTAGTGACTTAATTATGATCACACAAGAGAGGAAGAACTAGGCTTTGAACTCAAGCCTCTGACTCCAGAGTTATGCTCTGGGCCCCGCGTTCCTGTTGTCAAGCCATGTTACATCAAAGGAATATCTTGACCACTGTTTCTTTGTTTTTGCAACAGTCCATGCTTCACTTGGACTTTAGTCTTTGTACTTAGCTACGTGTTCCTGGCCTGTTTCTTATTCATTCTCATTTCTGGTAGGGGGGAGATGCTCCTTCGAGAAATAGTGCAAAGCCCCCCTCTCTTCTGAGTTTTATTAATTCCCTCTGTTCTCAAACTTAGGGGCGGTGTGGCAGAAGGCTCTTCCCATTATTTCTTCCATAACGGAAGCATCAACGAAGACAAATCTCCATGCTGGCCTCTTTTTTGGGGGTAAAATCTTCCCAAGGGCCTTGTAGACATCAAATACCTGGGAGGGATCAAGCTGTTATTTTTGTCATTTGAAACTCCGGAAAATAGGACAAAGACTCTGAGCTAGCAGCATGGGACACATGTGGCAGGTATCTTAATTGCTCAGGCTTCCATAGGATTATAGATTCAGTGCTAGAAAGATCCTCAGAGGCCATTTAGTTCAGCTCTCTTTTGCAGATGAGGAAAGGGAGGCCCAGGATGCTAAATGACTTGCCTATGGGCATCTCTGGCTTAAGAGTCAGAAGCAGGATTTGAACACAAATCATCTGAGTCCTTGTCTCTGACTCTCACTCTCTGGAAGACCACAGACAAGTTACTTAAAAAAATTTTTTTAAGGTAAGTCACTTAAAATTCCTGGGCCTCCATTTCCTAGTCTGTAAAGTAAAGAAATTGGATCAGGTAGACTCTGGGGCCTCATTCATCTCCAGGTCTAAGAATTCAGGACCTTCATCTGGTAAGTTTCAGATCTGGAGGACTAGACAGCCCAAGGAGTACTGGCCATCAGAGTCCCACCTTAGCTTCAGCCCTTCTTTGCTGCTGCTTGGATGGTAGCAGAAGACCCTTGACTATCTCTACTACTCCTTCTCCTTCCCCTCTATGGGTAGTGCTCTCTCTGTTGGCCTATGAAATGAGGGTGAGAGTGTAAAGTGACTTCATGAAGCAGGAATGTACCAGTAACAGCATGGCTGAACTTCAGCTCCTGGTTACAGCTGCCCTGAATTACTCTGCATGTGCCTATGTGTGATATCCCCAACAAAATACCAAGAGTCAGAGGGCACTAAGGGAAAAATACACGGAAGGTCAATGCCCACTGAGTAGGTTTGGGTTGAAAGATCTGGGTCTCAAGATATCTGGAGCTATCAGAGTCTAGAAAATACCCAAAATATCTGGAGGAAATCAGGCTATGGTCCCTTTCCCTCCTAAAATGTCTGTATTTACCACTAACTCATTATGTGAAAATTCTTTGTCATCACGGATGGCTCTCTAGGATGGGTAATGGAAGAAATTGAAGTGATGTAAAAACAAAAGCTATCAATAAAAATCCATTTTAAAAACTCACTGTTTGACCTTGGGCAAGTCATTTAACTTTTCTATGCCTCAGTTTTCTCATCTTTAAAATGGAGATAAAAAGCATACCTCATAATTGAGGCCAAAAAAGAAATAATAAATGGGAAAGTTCTTTCTAAAAGAGGAAAAAAAAATAAAACCGAAGTAAAGTAGTATTGTATTATTGTGAGGCATTACTCTGAATGGTCTATTTCCTTAAACAATGACTAACTGGGGAAAATCCATTGGAGTTTTGCCTGTTTTTACCAAAGCCTGATTTTTGTCCTGAAAGAAAGTATGTAAGCTCTCAGATGAGTCGGAACTTTGCCTTATTCATCAAGGTCTTGATCCCTACAATCTGTCCTACATGCTTTTGCTCTGCCTCTAGGTTCCCTATTGATCTGATTTCTGCTTGCTTGCTTGCCTGCCTGCAGTCAATGAGTGAAAACCAAAAGATCTCTTCCACTGGATCCCAACATCCTAACCAGTTGGTTCTCAGTTGTTTTGGGGGAGTTCAGAGGCTTTGGTGCTTCTAGATCCCCTTCCTTGTGACATTAGAGCCTGCAAGAAACAGGTAAGAAGTTGTGTCTGAAGACCCAGTGGGCAAAGGCAACAATGGAAGAAAGAAAGATGGAGGTCAGAGCAAACGGCTGGCTGGAAAACAGGCAGACGACAAAGAACCAGGAAGGTACAAGTGGGCAAGGTAAGAGTGTTGGTCAACTGCCAGGCACTAAAGATGACAGGAAAAAGAGGGCAGAGAGACAGGTTAGATGTTCAAATACCAGAGGCAAGTTTTCTGGCTTAGCCAGGAGCTCCCTTCATAGTCTAGGGGTCCAAGAGGAAAACGTTACACTTAAAATCAAAAGACGAGTTCAAATTTTGGCTTGGCCACTTCCGGCCCTGTGGACACTTTTATTAACGTCTTGGATGATGAGGGCATGGATGGTACGCTTGTTATATTTGTGGAGGGCATAAAATCAACATGTTAATATAGCTACCATTTGGGATGACCAAATGAGGATCTTTGTCTCTCTGGGTCTCAGCTTTCTCCTCTTCAAAATGGGGGTGAAGGGCAAATTGGACTAGAACTGAATAATCTTGAAGGCCCCATCCAGCTCTAACATTCTGTGGTTCTAAAAAACTTTAGGTTCCAAATGATGTTACATAAAAAAGACCAATATTTTCAAAGTATTTTGTAGATTTTTAAAATCATTGATTTGAAGCCTGACCCCTAATTGACTGAGGTCATATAGCTAGGAATTGAACTCAGGTCCTCTGACTTCAAATTGAAAACTTTTTCTAATGGACCATGCTGCCTTTTGAAAACAAACAAACAAACAAACAAAAAAAGCCAGCTCTTATTTTTATATTTATCTTAAAGGAGACATTGGGGAATACAGAAGAATATCTAGAATATCTTCAAGGAGAAAATCATAGGCGCATAGAGCCACTATTAGAGAAGACCTTTGAAATAATCTAGTCTAAGCTCCTTCCTTTACAGGGGAGGCCTAGAGAGGTGATGTGACTTGAGCAGGGTCACTCAGCTAGCAAGTAAAAAAGCCAAGATTCACACCCAGGTCCCCAAGACTCCAAATTCACTAGAAATATTTCAAATCCAAAGACCATCCTTAGTATGATTAAATTGGGAAGTGAACAATGGAAAAAATCGTATTATCCCACCTTTCCCGAGAAGCTTTTCCTGACTCCTACTGTTCATGTTACTCTCTTTGATGTCCAAACTCCTTACCTGTGTCTTGTCATTCCATACTGCTCCTATTTGCTTAATGACAGGGTGTTCCTACTGGTCTACACTTATGTTTGTGCGCATATATGTTTGTCTCCCCAACTTAAGCTCCTATAGGGCAGGAGGCTGTGTTTTATACTTCTCCCATGATGAGTTAGTACAGTGCTGGGTATGAAGTATGTGGTGGTTGGCAAAAGTCCCCTTTGCCAGAATTATTTCATTGATTCTAGGGAGCAGGCAGAATTCCTTGTCAATTTTTAGAATCCTTGTAATTCAGTGATGATCATTTTACTTATGTTTACATTAATATTTGTACAGTAAAAATTCAACATCATTGCAGTGATATCCCAAAATTATTTAAAAAAAAAGTCCCAGTCATATTTTAGAAAAAAAAAAAAAGAGTTCATTCCTTCATCCTTCAAAACAAGATACAGTACAATCAAACCACAGTGCACATTTCTGGAAAAACACAAACAACTGTATTTTATATTACTTGCTCCTCTTTAAATAACTAACTTGGATATTGAGGAAAAGAACTGCCAATCACATTAACATATTACAGAGATCAAAATTAATTTACCACACAAAATAAATTAAAACATTAAATATTAACTTTTTCAGTGCAACATATACAGAAGAGAGAGTAACCATGACTAAAAAGTATCAGGCTGGTTAAATAAACTTAATAAAGACAATGATAAGTTGGACATTTTCATGATGGGTTAGTAAAAAGTTACAATGGGTAGTTCTTAGTTCTGAGTTTGGGCACCTATTGGTCTTTCTGTCTGTCTGGATACTATTAGGATCTTTCAGAAAGACTGGTTTCATCAGTTATTGGGAAGAACTATGGTTTGCCTTGGAGAACATTTAAACATTAATATAAGTGCTTACATCATTTCTGCAAATGGATACCTTGGGTCTCCCTAGGCCTTTGAATATTCCCAGCCCTCTTGGCTAGGCAGGGTGGGAGACATCAAGGCCTGGAAACTTGATGTCTGTCCCTGGCAACATTGTGTGGGTAAATAACAAACAGCCCATACACACACTGAAAACACTGTCCCCAGAAGACTAGCTTATTGATTCAATGCCCTTCTTACAACTGAGTATGGAAAGTCTCCCCAAAAGAAGCAGTAAAGACAGACTTCTTAAGCCCAGTGTGGGAGCAGGAAATGTCAGCTATCAAAAGCCTTTTTGGGCCTATATATCCAGATTATCTTTTAGAAAAAGGCTTAAATATTCCAACTCCCTGTCTGAGGTCAAATTACAATCCTGTTCCTTGGGCCACGTGCCAAAGAAGGTACCTCTCTCTGGGTCAAGAGGCCAATGCATCACTCGGGTTATACCATATTTTATGAGTAGGAAGACGAAATTTTGCCATTGGTCTGTGCTAGATAATTGGGTTCTGCTTTCCAGGGATCTTTGACCTTTTTTGCCTGGTAAGTTTTCATTAGCCAACCAAATCAGATATTGGGGCTCTATGGACCCAAATGTTGATTCTGTTCAAAGCATTAGCTTAGTGGCCTTGAGGATTCAACTCAAGAAAACCCTAATGGATAATTGATCTTCCGAAACTAGTAGTATAGAACCTGTAGAGGCTGGCAGCAGGGCACAGAATGGACAAATTTTAACCCAGTTGGTGGAGAAAACACCAACATAACATTTTTACAGTCAAAGACAGAAGTATCATTGCCCAAAATGGTACATTAGCCAAATGCTCATCAGCCACCCCATTTCTAAGTAAGGAATCACCAACTAATGAACTCAAATTGGGGGAGAAAGCTATTAGTTCAACTCCAGGTTCTTTAAAGAGTCATGGAGAGGAAAGACATCTGAATCCCTCTCCCTGAAAAAAGCCTCAAGTTCTTACTCCTCTAAATCATTTCTTTACTACAGCATTTTCAGGTATCTTCAAACAAGCATTTATTAGAGAGTGCTTTTTGTAAGGCTAGCACATCTAGGGGATAGATCAAAGCCATGGGGTGAATGGACATTCTATCATGATTCAGGATGAGGGCAATGGCATGAAATGAGAATCAAAGTATTGACTTATTGCAAGCCAGAACCCCTTTACAGAGAGCCATGAAAGTTCCACCTGGTTTCACTGCCTGAATGTACATGGCTGACTTTGAATGGCAACTAACACCAGCTACCAGGAAGGCATGCAGATGTTCATCAGAGAACATACAGATAATGGGAATAGAATTACACACAGGGAAATGCTACTTACAAGCAAAACCACCAAATCCCACAGACTAGATTTTAGTTCGTCCATCTTGGAAAACAAATACTTCATATTGGTACTTGAAAAAACATTTTAAAAGGAAAATAGAACTCAAATAGCCTCTGTTAAACTATGAGAAGGCAAATTTGCCTTAAAATGAAAATGTTGGCCCAAGTTAAAAACACTATCATAAGTCTATTTTCAAATTATAACTTAAAAAAAATACCTGCACTTTTATGAGTCTCTCCTCTGCACAGACGTCTTAACCTCCTAGCATGTTTCTAGAACGGGGAGGAAGCATGTAAAATAACAAAATGCCCTGTGGGCCTGGTTTTGAGTAAAGATGCCATTGTTGTTCCACAGCTCAATACACTCATGGCTCATAGGGAGGCTCAGGGTGCTTTACCTGCAAATTTGAAGCTGATGTTTTATTTTACAACTCCAGGGTAGGAGCAGGGAGTTAGGAGCTCCCAGTATAGCAAAAGTTCCAACCCCCCTCCCCCAAGTCCTGCCTTTAGGATACATATCTTTTGGATCACATGGAGAATTAAGAAGGTTAGGTAGAGAACAGATTGGATTCTCATCCTCAATTTCAGAGATTCCAAGTTACACTAATAAAGGAAAAAATCGATGCTCCAAGGCTAAGACATGGGTGACGGTATTATTATTTCAGTTCTTAAAAAAACAAACAGGAGTAAACTGAGATGAGGGTGGGAGACTGGAGAGGGAAAGGGAATGAGGGCAAGGGAGGAGTCTGTGATAGGAGAATTTCAAACTATCTTTACTCATTTAATAGAGTCCTTTCAAGATCTGAGGAGCAGAATGTATTGAAAAGTATAAGTCTCTCATTTTTCAAAGACTAATGAATAAATAGTATCCTTGTATATGGTACAGTAAATTTATATATATGTATATATATATATCTACTCATTATAATTCTATCTTGAAATTTTAACTAACAAAGTCTAGTGATATACAAGATATCTACCACTGTTCATTCAGGGATGGTAACTGCATCCTAAGCCAAAAGTACCCTACTTTTTGTCTTCTGAGGGGAAGATCTGGCCTAGAAGGGGGGGAGGAGGCTTATCTGACATTTATTTATTTATTTTTTAAAAATGATCCTTAATGGAAAACAGAAAAATCACTAGAATGTTTTGGTTAATGACTTGAAAATAAATAGGAAAGGTAAATGTTCTCAATTTTAAAATAAAGCAACAAACTGAGTTACACATGAAAAGTAAGTGACTGGTTCTCCTTTTCCTGGTTCTGGCCTGAAATTTCAAGGATGTTCCGCTAACCATCAGTTTCCAAATACAACCTAGAAGATTTCTCCAGGAGGCTGTCAACATGTTATTTTTTTTAAATAAATGAGTAATTTTCTATACACATAACAGAGCTTACTTCTCCTACACACACACAGGCACAGATCTATCTGCCTATTCGGTCTCTCTTCAGAGGGGATAAGCTTTCTGTTTGCTACTTGTCAGTTATCCCACCTGGAATAAGACTGAACTGAAGGACTGGCTTAGGGTCTCAAAGCTCAGCTTTAAAATTTCAGTGGTGCATTTTTTTTTCCTGTGATATGGTCCATGGTCTTCCTCCCCAAAGACTAAAGATTAGGATGCTGGAAATGCCTCCCTTGATCAAAAGATGCAAATATATTTTTTTGAGCTATAACTTTACTCTGTAACTAAACAGCAGAAGGAGAAAATCTAAAGAGGTTGTGTGTGTGTATGTGTGTATGTGTGTGTGTGTGTGTTTTACACTGATTTAAGAGATGAAAAATGAAACTCTTTTGCTATTTAATAAATTAGAAATGACCACCATTGGAAAAAAAAGATCAATAGAGGATTTACAATATCTTTCTATTGGTGGACACATCCAGAGGGCTCAGGGGGTTAAAGTGTTAAAGGTTCTATAGCTGGAAAAGACAATACTTCTTAGAACTAGATGTCTTTCCATAATGTAAGTAGTGACCCCATTTTGCCCCCTTCTCCCATCAAACAAATGCGACAGAACTGTAACAACTTGAAGGAAACTCATGGTTCCAGGTAAGATTCCCAAACACCACAAGGAGGGTCATGGGTACAGATTGACAATTTCATCCAAAGACAAAAATGAAGCACAGATAGACGAGGGGGAAAAAATAGAGGAAGAACTTCGGATTGAAATTTGTCCCTGGCAGCACACACACACTCACATCTACACCAAACTCAAACACCTCCACACCTGTACCCAACTCTGCTACGTAAACAAGAAGCCAACCCTCTTTGCAGTTCCTCCCAGGACCATCCGTCATCCAGTTCCAACAACACAGTCTTAAGGGTTACGTGGTCTGCTGATTTTCATCCTCAGTTCACACCAGGTAACCCCAAGCAGATGGAAGTCTTGATGAGTTCTGGAAGCCCAGCAAATAATAAAGAGGATGCATAGGAGTTTTTGAGGCAATGCAGGAAAAAAAAATGCTTGCTAGTATGTCCCCAGCAATACTTGCTTCCATGGGAAATGCACTTCTTTTAGAAGAGTCCTTTCTCCTTTATCAGGCAGCAGCAGTCCAACTGGCTGTAACCCTGGAGTCCTTCCCTCAGACCACTGTAAGAAAAGAGAAAGGCTCCATTACTGTGAGCTTGAAGCTCTCCATTCCAGTTGGCATCCCAAACAAGGAGTCATCAGGAAGGAGCTGACTTTCAAGACAGAAATTTGGAACAGGCATTAAAAAGCTCTCAATTTCTCATCACTATTATACTCGCAGGCTGTTAGGCTTAAGTCCAATTTTTGCTGTGTCCATCTTTAGGAGGTTGTTGAGAGGATAGGATGAGAATTTACAGAAAAATACTTGCAAACCATGCTATTTAAAAGCAAGCTATCATGATTATGATTATTATGGAGAGGGTGAAGGAGGAAAAATGGGAGTGAAAGAAGATGAGAAGAGGGAGAGGGAGAGGGGAAGAAGGGGAAATGGAGAGGAGGAGAAGGAGGAGGAAGAGGAGGAAGAGGAGGAGGAAGAGGAGGAGGAGGAGAAGGAGAAGGAGAAGGAGAAGGAGAAGAGGAAGGAGAAGAAGAAGAAGATGACGACTGAAACTCGGAAAGCAGAAAACCCCTCTTTAATGCTGGATTGAAAAAAGAAATTGAACACATAAGAACAAAGGGGACATCCATCATCTTGGTCTTCCCTTTAAGCCAGTACCGCTCAGCGGCCAACCTGGTGGCCTCATAGGCTTGCCAGGTGCTCAACATTATAAGTTGGATGCCCAACTTATAAGAGCATAGGATTTACATATGATTACCATGATACATAGGATTTACATTTAACCTCAATTCAGAGACAGAGAAACAGAGGACCAGGGAATAGAAGCAATCTTCCAAGGTCATAGCTAGTGACCATCAGAATCAGGTCTTGACCCCTAACACCAGATCTAGTATTTCTGACACTATACTACCAGGCCCAAAGCTTCTTAAGATCTGCTTCCAGTTCTGGGGGTCTCTGCAAGGCCACTACCCCCATAGGAAATGGGCTACACTGTCTTTCTTTGTCTATCTTCCAAAGATCCGAGAACTCATAGAAATGAGGTAATGTGCATTTGGTCTTCAACTCCCCTGGATTCATCCTGCCTACTCATGTGTGTCCGTTTCAGTGACTATTTTCTGCTTGGCCACCTACCATCAGAGACAAGGAGGGAACAGGGCATCATGGTTCCTGCCTTTGGCAGCACATGGCATCTACAACAGGTTGGAGGTTTGGGGATGGGACATTTGTCTTGCCTACAGTAATTCACATTTGGCCTTCCCTGAAAAGCCACATAATTCAGTCATTAATAAAAAGATTTGGAGGTGGAAAGAAAGGTTAAAGCATAGAACATTGAGTTCCAGAGCTGTAAGGAACTTGAGAATGCACAGAATCTAGATTACTAGGATTGGGAAGAATCTTAGTACATGTTAGAGCTAATGGGACTTTTAGAGCTAAGGGCTAGAGCCTGGATATCATTTGCATCAACATCCTTATTTTATAGATTTGGAAATGAGGCAGCATTGTATTGTGAAAAACAGCACTGGGTTGGGAGTTAGAGGACCCAGGTTCAAATTCTACCTCTCACTATGTGACTTTAGACAAGGCACTGAAGCTCTGGTCTCCATTTCTCATCTTTAAAATGAGGGTGTTGAAGTAGATGGCCTTGAAAGTCTCTTCCATCTCTAGACTTGGGACTCTAGGGTGTTCAGAGAATAGGAGGCATTTGTTTGCCCAAGGTCATACAGGTAGTAAACAGCAGAGCCAGGATCTCAACTCAGATTTTTGGACTCTAACTCTAGTATTCTTCTCACTACAATGTTATTCCTTTCAATGAAGCCAAAGAGACGATAGGGGACACCAAAAAGGAAGGGGATGCCATGCATTCTAAATAATTGCAATGAACACCAAGTCTTCCTCAAACTAGAGGTCTATCCAGGGTGTTGGGTTCAACTGGTGGGGAAATATTTACCTTTACTAGTTCATTCACTTATTCAGTGGGTTGTCCCAGTGGGTTAGTGGAGGTATGTCTGTGAGAAGGTAAGGTTTGTATGTCAGTCCTGAGTTTTCTTCCCAGGACAGAAGCATAAGATGGTGGAAAGAGCTCTGGCCCTGGAGACAGAAGGCTCAAGAGAGCTATATTGGAGTTCTGGCTTTGATAGTTCCTCGCTGTGTGGCCTTGGAGAAGTCATTCACCTTCTTTGGGATCAATAAAATGAAGGGGAGGGAACGTTAAGGTTCCTTCCAGCTTTTAACAGGTTTTTCTGTGATGCTGTCCTACTACAATGGCATGACTTGAGGCATGTCACTTTACAGCCTCAGTTGCCCACACTTTAGACAAACAAAGAGTGAGCATCATTTACTGCCCACTTTCCTCTTAATGGTACATCAGAGATGAAAAAGTCAGCCTTCCCCAAAAGGAATGTGAATATCTCTGCATGTACTATATACACAAGGGAGTATAGTCATGGGTTACAAGTATTCCTCAGGTTTCTTCAACTACCTCCATATCCCCTATTTGAAAATGCTTGCCCTATATACAACAGACTTCACTGCAGTTAAAGCTTAGCCTGACATTCCTTCATTCAGCTCAGCTTACTAGAAGCACATGTGGAGGGAATATGTAAACCATTCAGAGGAAAGGGTTTGGGTTGCCAGGCTTTGGAAAATCCTGAGTATCTGGTCTGTCCCTGGGCAAATCTCTCTTCTTTTGTTCTGTGATTTAGAGGTAAAATTTCAAAAGCAATTTTAAATTATGTGCTTGCAATTGAATTAGCCAACAGGTAATCAAAAGCTTCATCAAAGCTTCACTTTCAAAACCTTAGTTGATGTTGGGGAGGACTTTGAGAGTTTATTTTTTTCAGATAAATGGAATTTCAAATTCTAAAACAGTTGGGGTCAGTACTTCAATACTGGTAAGACTGACTCAACGGAAGGTTTGTTGTTGTTGTTCAGTCATTTAGTCATGTCTTACTCTTCATGACCCCAGTTGGGATTTTCCTTGGTAGAGATACTGGAGCGGTTTGCTATTTCCTTCTTTAGCTCATTTTACTGATGAGGAAACTGAGGCAAACAGGGTTAAGTGACTTGCCCAGGGTCACGCACAGTAAGTATCTGAAGCCAGATTTGAAATCAGGAAGACAAGTCTTCCTGACTTCAGGCCTGGCACTCTACCCACTGAGCTACCTAGCTGCCTAAAATGAAGGACCTAGATTGTAAATCTCTGGAGGATTGGCCTTATTGTCTATTCCTCCAGTCCTTCAGTGACATTTTAAAATCATCCATAGCTTTCTATTTGCCCATCGAGTGAAGGCCAAATTCTTCTCCCTGACATTCAGGGCTCCCCACTATCTAGAGCTACCCAAATTTATGTCACATTACTCCCCTCCATGTACTCTATACTCCAGCTAAACTGGACTCATGCTTGTGTGGCTAGGCTTTTACTTATGCTGTTTTCTAGGCCTGGAATAACACTCCTCTCCCTTTTAAACTATTGAAATCCTATCCATCCTTTAAAATTCAACACATTCAAATGTCACAAAACCCCTGATCCCCGGTGGATAATAGCCTCTCCCTCCAAACTTCACAGAGAATTTTGTGTGCACCTCTTTAAGGCACCTACATAATACTGTGACTTAATTTGTGTTGATGTCTTAGCTTCTTATTACACTGTAAGTTCCCTGAGGGTAGAGACATTGTTTCATCTAAACTTTGTATCTCCTGCAGTAGAGTTGAGTGTTCTGCACATAGTAGGTACTTAATGTTCACTGGCTGACTAATGACACAGGTTCATAAAAGCTCCCAAGCACTTTCAACTCTCATCTAAGTAATGCAAAAGCAAATCAGGATCAACTTGGTTAAAAAAAAATAGAAATCAACCTTCCTTCCACTGCCTCACCTCTATTTCCCTTCCAGGAAAGAAGCTGGCTGCTGGAACCTCCAAACAGAATACATCCCCAGGACTTTTGTGCTCACCTGTCTCTGAGCGACAACAAGCTGTTCCTCCCTTCAAGAGGTCACTGGGCTTCTCATGCTGACAGACGAAGCCCCGGCACCACTCACAAGGCCTCCTTATCCGACAGCAGCTGGAACGCAAGAGGGGCAAGAAGAGAATTTGAACACGGACTTAGCCATTAACAGCAGCCAAAAGCCACATCTGAGCTTGCCACAGAAAGGGAATGCCTGGACGTTATCTCCCTCCAGCCGTGCTGAGAGCACACGGGCATTACGAGAACCTTAGTATACCTGTATTTTGGGGCCAGTGGGCACAGAGGAGAGAGAGGCAGATTACAGTTCAAAATAAGGAAAAGTCCCACGTTGAAACGGGTTGCCCATGGAGTTAGAGAGGTTCACCTCTTCAAGAACAGGCAGAATGATCCCTGTCAGAGACGGTGAAGAGGCCATTGTGAGCTGCGAATGTGTTGGACTAGAATGATCCCTGGAGTTTTTCCTAACCCTAAGATTTAGTGATACTTCTGTTCCCTCCAGTTACAAACACACTTTTGCCAGTTTTCTGGGAGTATTAGAATCACTTTCTCCTTTCTATAACTGCATTTACAGAATCCTTTGAACTCTTCCCCTGAACCCTGGCCTCCTCAATTTTCCCCAGAGGGCTTCATACCTAGCTGCCTCCCAGACAAGAGAACTGTGTTCATGAATGAATATTCCTGAAACCCTGTGGATGAAGTTGAAAGACCCTTTTTAAACAGAGCACCACTATTAATAAACAGTTATTAAGGCTGAACACTAAGCAGCCATCCCAATAGCATCCATGCCATACCTCTTCAAAGATCTGAGGAAGATGAAGTGAATAGTTATCCACTTCTTTAAAGTGAAGAAAGGAATTTGGAAAGCATGACATAACCCATGGGAAAAACATGGTTGGGGTGGGAGGTGGAGAGAGGGAAATGAGTCACAGCTTTGTAAACTGGACTCCTAAAAGATCCTGATGACCCAAACTATCAGGTCACTGAAAGCTTAACATATTTGTGGGCGTATGTCATCATCATATGTCATCTGCAAGGTCAGAGTTACAAATGATAGATACAGGGTCAGTCTACTGCTCCTGTATATTTAAGCTGGCTTATTCTTTGAATACAATACAATATGAATGAATGAATGAATGGTTTCCTGGGATCAGCTAGAAAAAGGTAGTTGGTATATGAAGTCCTGACGTACAAAGCCCTGGGCTTGAAAAATCAGCCAATTGTTACAGAATCTAGAGGTAGAAGAAGGGATATTAGAATTCACCCAGTTCACAGATTCTTAACCTTTTCCACGTCATGGACCCCCGTTGGTAGTCTGGTGAAACTTATAAATCCCCTTCTCAGAATAATGATTTTAAATATACAAAATAAAATGCAGTATTATAAAGGAAATCTAGTATATTGAAATAGTTATCAAAATGTATTTTTTTAAAATGAATTTATGGATCTCAGGTTAAGAACCCCATATCCAGTCAAGCCCTCTCATTTAACAGTTGAGGAAGCTGTGGCCCAGAGAAGGGAAATAAATGACCTCCCCTAAGTCACAATGGTTCTAAGCAGAAGGGTCAGGATTCAAATCCAACTCCTTTGATTGCTCATAGCATGACTTGATTAATTAAAGTTAGAAAGAGAATTTTATTCATTGAGCATCAGATTATCTGGTCCAATCCTCTCATTTTACAGATCAGAAAACTGAGTTCCAGAGAGGGAAAGAGAATCCTCCAAAGTCCCAGTGAGCTTAGGGTAGAGGCAAGACCTTGATCCCTCATCTCCTTTCTGGTCCTATGCTGTTTCCATTACACCACATCTGTCTCTACTGATGATGTGTGAGCAGGATTTACAGGAGCAGCTGAGAGGAAGAAAGAGATGAGGTGCTCAGTGGGAAAATGAAATGGGGTGCTAAAGCTAACTCTGGCTAAAAATAAGAACAACTAAGATGAACTGGTACATTAGTCCATTTTATCTTAAAGGAAGATCAGACTACGCTGAAAGTTGTCTGAGAATGTTTCTGTAGTCTGTAGAGAAGGTTCCTTAACAAAAAGTGTCCATGGCTGAGAGTAGAGACCAGTTTCATGACTCCAATATAGGGTATATAGTCTGTTCTCTGTCAATCCATACCTTCTATATTTAGGGGTTCAGCTCAGATTCCGAGTCCCCTGTGAAGTATATTTTGGAGATTCTAGTCCCCACTGCTCCCCACCTGAATGTCTGCGGCGGTGTAGTCTGGGCTACATAGTTATGTCGTGGTTTTTAACCCCATAGGTGTCTTTCTCTTTCTAGGGTGTTTTTCCCCATAGGTTAATTTATTTAGTTACTTGTGCCTTCCTTGTTTACTTTTCTTATATTTCTTTTGTCTAAGGTATTCAAAAAGCAAATTATTTGCTCCGGTTTGGCTTTCTTTGTTGAAATGCTTCAAATGTCTCCTTTTTATTGAACACCCATATTTTTTCATGGATAATTAGGTTCAGGTTTGTATGATATATCACCTTGGATTGCATCTTGAGTGCCTTTGCTCTTTGGAACACATTATTTCATTATCTTCCGTAGTTTCTGGTGGGTACAGAATAATCTTGTATTATTCAAATTTTCTTCCCTTTACATTTGAAAGTCTTTCTCCAAGTCAGTTGAAGAATTGAACTGTTAAATTTAACGATAACTGTCTTTTAGTTTGCACCACAGGGTTCTTTTCTGGAGGCAATCTGAGGAATCTTTCAATAGGCACTTTGTTTTCTATGTTCAGATATTCTGGGTAGTTTTCATGTAGTATTTCTTGCATTTTGGTGTTCAGCTTTTGTGATCTGTCATGTTTTTCTGGGAGACCTATTATCTTTAAATTATCTCTACATACGTGTTTTTCTTATATAATGGCCATCTTTTCTTTTAATGTTATTACTTTTTGTTTTCTCTTCTTCCAATTTGTCCTTCATTTCTATGTATAGCCATTCTCAATCAGGTGTTCTCTCTTTGGTGAGATACTATTAATTATTTCTATCATGAAGGTCATAAATTATGCTGTCATGATTCTTATTTCTCTCTTGAACCTTTCAGAAACATCCTGCTGTGTGGTTCCCATACTCTTTTGGGAATCCACAGGGTCCTCTGAATATTCATTTTTGTTTGTCCTATGATATTTATTCAGAGATGTTTGGACTCATTTGGATGATTTGGAGGTGATCTTCCTTGTTCTTATTTAATTATACTCAAGGTTTTTAACTGAGTTATCCTACTCCTGAGATCTTTGGTAATTTTTTTCTTTCCCTGCCCTTATATTCCCCTATCATTAACTTTCTGATTACTTCCCCTTCAATGGCCATTTCTCTGAAGCTGAGACCTCACCTCTTCCCCCAATGGGTAATTCATGTTTTACTAGGCTCAGTCTCTACCTCAAGTGACTTCTTGGTGGGGGACAGCAGAACTGGTCTTAGCTGGATGTCAATCCCCTTTCTTTCAGGTATGGGGGAGCCCCACACACATGCTGGTGCCTTACTTCAGCTCCCTCTTTTCCATAGTTCTCTTGTTGAGTACTGATGCACTGCAGCAAGGATGCTGCTACCCCAGACAGAGCAAGCTTCTGTTTTCCTGTATCTCTACCTCCTGTGAACATGGTGGGGGAAAGAGGTGAGTTGAATTCTATTATTTGTTGCCTCAGAATGGTGGAGTGGGGGCAGGGCCAGGGAGGGGGTAGTGTGTGCTATCAGACAGTGTAGCAGCAGCAAGGAGACTACCAAGTGGATCCCAGACCACAAACGCTATGGGTTGGGTAGGGTTGTCCTACCAGACCATGAAAGCCAGTGGAGGAGGGAGTACTGAGTGAGTTAGGAATTAGCTTTCTCTGTTTTTAATTCATCAGACTGTTACCTGAGTTAGACTATGGAGACAGCTATAATTCTTATGCATAATTGTTATTTTGGAAAGGTTTGAGAGACTGTGAGGATCAGAAAAAATGTCTGGTCCTCCATCTTGTTATTCATGTAACCCAGAAATCCTGGGCTGTTCACTTATAGAGAGGCATCCTTGTACAGTAGAAAGAATCTTGGCCTTGGAGGTAGAAGAACTTCTTGGGTTTCATCTCGTATTCTCCTGTTGCCTCAATGTTGTGACTTTAGGCATGGTACTAAACTTATTAGGTCTTGTTTTTCTCATTTTAAAGCTGAAGGGATGGAATAGCATGACCCCTAGGATCCCTTCCAGCTCTAAAAACATATGCTTCAGTGACCTAACATCTAAAGTATTTTAAGGAGTAACTTAATCTCAGGATGGATCTGATTGACCAGGAAGGAGTCAAGAGAACTTCCAGCTCTTCTACTTATCAGTTGAGTGACCTTGGGCAAATCAATTAATGCTTCTGAGCCTCAGTTTCAGCATTTGTAAAACAAATGGGTGCACTAGGTGATTTATAAAGTCCCTCCCAACTCCAAATCCTATGATTATATATCATACTATACTGAAATACAGCTATTAAAAAAAAGTCCACAGAACCTAGGGTAAGAACCGTTGGTCTAATAGATGAACAAAGTTGATACTTACTGTATTAGCACACAGATCCCAATGAGGACAACCAAGGCTACTATGGAGACCACCACCAGGGCAGTGATGGTCTGCTTCTTCTGATTGGCTGCCACCACAGCGAGAAGGTCTGCATGTTCACATCGCGCCCCGACGTAGCCAGAATGGCATCTGTGGAGAAAGGCAAAGTCAGCAATGCTCTGTGAGGATGCCTCATCCTTCTGGAGTGGCGATGGGATGGAGGGGCTAAAGACCACAAGGGAAGCAGAGCCAAACGGAAGGAGCCCTGGACAGAGAGGTCAGAAGACTTAATGCTGCCTCTGTTTTGTATCACCTGTGTGACTCACTTTCCCACAGAGACAGCATCAGCTTTTTTATCTGTAAATTGAGAAGGGAGGGGGGAGGAGTTGGTGGTAGTGAGTTAGGCAATCTTTGAGGGCTCTTCTACATCTAAATCCCGCAAGTGTATGAGGGAAGGCTCACGAGTGATTCTCTCGAGTGACCTTTTCAGTTCTGTTACATGACCCAGGGCAGAGACCTTACCTCTAAATGCACGCAAAGGGCCATCATAATTCATACACATCTATTTCACAGAACAACTGGAAGAATTCATTAGGGACGACTAATTTTATGATTCTAGGATGAAAGGGGCTCCCCAAGGACTATGCTGCTCTTTGGCCAAGCATTGCAAATGAAGAAAAAAGACTAAGATGCCGAAGATGAAAGTGCATTTTAATATTCCATGAGAGCCAGGTACTTTTTTTTTTAATGAAGAATTTATGAAGATGAGATAAAATAATTGTGCTACCTTCAATCAACCCTAGAGTGATAGATGGGAATTCGTTTTGTTTTCTCTTAAACTACACCTTCAACAACTAATCCAAATAACAATGGGTTCAAGAGGTGGTGTACAATAAGTGCTAGACCTGGAATTACTCCAGAAGACCTAGTTTTGAATCTCATCCAAGGTACTTACTGGCTGTGTGACCTTTGACAAGTCACCCTTTCAGTTCTTGGGACCTTAGTTTTCACTTCTCTAAAATGAGGGCTTCTGGACTCAATGACCTCTAAGCTCCCTTCCAGATATAAAAATCTATGATACTATGCTCTAGGATCAACCCATAGTGATTGTTACTACATAACAGCATTCTGAATGACCTTGGGCATGTTCTTGGACATATGGTACCCTGGAAAGAGTGGTGCATTTGGAGCTGGTGTACCGAGGTTCAATTCCGGCTTTGCTATTTATTCCCTGTGGAGTTCTGGACAAGTCACTCTCACTGAGCCTCAGTTTCCTCATCTGTAAAAGGAGGGGGTTGGACCAGAGGGCCTTTAGGGACTATCTTAGTTTTAAATTTATGATCCTTGAATTTCTGAACCTCAGTTTCCTCCTTTGTAAAATAAGGGAGCTTGGTTAGTCTCTAAAATCCATTCCTACTTTTAATATTCAATGATTCTAGATTTTAAAATTCCTTTACAGTGATCATTTAAGTAGCAGAAACCAGTTTCTTGGGTATGAAAGTCTCCCCCACCTACTCTGACTGTATCAAAATCAGCTCTGCGCCAAGTACCAGAGATAACAAAGGGACTATAAGGAAGCCCCCAACCCCACCATGTCACTCCAGGATTATACACTTTCTTACCCAAACAAAAATCTCCCACCTTGGACATTTTCCATCCAGACAATTTTTATTTCTATCCAGAAGTCCCTTAATGAACACACATGCACAAACACACATGTACTCACATGTGTGTGCATAATACAATTCTGTATATATCTATTGCACTAGGGGATTTTTCCTTGAAAATTCTGTAAAAGCATGACCTGGCCAAGAAAGTGAACACTGTTTGGCACATTTATGACATGCCAACTATTCTGTCCACTATATACATTCACACCCTTTCCCCAATGTTCTTTCTTTTTAAACTCAGGATAAAAACATCATTCAACTTTTTATTTTCCTTATTTATGGCAATGAAATGACAGTTACTTGGTAGTCACTACTTCTATGCATAAAGATAGCTCCTTTACTTTCTCGTTTTAGATTTTAAAACTTTTAAGGAAATAGGCAAGAGGATGAGGTGTCATGAATGAAACCTTTAAGCAAGGAAGAATTTTGATTCAACCTCTAGCCTGGAAAAACAAGATTTCTGAGTATGCCACAAAGGCCCTTGGGTCATTTATATATTTGAGGAACCAATTTTCCTGTGGAAAGAGATGATTGCAGGAAGTCCAGAGGGCTGTGGAACATGTCGACGCCTAAGGAAACTGGTAAGATTCAAACCTTTAACATCACGGCCGTGTTAAAGTGGGGATTGGTTCATGAATACACAAAAGTGCTTGTTTATTTGGAGCTAAATTTCAAAATTTTAAAATGCTTCAGATTCCAAGATATAAGTTTTGATCGCCTTTTTAGGAACAATGAATCACTGAGACCCAGAGAGGGGAAGGAGTAGTAGGAGAGTATGACATACTCAGATCTGAGCTTTAGGAAGATCCCTTTGGCAGCCAAGTGGAAAATATACTAGAGTGGAGATGTGGGAGTGGAAGAATAAGCATTTATTAAGCAGTTAGGTGACCATAGTGCATAGAGCACTGGGCTTGGAATCAGGAGGACTCGTCTTCCCCAGTTCAAATCTACCCTGGGCAAGTCACTTAACGCTGCTGGCCTCAGTTTCCTCATCTGTCAAATCAGCTAGAGAAGGAAATGGCAAACCACTCCCCAGATGGGGCCACCAAGAATCAGATACAACTGAACAACAATGTGCTCCTACATTATTGTAACATATAAAAGAAGTTAAGCAAATTTTTGTGAACGGAAGGTATGGGGAGTAAATTCTCCCACTTAGGCAAGACCTCCTCAGGTCAAACCTGGGTTATTAGCACAAGTCATAGGCTCATGAGATCATAGGGTTTAGTACTGAAAGGAACCTTAAAGACATTCTAGTCCAACTCCTTATTTTCAAAAGAAAAGTGGTGAGGAATCTACCCAAGCTCATGCCAGTAGTAAATTGAGAGTGTGGAACGTAAGCTCCTTGAGGGCAGGGGCTGTTTCATTGTTGTCTTTTTTATCCCTAGCACCCAGTGCAATTCCTAGCTGTGGGTAACTGTTTAGTAAGTGCTAGTTGAATTAAAATGGATTTAATTAAATAGCAAAAACCAGGATACAAGCCCAGGCTCTTTTGACTCAAAATTTTGTGTTCCTTCCATTTCATCATAGGCCTACAGCTATGTGGGACAAAGTCTCGGCTTCCCTTACAAGTCTGTAAAAATGGGACTCACCTGATTTCCATCAGAGAAAGGTTAATGAGAATTAACTGATCCACATAAAGAGCCCAGTGTAGCTGGATGAAAGGCAAAACAGTCTAAGCATTCCAGCCAGGTGTATTCTTTCCCCCAGGTCCTCCCCTCCCCCTATGTCCCCACCTTCTTCCTTTCTTCCCCGCTGCAGTTGATGATTAAACTCTAAGACCACAAGGATGCTTTGGTGTTTCCCTAGGAGCAAACATTGCGGCTGGGTGTATTTCCATTTAAAAAAAGAAGAATTATAACGTCTATGAAGTAAGCAGGGCCCCTCCAGGCTCCCAGGCAAACTGCCAACACAGACTGCACAGTGGGGGAGTTTGGCCCCTGGTCAGAAAACCCAGTTGGGGCTTCTCAGCTTTCTAAATGTTCTACCTGATGAGCAGGGCCAAGTTGGGGAACCCAGGCCCCAGTGGCCCAATCCCCAGTCAACAAAGTGATTGTTGTTGGGCCGGAGAGAAAGAGTTCAGTATCACAGGGACCTTAGAACTCAATCTATGGGTAGGTTTTCAATCAGAAATTGATCTTATTTCTAAAATTTCTGCTTCTCCCCTACTCTCCAGTATGCTGAGATTCAGAGACTAGACTCATCAGATGCCAGAGCTGGAAGGGATCTTGAACATGAACCTGATTCAACAGTCGGTCAACAGACATTTATTACATGCCTACTATATGCCAGGCACTGTGCTAAGTGCTGGGGATAGGAAAAGAGGCAAAAGACAGTCCCTGCCTGCCCTCAAGAAGCTTATAACTAATGTGGGAGACAACATGAAAACAAATATATACAAAACAAGCTATATACAGGATAAACAGTAAATAATTAATGGAGGGAAGGCAATAGAATTAAGAGGGGTTGGGGAAGGCTTCCTATAGAAGATGGAATTTTAATTGAGATTTAAAGGAAGCCAGGGAAGTCAGTACATGGAAAGGATGGAGAGCATTCTAGGCCTGGGGGACAGCCAAAAAAAATGCCCAGAGCACAGAGATGGAGGGTCTTGTTTGGGGGACGGCCAGGAGGCCAGGTTACTGGATTGAAGAGTACATCTTAGGGAGTAAGGTGTAAGGAGACTGGAAAGGTAGGAGGGGAATAGGTTACCAAGGGCTTTGAATACTAAATGGAGGATTTTGTATTTGATCCTGGAGGCAATAGGGAACCACTGGAATGTACATGTAGGTGAACAGGTCAGACCTACCCTTTAGGAAGATCACTTTGGTGGATGAATGGAGGACAGACTGGAGTGGAGACAGACTTGAGGCAGGCAAACTCTACAGCAGGTTAACGCAATTGTTGAAGCGTAAGGTGATGAGGGCCTGCACCAGAATGGTGGCAGTGTCAGAGGAGAGAAGGGGGCATATACAAGAGATGTTGCAAAGGTGAGATGGATAGGCCTTGGCAATAGATTGGATATGGGTGAGGGGTGTGAGAGATGGTGAGGAGTCCAGGGTGTCTCCTAAATTTCAAACCTGAGGGACAAGACAGATGGCATTTCCTTCTACAGTAAAGTAAAGTTAGGAGGCTAGGAGGGCTTAGAGGAAAAGATGAATTTGGTTTAGGACGTATTAAGTTTAAGATGTCTACTAGACATCCAGTTTGAGATGTCTGAAGGCAATTGAAGATGCAAGATTAGAGGTCAGCAGAGAGGTTGGGACAGGACAGGTAGATTTCAGAATCATCAGCATAGAGGTGAATTAAATCCATGGGAACTGATGAGGTTATCTAATGAAGTACCATAGAGGGAGAAGAGAAGAGGGCCTAGGATAGAGACCAAGGGGTGGGGGAGACCACATGTGGTTAGAGGGCAGGACCTGGATGAGGATCCAGAGCATCAAAGGAATGAAGAGATCTGTCAATGGCTACTCTATAAGTCACTATTTTTCATCATATAGTATAAATAACACTGGTCTTGGAATTGGAAGACCTAGGTTCAACTGCTTGGCCCTGGGCAAATCGTGTGACATCTCCGTGTTTTCATTTGTAAAACAGGTATATATAATATTTCTACTACTTTAAAGGGTTGCCATGTGTAAAGTGTTTTGTAATCTTAAAATGTTATATGGAACTGTGAGTTATCCTTATTTGAACAGGATTTTATAACATGACAGACTCCTGTGCCTATAGAAATCTAGAATATGGCTAAATCTCCCAGGGTTGCCAGGTTCATAGAAAGGCAAATTGAGTGTATAGAATTCAGGGTACTCTTTGCCACTTGGGCTCTTTCCAAAGTCTGCCCTTTCTCTCGAGCTCCCCCCACTCCCAATTCACAAGGTAATCTCTGTTCCCTATTACCGCATCCAGACCTTTGTTCTGCCAACATGACTAACCGTTTCTCCTTTGAAGTTCACGGCTTTAGATTATACCACCTTCTCTGAGATCTTTGTCACCTCTCCATAATAATTCTAGCCTCTACTATAATATTATTCTCAATCACAGCTAGCTGACCTTTATTAAGTACTGAATATGGGCAAGGTACCATGTAAGAGGCTGAGATTTCAATAAGGAAAAAAAAAAACAAGACAACATTGTGCCCTCAGAGAAGTTTACATTTTCTAGCATGTACATAAATAAGTAAATGTAAGTTAATGAAAGAAGGGAGAGGACAGTCATGACTGAGAGATCAAAGAAGATTTACTGGAAAAGGTAGGACGAGGGGGTCTAAGAGGTTAAAGTGAAGAGAGAGTGTAGTCTAGGATATGGGGGTCCGGACAAAGACAGGGAGGCAGGAGATGGAAAACGAGTTTAGGTAACAGTGTGTGAAGAGGAATACACTACAATGAAAAAGTGCTTCCATAGGGCTGAAAGGGACTTTGGAGGTTCCTGCCAACCGTTATGCAAAGTTTGAATTAATTTTCCACAATCCCAAGAGGTTGGAGTCAAATTCTGGAGGGCTTTAAATGACGGTTTGAGAAGTTTGTGTTTTATTTATCACAGAGTCAGTTAAGAGTCCCTACAGATTTTTTCAGCACGGTCAGATCTGTGCTTTAAGATGATTCTGGCAGATGTGTAGAACGTGGCTTGGAAAGGAGAGAGACTGGAAGCAAGGAGACCAATTAGGAGGCTATGGAGCCAGTTTAGATTAGAGGTGATAATGGCTTGGACTGGGTTGTTGGCTGTGTGAGAGAGGAGATGGGAAAAGATGTGAAAAACGTGAGGGCAAATTAGATAAGACTAGGGAGAGGGCAGAGTCAAGGATGATTGTGAGGCTGTGACCCTAGGACACAGGAAGGATGATGGTGCCTTTCCAAAGCCTTATTTAGGCATGCTGGCACCTGGGACAGATTCAGTTCTCCAGGGATTGGGTTAGGTGGCCGCAACAAGGCGTGGGTGAAGAAATGACCGCTCTTGTGTTTGGTTGAAACAGACTGGAGGTCATGACTGTGGAGTCAGAAGGTCAGGGCAACAAAAACAGAAAAGAGTGAACTTTAGAGAAGTGGCCGCTTCAGGATAGTGGTAGAAGGAGGGTCTGAAAGGGGCAATAAGTAAAAAGTAATTTTCCAATTCTGCTGGCTAGGCCTGCGTGAGAGAGGAGCAGCTAGCTTTGGAGAAGATGCTACATGCTGTGTTCAGTAAAAACCGAGGGTTTCAGTGAGTACCAGAAGAAGGAAGGAATGTGAGAGGAAGAGGTCTAGGATGAAGGAGAGTTTGTTAATAATTTACGAGGGTGCCAGGGCACACAGTGGAAAGGTAAGGTAGAGGAAGTAAGGAAAGCTAGGCCTGGATTTATTTTTGGGTGTGAGTGTTAGCAGTCTGAAAGCAGGTCCCCAGGCAAGGAGGTAAGCTGAGGGCAGACAGTCCTGGTGGGAAAGTGGATCCTGAGAGAGGAACATGATGGTCAAGAACCATGGGACCCTGGAGGGTTACAGCTCAAGGTAGCCAATGTTCCACCTAAGGGGGGAAATAAAGGGCACTCTCCTGGATAGTGGCTTCTAGGGAAAGGCCCTGGTCATCTTAGTGACTAATCCCCTTAATAAAAGGATTTGTTCTGTGAAGTTTGGATTCAGTCAAAGGGTCGAACTTGAGGACCTAGAGGGCCGCAGGTTCCCCACCCCTGTCTTAGTCCCTCAACATAAATAGTAAAGTTCAGGGGTCAAGCAGCATTAAGATGTGCTGATTATATTCTAATTTAAATAGTTGTGATCAGTGTATCTTGCCTTGTTTCCCTCAACTGGATTGAAAGCTCCTTGAGGTCAGGGACTGTCTGGTTTCATCTTTTTATCCTGAAAGTCTAGCATAGGCCATACATGTAATGGTTGCTTAATAAATGTCTGTTAAAAGTGAAATGAATGTGTATCTGTTTCTTTGTTCCCATTTTTGGGTTCCCTCAATTATTCATCGGACTTAAAATCACCAAGAGCTCCACACAAGAAGCCTCAGGAAGGTCCCTTTCTAACATCTCCCAGTGATCCAGTCACTGCTTAAACATACTCAGAAAAGAGACTTCCACACAACTAAAAATTAGAAAAAACAAAACAAAAAACCTTCCCCACTTAAACACACTTTTCTAAGTTTCACAGAAATGAAATGAGGTAACGGATTAAGAGTGTTTTTCTTGGCTTTTTGGTAACTTGGTCTCATATTTTTTGGTGGGAGGCAGATTCTGGGATGCTCAATTACCTAGAAGTATTTTGAACAAGGTATGAAATTTCAAACTATGTCACTGATAGTTGGGATTAACATACTTAAAACTTTTGGTTACCTTTTGAAAAAAGTTTTCCCCCCAAAGGTTTCTTCAGGTTTTATACAGGTAGCTTTGGGGTACAAATAACCTAGGGAACTTGGATGTGTCTTTGGGATAGAAATATTCCAACCATTCTGATTCCCCACTTGGTGATGTCATTGCCCTCAGGGCAAAAGTACTGGTGTGACCATTTCTAGTTTTATGTTTCCCACAACTTTATTTATTTGTTATTGTCCTGGAATAGATATTTTTCAAATCAAGTTTTCTAATATAGATAGAAGCTAGCAGGGAGACACACAGAGGTGGTGGAAAACCAGAGGACTAATCTTAGATATAAATTGTCAACAATAAGTATTATTATCATTGGACATCTTTGTTGAGAATTATCTATATATGCCCAAGTCAATTTTAACTTTTTTTCCCTCTTGTACTTTACAGTGTCAAAAGCCATTTTGGCTTTCTCTAGACATCTAATCCCTAATTACCTGTGGAAAATTGGCTCTGATTAATATTGTTTTGATAAAGCTCACATTTCTAGGGCCATAATTCTAGAAGAATCCAAAAGTGTAGTACATTTGTGTGTTTTATTCTCTATGGCTATAACTAGCTGGCCAGGGCTTGCTTCAGTGTTTTGTCACTCAGACATATAAATATTTACATGAACTCCTATCTTGTCTCCCCAATTACCACATTGGTCCAAATATAGGCTGTACTCTACCCCACCCCCCAAGTCTGGCTCATATAAAACCTGATTATGGTCTATAATCAGTGTTGTTTTTCAGTATATACCCATCTATTTCTTACTACTCAGAAAGAGATCATTTTAGAGGGGGAACTTGTTTTATCAGGAGCTCAGAGATTCCCACTCCCAACTTAGGCCAAAGCCATCTTTTCTTGCCAACTAAATCTCTTCTGTGGCCCAAGGAAAGAAAGAATGTCACTTGTCTATCTCATAGTAATTCACTGAAACTCTCTTACGTTTTAGAATGGAAGACAAAAAATTTCCTTCCTGGTCAGAATGTCACTTGTCTATCTCAGTAATACAGTGAAACTCTCTCATGTTTTAGAATGAAAGACAAAACATTTCCTTCCTGGTCAGATTGCGGGTGTCTGGATACCACATTCATCCTGTCCAGCTCCCAGTTAATGAGTGACCTAATTGGTATTTTAGTAATGCTAATGATGATGATAAGTAATGATAATGGCTATTTAAAAAAATTATGCAGAACCTTTCTTCTGAGGATGTCACAGTGCTTTGCAAATGTTGGCTTCCTAAACCTTGCATAATTTCTAAGAGAGGGGGAGGTGGTTGGGCTATGAGCTTGGTCAAAAGCTCTGGAAAGAGGAAGGCCTCAATTCAAATCACAAACACAGAATACAAGAAGAAAACTTTAAATTTATCATTTAATTCTTAGGCTATCAGACTAGCTTCCAAATCACAGAAACAAAGAAACTCAGGTCTGGACAGGACCTCACAGTTTATCCGATCCAAACTTCTCATTTTACAGCTGAGAAAACAGGATAATGGGAGAGAGGAAATTACTTGTCCAAGAAGACCCCAGACTGATGTCCCTGCCTTCAACTCCTTTCCAATCAATCTGCTATTCAATAAATACCCTCTAAACATCATTTTGGTCATGCCTCCCCACCCAGGATCAAAAATATTCAGTGGCTCCCCACTGATTTTAGAATAAAATCCAAACTTATCAGTTTAGCACTGTGCCTTCCACAGACCTCCACAAACTGGCCCCAATTTACCTTTTCAAAATGATGAACATTTACCTTCTGCTGTCCTTCTACTCTATGTCAGTCAAAGTGGGCTCCTCACAGTCCCTTGAGAATGCCTTGTGTTCTCATCTCTTTGACTCTTTCACATGGACTGCTCTCCCTACCTTCTCTGTACCTTTTCAAATCCTATCTATTATTGAAAAAAAATAGTTTCATGTAATCACACTTTAGAGTTGGAAGGATTTTAAAGATCTTAGTCCATACCCTTGATTTTATAGATGACGAAACTGAGGCCTAGCCAGTGCATAGCAGAACCAGAATTCAAACCCCGATCTTCTGATTCAAAATTCAGTGTTTTCTGCACCTAATTGTACTGTTTCTATGATCTGCTCTCTTCTGCACAGCCTTCTTGGGCCTCCAATGGTACTTATCGTATGTGCTACTAACCAGATACTATCTAGTGGCACCAAAGTCCTTCTCTGACACACCCTCACACAAACACCCTCAAGCCTACTTTTCAGAGGCTTCTTGGTCATCTATTTAATTTTCTGTACAGTTTGTCTTGGGATCCCCAACACCAATTTAATAAATCATGTTCAATTAAGGATGACCTTGATATTCATTGCAACCAGATTCTTCTCAAGTCCCATGCCCAATATCATGGAGGTAACCATGAACTCTCTAGGGCCATGCCAATGGAACGACGGTTCCGTCAGGTCCTGGTGAGTTGGGACAACTTTGAATATGGACCTGATGACATTTAGAGGCAGCATGACACAGTGAGTGCAAAGAGCTCTGGCGGCTCTGGAGTCAGAGGACCTGGATTCACTTCCCACCTTTGTCCCTTGCTACCTGAGTGACCCTGGGCAAATCTCTTCATCGGCCTGGGCTTCAATTTCCTAATTTGTAAGGTAAGGGTAGTGGAGTAGATCTCTTTTGGATTCCCTTCTAGCTTGAGTTCTATGATCCCATGCAAAATAGAATGTGAAATATCAGATGATGCATTTTTTTTTAAAGCAACAACAATTAGCCATCTAATAAGATATGGAGGGTTGTGATCTAAACCATATTAGCCCATAGTACTCCCAAGTGCAACCTGAAGCAGATTAAAATGTAACTGGGAAATATTTAACAAAATTAACAAAAAACAAACAAAACATAGATAATATTACAGCTTAAAATTAAGTCAATGTGTGGCCCACAGAGATTTATCCTTGGGGATATAATATATCCTTGGATTGGTGGCCCCTGAGTTTGACACCATTGAGCTATAGAATTGTAGGAAAGAAGAAGGAGAGAGAAAGAGAAAAGAAGAAAAGGAGAAGGAGAGAAGAACAGAGACAGAAGGAAGAAGGAGAGGGAAAGAGAAAGGTGAAGGGAGAAGAGAGAGGGAAATGGACAGAAGGATGAAAGGAGGGAGGGAGAGGGGGAGGAGAGAGAAAGGAAAAGGGAGAAGGAAAGAGGGAAGAAGGGAGGGGGACAGAAGGGAGAAAGGAAGAAGGGGGAAATGGAGACGGGGAGAAGGAAAAGGGAAAGAGAGAGAAGAGAGAAGAGGGAGAGACTTGCTGTTATCTTTACATGCACATATATTATTTCCCCAATTAGACAGTAAACACCTTGAAGGGAACAACCCATATCTCATTCTTCTTGATATACCCTACTGTACTCAGTATAGTGCTTTGATAAAACTTGATGAATTGATCCTTCTTCTCCACCACCAGCTGTTAAAGACCTTTGGAGCCATCTCATTTTGTGGGAAATGACCTATTAGGTCAACTATTTCATGCTGGTTGATAGAACCACACCTGCACATGGTGATTCAGAGGTCCAGAGACCAGGAGATACTTACTTACACGCTGGCTTCTCCTCTTCCACCAAAAACCTACAGGTTCCATGAAAGCAGAACTGACTATGGGAATCTGGACAGTCATTAAAATGTGAAACCACTGCAGCTGCCATAGGGGGACCTGCTGGGACAAGAAAAGGAATGGAGTCAGACATTAGGTGGAATGCACTTCGATCATTCATTCAGTAAACACTTATTAAGTGTTTGCTCTGTGCAGAACACTGATGATATGTCATCCCGTTGCCCACAAAGGAATGATTATGGGCAAAAGTTACTAGATGGTAAATTTTGAGGAGAGAACGCCAAACTTGTCAGAAATCCCTAATGAAACACAGGTTATTTGATCTATGTGTGAGGCATCACAATGTAATGGAAAGCACATTAGACTTACAAGACAACAGGATTCGAATCCTGATTCTACCAGTGATTTAAACTTGCCAAGCCTCAGTATGCTCATCTGTAAAATAGGGATGACACTTGCAATACTTACCTTGGAAGGTTGTTGTATGATTCAAATGAGATAATGTTTACAAAGGACTCTGCGGACTTTAAAGCACTAAGTAAATGTACATTATTATTATACACATTTAATAGTTAATTTAAACATTCTTGGCAGAGATGGAGGTGATGTTCACCACATAAATTTCAGCTGCTTTAGGATGACATTTTCAGCCTCTTTACTGGGGAGGTGGGGTGGGGGAAGGATTAAGGGTTATTGGAAGTTGCCAGGATGCTACAGCATTTTCCACTTGAAAACCAACATCAATTTTATTAGCTATTCCTCACAACTCATTTTATAAGTAAGGGAACTGAGGAGCAAGAAAGGAGTTTAAGACATGTATTTAATGTCTCATTGCAAGTTTCAGGCACAGCTGGCATAAAAGTCATTGGCCCAAGTTCAGAAACAGCTGTGTCACTCTGACTGCCACCCACACTGTCTCTTAAGAGTTTGGAATCAAGTCACATGCCTGTGACAACATTGCTAGAATCATATCTGACTTACACACAGTATGTCAGAGTTGAAAAGTCCCTTGAAAATAATTTTTTCTCATTTTTACAAATGAGGAAACTGAGGCTTAGAGAAGATTCATGGTCACTAGAAGCAGTGGAAAAAAGCACTGGATTTGAAATCTGAAGATGTAATTTTGAATTTTGGCTCTTAGTAGCAAGTCACTCCCTCTCTCTAAGACTCAGTTTCTCTCACCTGTAAAACGAAAAGGCTACACTAGATGACTGTAGAAATCCCTTCCATGAACCATCCTCCCAAACTTGGTGTTATTTTTGAGGGGGTGATAACTGTTTGAGATCTAAATAAGGTTTATTTGTGACAGGTTGTCTTCATTCCAGATACATCCCCTCCTGTTTCCTGGCATCCCCTATCGGGCCTCTTTTCTCTAATATTCTGTATCAGAAATGGTTCATGCTAGAAACTACCTGTCTCATGCTGTACTCCACTGGGCCTCACTAGTCGATCCCTGGGATCTCCCTACTGAGATGAGAAATCAATCAGACATTCCTCAGTGGACCCCAACCTCCCTGGGACACTCTTGTCTCTCACCTGCATTCACAGAACCTAGGCATCCTCTATAGAACTCGGAGAAATGACAGGTATTTCCTATCACTTGGTTGTGTCAAGTGTCGAGAGGAGCTTCTCAGAGGACCATCCCTGCCCCACTTTGTGCTGCTGCTGCTGCAGTCTCAGGATGGTCACAGCCAAGCACCTGCCTTAGGTGACTAAAATCCAGATGCCCTGAACTGTTTTTCCCTTGACCCTTACTTCTATCTTAAGTTATGCCTGATGACTTCCCTTGTGTAAGTTAAAATGTCTGAAATAAGGGAGCTTTCAAGTTCATTGGCCGGTTGGTCACTTTCATGAATGCCTCTAAATTCCAAATTACCTTCAAGAACTGGGTTTGAATCTTGGCTCATCTATCTAGTATCGGTGGAACCCAAGCAAATTATTTTTCCCCTCTCTAAGACCATATTTATTCATCTGTAAAGTGAAAGCATGTAGTCTAGATAATCTCTAAGGTTCCTTTTAGTTCTAAAATTACACATAGTTAGTAAGTGGCAGAGCCAGGATGTGGTTGAATGCAGATCTCACTCCCAGACCAGGTACTTTTGTGGTTACCTATCACTAAGGCAGCTCATGGCACAGTGAATAGATCACTGGGCCTAGAGTCAGGAAAATCTGAATTCAGATCCAGCCTCAGTTACTTACTAACTGGGTGACCCTGGGCAAGTCATTTAACCTCCGTTTGCCTCAGGTTTTTCAATTGTAAAAATGGAGATAAGAGCACCCATTTTGTAGAGCTAAGGTGAGGATCAAATGAGATAATATTTGTAAAGTGCTTAACACAGTGTCTGGCACATTGTAGGCACTAAAGAAATACTATAAATACTTATACCCCTTTCTTCCCCTACCCTGCCTTCTTCAGGGATCACATTTCAGTTTTAAAGAAAAAAAATGGTCAAGAATCTTTGTCTTTGCCTTTAAGACTCCCAGTGTTCCTTGGACTACATACACCCCTTCCCACACAACAGCTATCTTGACTGTTCTGTTTCCAGCCTCTCTCCCACAACTACCACTACCCCACCTTAAGACTAACAAATCCAGACACCCATGATTCAATTCTGACCCAATCCTGAGGGCCTGCCCCTAACCTCATCAGCATCAGAAAAGTACACGTGCTTCTGAAGGAAAAATCATACTTGATAGAATGAGCTTCCTGAGGATAGGGTCTGTCTCACTCGTGCATTTGCATCCTGAGCCCTGGATCATCATGGGTGCTTAATAAATGCTTGCTGATTGAATTAAATAACAACAATAACAAACCTACTGCCTTAAAGCCACTAAAATCACCCTGAGAGAGCCGGGCCTAGTAGAGATCCAGACAACAACAAATTTCCATTTCTAAAGAGTTTTTTACTTACCAAAGCACTTTCCCATCTATTAGCTCACAAGCAGACTGGGTATTACATTGACAGATGATAATAATAATGATAATAGTTAACACTTGGATAAGGCTTTAAGCTTGGCAAAGTACTTTATACATACATGTGTGTGTGTGTGTGTGTGTGTGTGTGTGTGTGTGTATAAAATCTCATTTGATAAAGAAAGTGAGACCCCTGTGTGATAGCTGGAAGCATTTCTGAGTCCAGACTTTCTTTTATGACAGGCTGTCGGTCTCTGATCTAGACACGTCTTCTTCCAGCCTGCCTACCCTCTCCCCTTTTCTAGAATCTTCCATTTAGAAACTTTCATCTCCCGTGTGCCTTCACTGATTGGCATGTTCCTACTCATGATAGCTGAAATATGAAAACAAATGGGTAAGATTCCATTCTCCTCCCTAACAAACCCCCCCTCCCAACCTTCACCCATACCTCCCAAGCTGCCCTACTGTAAGGAATGACTATGAATCTAAGAGTTCTTTCAGCTTGGTGTGATGGTGCTCCAAGGCCAAGAGGCAGCCTTTTTCAAGATCAGCATGGCCTCTTTCCTCCTACTGTGGACTAAAGACCACCATGCTCAAAGGTCTCGCAAAGGTCTTTTTCTTATAAGTCCATGTCCTATTTTGAACATGTAAACAGCAGCCCTTCACTTGTTGCCCATTTCATCTTCTTTGCTGCCACCTTTGACTGGTGAGTGTTGAACAACCTCCTTCTTGATTTCAGGTTGAGTGGTAAGTCTAATTCTTCTGTAACTACCCCCTCCCTCCCAGTCCCAAACACTTCAGAATAGGCCCAAAGAGGAGAAACAACTCACCCAAGAACACATCTCTCACAGGCCCTGCACATTTAGAATGCCTACAAGCTCATGGTAGAGTCATACTCTTGCAATGTGTCGAAGTAGAATTGAGGATCAAATTGTACAATTAAGATATAGGTTCAAATAATGATGATAATTACAAATATGGTCTGGATAGCTACTTTTTAAAAAGTGCTTTCCCATCAATTACTTCATGTGATGGCATAGTGACTGGTGAGGGTGTGTCAATGGACCAGAGACATCACTCTCCAGTGATACTTTCTCTGCTGATTACCTGTGGCTCCTACTCTCAGGGATACATGAGATCACAATATTCAAAAGTTGGAAAGGATGTTAGAGAGCATTTGGTCTAATTTTCTCATTTTACAGATGAGGAAAATTTAGACCAGAAAGGGAAAATGATTTTCCCCTTGTCACACAGGTGATAAGTAGAGGAGGCAGGATTCGTTTAAGTAATGAACTCCCCTAATGTTCTGCTATCCCCTTCTACCTTATTTCACTTTATATATTTTATTAATAAAGTTTTTAAAGAAAATCCAGTTTTAATTATCACAAGTACTATAAAGTATTATGATGTACGGGAAATAACACAGGAACAGAAGCAAAGAGCCTTGATTTCTACCATAGTTTAAGTTTTGACACTAATTAGTTATATGACTGTGATCAAGTGATTTAGTTTTTACAGGAGAGAGGGAGGGAGGAGGATCCTCATATAGGAATAATAATAATAATACCTACTCTATCTCATACTGTTACTGTTTGCTGTTCTGTTGTTTCATCACATCCAACTCTTTATGACCCCATTTGGGGCTTTCTTGGCCAAGATACTGGAGTGGCTGATTTAAAAAACGCAGGGTAAATTATTAATACTTTCTACTACTCTAAGCACTCTCATTTTGTTTGTTTCTCACAACTCTGAATGGCAGTGCATATGGAGTGTTAAGAGCTGTGGTCTATCCAGGCACAGTGATACCTGCTTATAGTTTGTATTACTAAAAAGTCTGAAGCTGGTGGATCGATTGAGCTTAGGAGTTCCGAGCATCAGTAGGGCTAAAGCTAGCACTAAATCTGGCACCAACAACCTCCAACAAATTCATTTCTCGCATAAGAAACATTTGAAACACAATAGATAAGCATTTTAAGAAGTCTGTCCTTGTGACTTTCCTATGACCTCTTTCTATCTTGTGCTCTGGACCTTTCATGGTGTATTTGGGGTGGTGTTAAGTCCTTCATTTTCAGTATTTGGCTAACAGTATGAGCCTGGATCCTTCGTCATTTCTAAAGGGTAATTAAAGTCCAAATTGTAGGGGTGCTAGTCACCACCCCAAATACCAGATCTGTTCTCCCATTATACTTTTAAAAAATAGCCTGAATTAAATTCAGTTCTAGTTTTGGTTCAGTTACTGATTAGCTATATGACTGGTTGGGCAAGTTAGCTATGGAAGTGAAATTCCACAATTCATGTAGAAAAAGAGGTGACTCAATAAACAACCCCTCTGCATTGCTTCTCTGTATGTCTGCTAGGTGGGTTTAGTGGATAAAACGCTGCTCTGGGAAATCAGGAGGACTCATCTTCCTCAATTCAAATCCAACCTCAGACACTTACTAGCTGTATGACTCTGGGCAAATCATTTCACCCTGTTTGCTTCCATTTTCTCATCTGCAAAATGAACTAGAAAATGAAATGGCAAAGCAATCCAGTATCTTTACCAAGAAAACCCCAGATGGGGTCACAAAGAGTCAGACACAACTGAAATGAATGAACAACAATGTCTGCATTGCTTCTCTGTATATCCACATTGCTTCTCAGTTACCTACTAGACTTCCTGAGGGGTAAATAATATGGACAGATGAAATCAGTAAACGTAATTTATTTGGATTTCCCCAAAAACCTTTGATAAGGCTTCACAAAAAGACTATTAAAACAACTGGGACACCATGAGATTTTAGGGAATGTTTGTATCTCGGATAGGGGACTGCCTTAGAGATAAGAAACAAAAGGTAGATATAAAAGAATACTTCCCTGGGAGGAGAAATATAAATAGTAGGGTCTCCAGAGGGACTTTTGTTGGGATTGTCTTCTTTGATCTTTTCAGAAGCTATCTATGAGAGTGACTATATACAGAGAACTACAAGCTATTCTAGGTAGTGAAATACCGTTATCAGTGAGTTATAAAGTAAAGGAAGATGTACATATCAGGGCTGCATGAATGAATCAAAAGTACCAGACAAGGTTCATGGAGATGAGTATGGGCAAGGGGAAGATATCAATGAGCCTGTTTCTATTTGATTATTTGATTTTCCATCCGATTCATGCAATTTGATCTTCTATCATAATATGGAGCAATACCTTGAGCAGTCTTCCCAAACGAATGGGAACATCCTGAACTCTGGTGATTCTGGGATCATAAAATCTTAAGGACCATATGGTGCTCTTCCAAGGGAAAGTTTCTGACTTGATGGGTTCCTCATTTGGATACCTGATTATTTGTAGAAGTGAAGTTCTTCGTTTGGAGACATTGTCCAGTCATGCTCCAGCTAACAGATGCGTACCAATAAAACATTTCATATAGATCACCAAGAACCAGGCATTCAAAGGATCGTTGATTTAGAGCTGAATGGGACTTTATAGGATATCCAATCCAACTTGTTCATGCTAATACTTTTCCTGACCTCTGAAATGACAAGCATCAGGAACTAAGCAGTGATGACTTGTCTCACAACCAAAGAATAAGGGAGATCAAACTAGCTTATTTTCCTTTAGTAAGCAAAATTCCCCTTTTCTTAAAACTATGCTGACACACAGGCTGCCTTCAATATGGAAGAAATCAATAAAATACTAAGAATAGTAATAATAAGAAAGAAAATAAAAATGCATGTGATAGCATTTACAAATAAAAACACAGCAGCATTGCACATATAATTCATTAACAGGAATTATGCCTAGTCACTTGAGTAACAATTTGTCCAGTGTTCCCTGGGACATTGTAAATCAGTCTGATTGCTAGATGAATAGTCCTGGCTCTCTTCCAGCCCCTTGACCTGTCTGTTCTTATACCTGATCTAGGTAAATGGTATGGGCTGATCATAATTCTCATCAGAACTCTAGTCCTATCTACCTGAACCTAAACATTTAGAGGGTTCAGATGGGCTAGCAATGTAACTATACTCTGAGGTGTGTCTGTACCCTAGGAGTCTTTACAGCTAAGGCACTAAGCAGCCTGAATCAGTGCACAAAGGAAACCATGCTTGGGTGAGGTCTTAGTATAGCACATCTGCAGTGAGGCAGTGAGACCTGACTTGGCCTTCCTGATTGATGTTTACTAATGGTGTATCATGTGCTCCTGGATTCAGCCGCTTTCTCTGCTGTAATCAATGTGAGCTGCTAGGGTTTGTTTTGTGAAGCTTTCTTGGAGCTGAAAAGGAAAGAAAGTAAAAAAACAAAACAAAACCCAAACCACCCAGCTGAGCAGCTGATACATTTTATTTCTAGGAAAAGACATCTTATTTTCAAGATGACTTTTAAATCCACCTAAGAAAGATAAACCATATCTTTCTCCTGCAGTAAGATATCTTAGCCATCCAGTTTCCTCAGTTCCCAGCTTCCTTACAAAACGTCAATGTGTATGTTTTATAGGTAAAGGGGGGGCACCAATCCCCGCTCCATTCATTATATGATGAGGGCATAGTGGTTAAAAGTGACAAGTAGAAATCATACCCAAAGTTGGGGTGCTGCTACGGCAAACAAGGTAGTATTAAACCCAATGATGAAGGCAGAAGTTTGCCAAGTTGGGAAAAGTTCAGTGTAATTTGCCTAGGTTTCCTTCCCAAAGGGCTACAGCTACCATATACCAGAGCAGGTCCACTCCTGCACTATGTCTTTCTAGATTCATGTTGAAGTCTCCTTGTACCTCAGTCACATGTTACCTGGAGCTTGGTGTTCAGAGTAAGGGCTTGGCTTTTCTTTCTTTAATGAAAACAACATGTCTTTCATTTTTGAACTTAGTTTCTCAACTATCTTGTTGAGGCAGTTGCTCAGGACCAGGGAGCATTTGGTCTTAGATTCAATATCCCATTAACAAATGGGACAGTCTACCTTCCACTTCATCGGTCTGTTGATTCAAGATGAGCCGAAACTGGGTGCAAAGAGGCAGCCTCAAAAATGATATTTTGGAGCTGGTTCTCTAGCACAGTGGTGTCAAATTCAAATAGAAATAGGCTGCTAAACCTGTTAAGGATCCCTGGGGTTGTATATTGACTTAGAAAACCACAAATTATCATTATTTATGTTTTATTGTATTTTTATTTATTTTGTTAAATATTTCCCAATTATATTTTAATGCGGTTCCAGTGTTTATTTGACACCTCTGTTCTAGCACATAATTCATCAGTTTGACAGTCTTTTCCTTCTCTTCTCTCACCTTCTCTTTCTTTTTCTTGGTCTTTTCTAACTCTCATTCCTTGGCTTGAATGACTGCTTCAAAACTCTTCTTGCTCCAACTTCATTCTTCCATTGGAGCACAATGCTCTTGCGTAGCATATTCCAGCTGCCCCTTTAAGACTTCTTCCTTATTGTTTCTTTAAATTCTCTAGCTGCTTCTCTTCTCTTGGAAATTCTTCTCAAGCTATTCTACTCTATGCTTCAGAAGCATAAACAGTTGATCCTCTAATTCCTGCTCTTTGCTGCTGTTGCTGTTGTTGGCCTCATTTCCTTGTGGCACTATCATTCCAGGTAGAATAGCTTTGTCCACAGTTCCCTCCTTCAAAATGTTTCCTGAGAGCTTCTGTTTTTGAATCTTCATCTCCTTTGTTTCGTTTTTGTGGCCCACAGGAGGAGATGTCCCAGAATCAGTTAAGATTGAATCTTTCTGAGGCAAGTGCGAGTTGGCAGCTTGGGCCTTCTTATCTCTGCCCATCCAGTTATACCATCTCTACCAACCAAACATTCCTCTTCCTTAGGTGGAGGTGCATAAATCAGGTCCCAGGTACTATTCTTTACTTTAAGGTCTCTAGCGTTTTTGAATGCTTAAATACATCAGGCGATTCATGGAAAACTGACTTGGTGGACTTCCTAGACCTAACCTTACTATGAATTAATTTGCAATATCTCAGTTCTTGGACATTTCTTTTTGCAAGATTCTTATAATGTCCTTTATTTTTATCCTCTGGGTCTCCTGCTAAAATTAGGAGAATCCTATGATTTTCCAGTCCAAAAACATTGCACTGCTATTAAGCATGTCATCCATCTTTAAAATAGTGATACTATAAAAGTTATATCTAACAAATCAAACCTTATAGTCATAGTTATAATCATAATTCCAAAATGTCACCTCGAACTAACTTTTCATCAACATTCTAGTTAGCTCTTAAAGACACAGTACAGAATCTATAGTCCCTGTGTGAGAGTATAGTGAAAAGGAAATTACATAGTTATAATGTCCATATACATATATATATTTTAGGCTAGACATCTCTGCTTCCTTGAACAAATCCTCAAATGGCATAATCTTCAGTCCCTTCTGTCTCCTGGACACTCTTCATAGACCTGCTCCAGTTTTTCAGGCCCAGCAAAAGCCTTACTGTGGCATGGAGGTGACACTGGATTCTTGAAAACTAGTCTACTAGGCTTTTAAGTTGGAAAGTCTTCCCAAACTGTCCAAGACTCAGAGATGTGGAACCTGTGGCCTCGAGGCCACGTGTGGCCCTCTAGGTGCGGGTTCTTTGACTGAATCCAAACTTCACAGAACAAATTCACAGTCAAAGGGCTGCACTTGAGGACCTAGAGAGCCACACGTGGCCTTGAGGCCACAGGTTCCCCACCCCTGATCCAGGTAATGGGCCATATATTTCTTGTCTGAAGACTAGCCTAATAAAATACAGAGTCTCAATTTCAGAATATTTTTGGCTATGGAAACTCATTGAATGTGGAAGACTTGCAACCTATCTCAATGGAGGAAGTACCCACATGAACTTATAGATCTTTCAAAATCAGTGTAATGTAAAGCAATAGATTTGGTTCTATTCTCTTTCATTTGGAGCTACTCAAAACAAAATGTCCAGTACTGGAACACGAAAGTTTCTTGTTATTCATTTACCATCTGTTTGATTCGTACTGGAACAGGTAATAATGAATATGGGTAATCATTTGATGGTCATCAACATTAAGAGCAATCATTAAGTGATTTTTAATAGGTGGAGCCCTGTGACATGGTGTTGAGGGCTATAAAATGAGTTAATGAATATGGCCCTTGGGGAACTCATCACCTCAGATATGACTGACTTTGTCCTATTATCTACCTACAGACTCATCCATCAGCTTTGGGCTCCCTGTGGAGTTCTGATTCAGACAGGTCCACCTGAACCTGAACCTGAAACCAGGTGGAAACAGTAGGATGAATCTGAAAGGATTGTAGGAGAGTCCCCACCTTCTTTCACAAACTCTGCTATATTTTAGAAACTCAATGATGAAATCTCACTTTTGAGGGTGACTTTGGTCTGTTAGTTAGTGTATTATAACAGATCCCTGGGGTAAGAGTGAGGTCACCTGGGTGAGCAATAGCTGTGCTGCTGGCCTAGTCACTTAATCTTTTCTGAATCCTGGTTTACAGGACCACAAGGCTTGGAGCCGGATCTGGTCTGGTTCCCTCATTTTACAGCTGAGGGAACAGAGACCCCAAAAGGGGAAGTGATTGTTAAACATGTTCCTAGTAAATAGCGGAGGTGGGACTTGATCAAAGGTTGGAGACTCCAAGTACACTGCTCTTTCCATTTGGAGGAAATATGGTGATATTTCCTTATCTGTAAAGTAGGACTAATAATGATCTTTCTGCTTACCTCACAGGACTCTTGAGAGGATTTACTGTCTCGTTCTTCTGGTCATTATATATACATCATGATATTAAGTTTTCACAGATGGAAGGGACCTTGGAACTCATGTATTCCAATTCTCTAATCTAATCCAATCATTTTACAGATGAGAAAACTGAGGGTCCAAGAAGTTAATTTGCCAAAAGTTTAATCCTATGCTTAAGTACTCCAGGATCAGACAATTATTAGTAAAAGTACACTGATGAGTGTTGGGGGTGTGTTTGTGTTGGTGAGCATTATAGTTTGTCATTGTTATTAGAGACTTTAAGATTTTAGTGCTTAATAGACAATGGAATCAGGCAATAAAAATCAACTACGAGACAGAGAGAGAGAAAGAGAGAGATAGAGAGAGAGAGATAGATAGATAGA
>NW_020954556.1:18290120-18422927 GCF_900497805.2 Vombatus ursinus
GAGAGAGAGAGAGAGAGAGAGAGAGAGAGAGAGAGAGAGAGAGAGAGGTGTTTAGTTTGCTTCAGTCCTCTAGACATCAAGAATAGAGGGCAGCCACTTGTAAACTGCTGCACCTGTACAACATTTAAAGTTAGCCTTTATGGCTCCACAAATTTGATTAATGGCTTACAGCCCAAATCTTTCATCTGGGCAAAGTGGCACAATAATCATAAAGAAAGGGGCATTCCAAGGAATTCCCCTACCATCCTCAGTTTCCTAAACATTAATTCATTTTCTTTGAACACGTATGCCAGTACCCAGGGAAAGAAGGAAGAGGGCCTCAGATACTTTTGTTTTTCTCATTTGAGGGAAGGAGTCGAAAAAGGTAAAAGGTCTGACTTGGGGAACTCCATATATGGCCTCCTCTTTAGGCAGAGAGAACAGAAAATACAATGGAGTAAATAAAGAGCTATGGAAATACTACTTCCATTACAGAGAGGGCCCATCTTTCTCAATTCCCTAGATCATGACTCCACTGCTTTCTATTACGTCTGGTACTGTTTTCCATTATCGCTCAAAGCTGATATGAAAAGCAAATATTCTGCTTTTCTGAACAGACCCCATACTGAGACCATAAGCAGTCGAAGCTTCAAAGCTTGTACAGTTCCTGTTTCCATGAAAATTATGGCAGGCTCTTCCAAAGTGTTGATTAAATCCACATCTTGCAAACACTCTTGTTCTCTGGGGAGGCCAAGTGTGTGAGACGTATACATGAAGACCCATAGTCCCAGCACTTGGGGTCAACTCATGTGCACAGGAGAAGTTAGATGGGGTCTGGTGTAGTAATTTAGGTAGACGAGGGGGTAAAAGTCTATCCTGCCCTACAAAGAAATCACAGATTCAATTCACAGGTAGAGAAAGCTATATAGCTTATATTTGTTGGATAATCCAGGTTCTAAGGGGCCAGCCTTCAGTAGTTCTCTATCATCTGCGTTAAAAAATACAAATGCCTTAGCCTGCATTTCAGGTGCTTCACAAATATCTTGCACTTACTTTCCTTGCATTATTTCACATTATTCTCCTTCACATACTATGAGCTCTTCCTGTTGTCTCCTACCTCAATGCATTTGTGCAAGTTTGCCCCTAGAAGGTATACCTTCTTTGGCTCCTCTTCTTGAAATTCTCCTTCAAAGTTGAATTTAAGATCATTTTCTCCATGAACCTTTCCTTGACTGCCCACTTTTTCCTGTCTCCATTAAAAATACTTTCTCCCTCCTCAAATTTCCTTCAAGCACTTTCCTTTGCCTAGATCTCTCATTTACCCCTAATATAATCTTATCTTGATATGTTCTTATCTGTAAACAATGGTGTTCCATCCAACCACTAGAAAAATATGAGGTCCTAAGGGTTATCATTTTTTTTTATCTTTGTATTATTCCCCAGAGTTCAGGAAATTCTCTTGTACATCTAAAATATTCAAATAGTTTTGTGGTCTCACCAACTTGGATGTTCCCTTCAATGACACAGACCATGACTCACGCATGCCTGCCCATCCTATATGACCTTTGTCCACATCTACTTCTATGTTCATTACAAGGGGTCTTCCCAATACGTGGAGGGGGGCTTTGCTTTCTCCTGTCATCCTAAGGATACTGGTGGAACACGAAGCCTGTCTATTAGGTGCTCCTCTAATAAATGTGAGTTGAATCAAACAGAAAGTGTCTGGACCTCTAGAAACAATCATTCCTATTCATAAGCAGCCACAAATGAACATCCTGATGAAGGAGACAGGATGGCCAGTTAGTATTCAGAGACAGCTTACCAACTCATTCTTTCCTACCTTTGAAGTTAGGCAGTTGTATACAACTTGAATAGTTTTATGATGTCAGGATGACAGGATCACTGATACAGGGATAGAAAGGGCCCCAGAAGCATCAAGTCCAATGTCCTCACTTTACAAATAAGGAAACTAAGGCTCAGGGGTGCTGTTCCTTGTCCAAGATGGCAGAGGTTGGTCGGTTAGTTGGTTGTTGTCCTTTGCTCTCAAAGAAGACCAAAATGACATCACTATGTTGGGGTCAAGGTACAGTGTGTCTGATTGCGTCTGATCAGAACAATACAAGCTTGGAAGGCTCTACCACAGGTTGGGCATAAATAGTCCTATCAGCATTTGGGGTGGAGATGTCTCACATTTTGTCAGAGGGAGTAAATGAGAGAGGCAGAATTTGAACCCAGGTCCTCCGACTCCAGAGTCAAATGTTCTTTCCACTACACTACACTCATCTTTCACAACACTTGGCTGTCTTCCCTCCAGCACATCTCAATGACATAACAGCCTATGCTACTTTTGCAGGGACCTTCAGCCAAAGCACTCCATCAGGCTTTCTTTACTCTGCATCTTTTGTATATACATCTGAGACAGTCAAGAGAGCAGCTTGACTTCTTGAGAAGAAAGAAAACACAGAGGTAAACCTCACAAAGAAAGGAGCACATGGAATCTTGCTGTAGAGTAGGAATTCTTAACCTGGGGTCTGTGAACTTGGTTTTTTGTTGTTCCGTTTTTGTTTTTAATATTTTGATGACTATGTTTCAATATAATTGGTTTCCTTTGTAAGCTTGTATTTTTATTTTATGTATTTAAAAACATATTTTTCCTGAGAAGGGATCCATAGACTTCCCAAGACTGCCGTAAGGAGCCATGACACAAAAATAATTAAGCATCTCTGCAGTACAGGTTTGGAGGGACTGTTAGTCAGTCATTTTAATCATGTCCAATTCATTTGGGGTATTTTTGGCAAAGATACTGGAATAGCTTGCCATTTCTTTCTCCAGGTCATTTGACAGACGAGGAAACTGAGGCAAACAGGGTTAAGTGACTTGCCTAGGGTCATACAACTAGTAAGTGTCTGAGACTGGATTTGAACTCCTGTCTTCTTGACTCCAAGTCCAACACTCCATCCACTGTGCCACCTAGCTGCCAGATTTGGAGGGGCAGGGAGTTTTAAAGTCAAAATCTGTATGCTGGTACTTAGGAACACTCAACTGAGAGGTAGGCATTTTGGGGATCATTTAGTCCAACCCTCTCATTTTACAAATGGAGAAGCTCAGGCCAAGAGAGGTAACCCAACCTGTGTATGGTTATGCAGGTTTTAAACAGTGGAGCCAGGCTTCTCCTAAGTAACCAAAGACTTGGGACTATACTCTAGAACCCACGCCATTCATCCTCATACTTCGGTAGGTTCCATTACAGTTGGCTCCATTGGGTTGGCAGCCTCATCTTACTGAAGAAGCCTCCAAGTTACTTTCCTCAATCTAGATACTGACTGGAGCAATTGGTAAAAATGAAGGCAACTGCAGTCTCGTGGAAAAGGTTTGGACTTGGATTTTGAAGGTGGAGGTTCAAATTTTTCTTCGCCACTTACTAATGTGATCCTGTTACTTATTGGCCATGTGACTGTGAGCAAAGCACTTAATCTCAAGAAAAAAGGGGGGGATGAATAGAGATTCAAAAAAGTCACTGAGAAGTTAAAGCAAAAGGTTATAGCACATGGAGCTAGAAGGGACTTTAGAGATGACCTTACCCACTTTACAGATACTCAGTTCACAGAAGAGGGAAATTCAGAGGTGAAAAGACTTGCTTAAGGTCACACAGGCCACAGGGGGATACAGCTGGCATCCAAACATAGGTCCTCTGACTATGCATTTTGGGGGCCACATACAAATGAAAAGCTGCTTAATTCAGTTTTATGCATTGGGTGCACATGCTGGAGGATCACAAGATTTAGAGTTGAAAGGAAACTAAATATCATTTCATCCACTCCCATGTCTTACAGATGAGGAAATGGAACCCCAGAGAGAGGAAGCGTTCAGCCTATGGTCACCTAGCTCCAAAATGGCAGCACCAGAACTCAAACCCAGATCTTTGGCCAACAAAGCCAGTACTTTGCCTACTCCATATGCTACTTTCGTTAAGTAAGAATTATGAACATAAAACTTTTTTTTCAATAAATGCAAAACCAAAAATATCTGCACCAACTTCATAGCATGAAGGCAAAAGACAAAGAGAGAGGGATGAGGGGAAGGGAAGCATAAGGAAGAGGATCAGAAATCTAGTGCCAGAAGGGATCTCCAAGGTGGTCTAGCCCAAATCCCTCTCATTTACCAAACTGGGAAAATGAGGGAACCACAGAGGCAAACTGATATCAGGGGAGGGATTTAAACCCAGGTTCTCAGGAAAAAAGAAAAAGTAAGAGGAAACGAATAGGGGACAACAGGAAAGAAAAGATGCAGAACAATTAAATAGATACATACAAAATACAATGAGGAGATGAATTAGGAGACTAAAGGAGTAAAAGAGGTAGGGGAGACTGTTCTTAGGGAACTTTAGACTAGAAGCCCAAAGAAATGACCTACAACTGGGCAACCAGAGTTTTTCTTTGGGAGTGCCATGGATAGACAGTTCTCATTTTTATTCTAGACAAAATTAGAGAGGAAGAAAATTTAAGGAATACAGTGGGTTCCACAGCTTGATAAAATTACTACCTGTGTAAATCTAAATAAGTTGCATAGTCTCTCTGTGCCTCAATGTCCTCATCTGTAAGAAGGAAAAGTTGGACTGAATGGTCTCAAGGGTCGCTTCTAAATCCTATGAATGTGAGCGATCAGGGAGTTACTTGGAATGTCCTTGGTCATGTGTGTAACTATGCCCAAGTATGGCTGGACATCTTCAGAAATAGCAATGGAAAAATACATTTCAAACATCCCATCATTGTGCAAAATCACAGCATTGTATAGGAGAAAGTACTGGGTTTGGAGCCAGAGGACTAGAGTTGGAAATTTATCCACATCATTTACTATCTGTATAGTCTTGACCTAATCACTTAATCTCTTTCGGCCTCTGTTTACTCAACCGTAGAATAATGATACTAGACTAGATGATTTCCAAGGTCCCCTCCTTCTCAAAATCTATAATCCTATGATCCCTGGTAGGTCTGTACTGAGGAGATGGAAAAGGGGAAATGATTCAATTCTGGGACTATAATATATTATATAAAATGTTGAACCCAAGTTTTCCTTTTCATTCTATGAAAAGTCTTAAAGGAGAAAGTAGAGGTGGGAGTGGGGCAGGAAGTGGTTTGGCATGAAAACAGGCTAAAGATGAGGACTTTTAAAGTCCGGAATGTGATCAAAGTCTAAGGACCATGGAAAAAATGGAGAAGGTTCTAAGACTTGTTCACCAGATCTCAAGATATTAGAGCTTAGGGGGCACTGCTTGGAAGGTGACAGAGGCGGGGGGTGGGAGAACAAATATAAGCAAGTGTTGCTTTATTCAGACAACATATGGAACTTGTTACCCCAAGTGGAAGTACAGGCAGAAAAGGCTTAGTAAAAATGCATAGGCATCAGATCCCATAATGGATTGTCCAGGGAAATCAGGAATTTGGAGAGTAAATAGGAAGGTAGGTCTATAAGCTTGTGGGTATGATATGAGACAAACACCACACTCTCCCATGTATTGTGTCACCATCAGAAATAAAATCTGGGGTGTGGATGGACCCAATATATGTTCTCATTCCAGGATTGGGAATTTTTGAGCTCATTCTCTAACAAATTAGGCAAAATGGAATCCATACTTATGCTTCTTTTGAGTATTAAAATGGTGGTGGCCCATGCATTTATGTGATCCTGTTGGAATAACATGGGGGATTTGTGGTTGGAAGACCTCAGTTTGAATCCTGGTGGCTCTGCCACTAACCCGCCATGTGACCAGGAACAATTCGGTTCAATGCAACAAATGTTTATTAAGTACCTACTATGTGCAAGGTAAGGCAGCTGGAGAGAGTGCTGGGCTTGGAGTCAGGAAGACTTGGGTTCAAATTCCATCTCTGATATAAATAGCCATGTGACCCTGGGTAAGTCACTCAACCTACATGTTTCAAGCAATTCCATAAGACTTATCTCCTAAGTCAGGGATCAGCAAACTGAAGGCCAAATCCAGCTCACTGACTATTTTTGTATGGGTTTTGAGCTAAGAATTTTATTTTATTTTTTTGCTGACCTCTGTCTTAAGTCATAGATTAGTTGAAAATATAATGATATAGCCAAAACAATATGCCATCAGATTTTCTACCGGTGGAGGGAGTAGTTGTTTAACCACAATAAGCTTCATTTTCTTCAGATGTAAAATGGAGATAATAATCCTTATACTATCTACCAGATTAAACCCGCCTTTGGGAAGGCAGTTTATAAACCTTGAAGCACTACGGAAAAATGATGACTATCACTCTTGTTCCAACATGATTGGCATAAGCTAACATAGTCACTTGCACTTATAAATATGGAACACAGATACATCCCATCACTACTGCCGGGTTTCACTAAAGGGTGTTGAGAACATTAATTCATGGAATTTGAATCTCTAAGTTCAGAGGGACCCCAGAGGTCATCTAGTCCAAGGGTGGGAAACCTGTGGTCTTGAGGCCAAGTCAAAGGGCCACATTTTAGGACCTAGAGGGCCACATGTGGCCTCGAGGGAACCTCGAGGTTCCCTATCCCATTCTAGTCTAACTCTGACCCTCTACAATGTACCTGACAAGTGGGTATCCCATTTTCTGCTTTGAGACCTCCAGAGATAAAGCACTCTCTGTGTCCTGTAGCACCCCATCCCATTTTTCAACAGCCCTAATTCACACAGGTCAATCCATAATTTTACTAAAAACATTTGTATTGCCATTTGGTTTCTTACCTGTCCTGCCTAATTTCTTTCAGCCCTGATTAGTCTTCTAACCTGTGCAACTGAATAACAGAAATAGTAATTAAAATAGTCACAAAATACTCAAGGTCTCTCACAAAGGGATCCTGAGGAAGACACTTTGTAAAGTATAAAGCAATCCAATCCAACAGTTCAAAAGACTAGAATTGCTTAAGTGCAAAGTACATTGTACGTTGGATACATAAACAAAAAGAGTAATGGTCAGTGCTTGCAGGGAGCTTATATTTTAATATATGAATGTGAGTGATGATAACAATGATGAAGAAGATCCTCTGTAAAATGAAGGCTTTGGATCCTCTGATCTCTAAGGTCCCTTCCAGCTATTACAATCTATAGTCCTATGATAATGATAGTAATTTAATACCTCTCTGTTAGCACTTGCTTTGGGCAAAATCTATGGGTTTGTAAAATGAGATAAAAATTATTTAAAAGGAAGACACAGGCTACTGTATAATATATTTTAAAAAATGCTTCCTTCAAAGGTTTCTAATACGTACTGTTGTCCAGATACACAAGGTCTAAGTTGCAAATGGAGCATTTGAAAGATCACGGGAGAGAAATGGGATGTGGGAGGGGGGCAAAAGCACACAGACAGACTTGAAGAGATAAGGAAAAACCTCATGGGCTATTTAGTCACACGAGTGCCCATCCTGTTTGTGTTTGTTTTGAGGGTGGACAGGCTCGGTTTGCTTTTTGTGCTTTGCCCTATAACCTGTTTGTTCACATGAATCACAAAAAGCCAGATAACAAGAATGTGGGAATATACTTTGCCAGGTTTGAATCTAGTCCAAAAACGCATGGATTTCAAACTAACTTGAACTTTCTGGGGCCACCTTTGTTTCCCCTTTGCATAACACCAGCTACTTCTAGCTTTTGGTAAGAGAGGCTTGGGGTAGGGAGGCTTAAGAGAACCCCTGAAGGCATCCTGGACAGCCCAGACAGTTCTTTCATTCTGAGGATAAATAAATCTGGATTTAGAAATCAATATTCCCTTGAAATTCTCAGGGGTGTTTTACAGATAAAAGAGAATAAGAGTCCCACGGTGAAACAGCCTTAATTCACAATCTAACTGTGGAACAGAAAACTTCAGTGGGGTTATTTGAGATGTCAGGAAAGATTGGAATGCCTTTGGGTATCTTTCTAAAGCCCAGGTATAAAGCCCAGCATTATAATAGAAAGTAATCAGGACATGGTGTCAGGATATCTGGTACCAAATTCTGGAAGCCATGTGGTCTCGGGGAAATAGAGCTGGTTTTGGACTTCGGGAATCAGAGGTCAAATTGTGGCCCTGTTTCTGAACCTATAAAAATGAGAGGATTGGAGCAAATGACTTCTGATTCCTCTCCAGCTTTAAAGCCCATAATTACTTTTCGGTCATAAGTGGTCAGTTCACCTCTCTGAGCCTCAGTTTCCTCATCTGTCAAATGGGGATAATAATACTTGCACAGCTGACTACATCAGGGTGTTTGTGGACAAAGTGCTTTGTAAGTAGGACAACAGGATTTATTATTTTTTAAAAAATAAATTTTCTTGTTGCTTTCTTTCTTTTTAATGTTATAGTCATTACCAATATAGCCTCCCTCCAGATAAGCCCTCCTTCGTAACAAAAGAAAAAAAAATAGTTGAGCAAAATTAACCTATGCACAGACTAAACTTGACAGTGAATCCCAGGTTCTGAACACACAGTCCTCCACCTCTCCAAAGAAGAATGTTTCATCCATTGTTCTTGGAGACCATGATTTGTCACTACAATTTGACTCATCATTCACTTTCGTTTTAGTTAAAACCATATGACTTAAAGCTGGAAGAAAACCTTAGGGTTTACATAGTCCAAACCCCTCATTTTGCCTAAAGAGGTAAAAAGATTTCCCAAAGCACTTAAAATTCACTCATGTTCTGGTTCTCTCTCTCCCCTGCTCCCCGCCCTCCCTCCTCCTCTCCCCCTCTTTCCCTCTCCTTCTCTCTCTCTCTTCCCCTTCCTCCCTCCCCAAACACACACACACACACACACATAGATGAAAGACAGGTTAAAGTAATAGCTTTTTATATATATATGGGTTCTCCATATATATATATAAAGTTATTACTTTAACCTATCTCTCATCTCAGACACATTTTCTGAGAAACAAAAGAAAAGGATGCGAAGAAGAAAAAAACACAAATGGGGGGGGTTATACCTTAGATTCACTGCGACAACTATGATTCAGATTTCATTTGATTTTTAGTTCACTAAATAACAAAAGGGAAAAGCCTCAACCAAAAAAATTGTCTTCCCAGGTGTCTAGTTTCTAGAATCTCCTTCTTATGAGTATAATGCCCCTCTGCTCACCGCCCCCCTCCAAGTCCTACCCCCCCGGCCCCACAACACAATTTGTTGCTCACTAGAGAACAACTAGTAGCAGTGATTTGTCTTTGAGGATTGAAAGCTAAACCTCTCTCACCTTTTAATATTTTAAGATCTGACTTCAAAGAGCTAAAGCCTTTTCTTTTGTGTCTCCAAACCAGAGGGTCCCTTCCCCCTCTGATCATATACTCTTGGAGATCACCCAGGGCTTTGAAATTATTCTCTGTCAATTAGAGCTTTCAAAGAAATTCATTAGCACACCTCAACTCGCCTGCTTTGAACTACATTGCAGATGAATTATTCTTTGAGAACTGGGACCATTGTCCCTTTGGAAGGGGAGCTGGGCTGGCAGTGTCCCAGGGGACTGGCCCTGTTAAAGCCCAAGGCTATGGCTTAGCAGTACCTGTGTGTCTGGGTTCTCCTTTTATACATAATCAGAACTGTTACCCTGGGGAGTAAAGTGGTAAGAAAGAAATGCACAGTTTGCCCGTAGGGAGCGTGTGTGTGTGTGTGTGTGTGTGTGTGTGTGTGTGTGTGTGTGTGTGTGTGTATGCAGAAGGGGTGGGGACAACACATCTCTTTATTATTTCTTTGAACTATAAACCGTCACAAATGTCTCTTTCCCTCTTGGGATTTCTCTTGGTACTTTGTAAGGAACTATTCTTCCACTCACCTATTCTCTTCTAATTTATATCTGAATCCTTATCTGTGTTGGTGTGTTAGCCTTCATTTACCCTGTAAGATCCTGGAGGGGAGACACTGTGTTTTCTTCATCTTTGGATCTTGCCTTGCACAGAACACACACCTAAACGTGTGCTGGCTTTATAGCTGGAAGAGCATTTGAACCCTGAGTTAAAACACCTGAGTTCAAATTCCAGATCTGCTACTAAATGACCAGAGTGATCTTGTCCATTAAGATCACAGAGCTGTAGATTTGGAACTAGAATCTCAGAGATCATCTAGTACAACCCCCTTATCTGACAGGGAAGGAAAAACTGAGATCCAGAAATGATCTGCCCAGGATCAAATATATAGGAAATAAATGGCAAAGCATGGTTTAGAACCCAGGTCTAACTCCAAACCTAGCACATTTTTTACTTTACCATACTCCTTTGGAGACTTTAATTCAATTCAATAAATATGTATTAAGTACCTACTACGTGCCAAGAACTATACTAAGTGCTGGGGATACAAAAAGGGACAAAAGATAGTCCTTGCCGTGAAGGAACTTATGATCTAACCCAGGAAACAATATGCAAACACACATATACGAAGCAAGCTACATACAGGATAAATAGGAAATCATTAACAGAGGGAAGGTCCTAGACTTCAGAGGGGTTGGGGAAAGCTTCCTCTAAGAGGAAGGGATTTCACTGAGACTTAAAAAGAAAGCCAGGGAGATCAATGGTTGGAGTGGAGAAGGAAGAACATTCCAGGCATGGGGGATAGTCAGAGAGAATATCACCATTTCCTCATCCATAAAATGAAGGGGTTGCACCAGATGACTTCTAAGGTCTCTTTTAGCTCTAAAATCTTCTGATCATATGAATTTACATTTGCAAGGAGACACCCATGCAGCTAGAAAGGCTCTGTTTGTGCAGACAACAAGAATTGAAAACAATGGCTCATATTTCTATAGCATTTTGAGGTTTGCAAAGTTTTTCATCACAACAAAACTGTGATAGAGTTTCCCTATAACTTTATATCTATGGGATATTCGATAGCCACTCTTTGTATCTGTTCATTTTTCATGACTGTTAAAATCTCCAGATCTTAGTCTGACGTTTTGTCTCTTGGCACAAGAATGACTATCTTTCCAGTGTCCACCTGGGGTCTCAGAATGATGATTTTCCAAATTAATACTCAGATTAATACCTTTTATCACAAAAATACTAATGGGTAAGAAGGTAGATGTGTATTAAATAGTAATTTAATAGTCTCATGGCCTATACTTTAATCTCACTGTGTAGGACAACCCACACTACTCATTTACGTCTATTTTTTAAAAGAAGATGGAATGGGTGGTAATAACATTTACCAGTCAAGACATTTCTTCAAGAAGATTTTAGACTCTGATGCTTCAATGTGGCCTGAAGGTAACCCTGGGTTCTTAAACCTACAAAGTGCAAAGGTCTGACTGACCTTACTATGTTCAAAAGAATTTTAGCTTTAGGGCTAGAAATGACCTTGTCATTTAGTCCATGTTTCCATCCATTTTGCAGATAAAGAAACTGATGTCCAGAGAGGTTAAGTGATTGCCCAAGGTCATGTGAGTAGCAAGGGGGCAGATACCTAGAATGGAACCCAAGGTCCTCAATCTAAATCCAGAGTTCTTTCCACTGAGGATGGGCCTGGTAGCATTGTGTAGCCCTACACAAGGGCCATCTGAGGATCAGCCTTTCTTAATTTAGAGTACCTTATCGCAAGAAGGTTGCGCACCAAGGTGATGAATGTGTTTAAACCACACCAACTTACAAGGTGGTCTAACAAAACAATCTATGTTGGTAGAAAGAATATCCACAGTGACAAAAATCATGAATCCTTTGTGTATTTAAATAATGTCCTCTGACAAATAAAACTGTAGAGGAGTGATCCTCAAATTTCTTGGTAGCCAGTCTAATTAACCAGGTGAGAGATTCAGCAGACAACTCCCACACTCCTCAATGTAACAAAAAAAAAAAAAGAGGAAAACAAAACCCTCCATATTTGATATTTGATCCTCTCTAATCTCAACCATCTGACCCTTGTTGCTTCACACCAAGTGAAGGGTAAAAGAGTTGTCTCTTGGTGGTGATGATGATGATGGGTCATAGGTGGGGTGGGAAGAGCAAGATCAAAGCCAGCAACCTTTGGCCTTGGCAAATTTCCAACAGGAGTTAAAAAAAAAGAGTAAATAATTCTCCCTGATTTTCTCTTTCCTTCTTTTTTCTTGGTGTTGACAAGAAACCTCATCTAGACACCATCATCACATCAATATATCTCTCCTGCATTTTAGGGCCACACATACATCACCTCAAGGACCCAAAGGGTCCCACTTGAGAACATCTGCTCTCTAGCAAGATTTCTTATCCCAGCATCTCACCATTTTCTACTCCACAGTAAATCTGTTCTCAATAGTTAGAAGCTGCTGGAGTTTCACAGTCTCTTTCATAGGGAAAATCCAGTTGCCCATGCTTACTTTGCATGAGACTCGTGTTTATCATATGACAGATTATAGATGTAGAAAAACTGCAAGCCCTTAACTATTTTCCTGTATAACGGATAATTTAAACAAAAGCCTACAAAGAACAAAAAGTAATACTGAACACCAATAAAACTAGCAGAAGACAGATTCAGGTGATCACTAGATAACTTTAAATTTGGAAGGAACTTCAGAAGACTCTAGTCTAATCCTCTTATATAGATGAGGAAACTGAGATCCAGGGCAGTTGAGTTATTTAAAGTCACACTGGTAGTAAAGAGTCAGATACTTCTCATTTGACTACATCACAATCACCACTGGGAAGGCCCTTGGAGGTCAGCTCAAATTCCTACCCAGTGCAGGAATCCTCTCTACAATAGTGTTGATTATGTTGGCAGAAACTTTTAAATTATTTTTTTTTACAAAGCCAATAAAGAAGCATGATTCCCAATAATGTCAACCTCTAGAAACCAAGGATAAGGAATCTTTTATTTTTCCAAAGTAGTATCAATTTAATTTCTCACTAGTTGGAAACTCAGAATCAATACTCATGAAGCTCTCCAGAGAAAACATGGTAATACCCACACATTGGCTGTGTCTGAAAAGCATGGATCTCATTCTGCACCTTTAGTCCATCACCTCTCTGCCAAGAGATGATACATAAGCATGATTCATTATCAGCCTTCTGGAGTCCTGATTGGCCATTATGCTGATTGGAGATCTTAAGGTTCTTGCAGTTGTTTTCCTTTAAAATGCTGTAGGCACTGTATAAATGGTTCTCCTACATCCGTTCATTTCACTCTGTTATCAGTTTGTACAAGTTTTCCCAGGTTTCTCCAAATCCTTCCCTTTCATTGTTTCTTATTTGCAACATTATTCCATTACATTCATATGCTGTAATTTGTTCAGTCATTCCCCAATTGATGGGGAACTACCTTGTTGCTTTCTTTGTTTTTGCTACAGCAGAATTTTTTGTACATAAGGGTCCTTTCCCTTTTTCTTTGATTTCGTCAGAGTATAAGTCTAGTAATGATATCACTGAGTCAAAGGGTATGCATAGATTAGTGACTTTTAGGGTATAGTTCCACATGAACAAAATGTACTCCATAGCACAGGGGAATAGTGACAGTTTCTTTGGGAGATGGATAGCCCATGGTATCAGGACCTTTACGGGGTCAGAAAGAGTTGGATATGACTGAAATGACTGAATAACAATACTGGATGGTTGGATATCTCAGCTCCAAGAGTGTATAAGTATGCCTGCCCTCTCACAGCCTCTCCAAAAACTGTCATTTTCCTTTTTTGTTATCTCTGCAAATCTGATGGATGTGAAGTGGAACCCATGAATTATTTTCATTTGCGTTTCTCTGTTCAATGTCGACTTGATCTAACTGTGTGCATATGTTCTCCAAGTGACCCTGGCTCACCACTTGCAAATCTCTCCAGAACTACCTTTATTCAAAAAAAAAAAAAATACAATTGCATTCTCAGCCAGTGCAGAATAGTAGAAGAGAGCATCAGATTAATAATCAAGAGATCTGGGAAATATTTAGAGTAGTGCTTTCTTGTAGAAGCAAAGAATTAGACATAAAGCTAATGCCCACAAACTGAGGGATAGAAACAAATTGTGGCACATAATGGTAATGGAATGATTACTTACTATACAATAGATAATGAAAATAAACAATACAGAAAAGCATGGGAAGGTTTATATTAATTGATACAAAGTGAAGCAAACAGGAAGACAATATATAAAATGACGACAAAGTATAAATGAAAAGAACAACAAAAAAATGAAACTGAACCCTGTGTGATTATAATGGCTGTTAAGAGTTGGGAAAACATGCCACCCTCCATTCCTTGCAGAGATGGGGGCTATAGGTATGGAACACTGTATATACACTGTTAGATTGCACTTGTGTGTTAAATTGTATTGAACTCCCCCCCTCCCCCTTTTTTTCCTTTACTACAAGGGATGGTTCTCTGGCAGAGAAGAGCAGGGAAGGATATGGAAATGAAGGTTATGGCTTTTTTTTTTTTAAAATTTTCTTTCTTTTTTTTTTTTTTTAAAGAAAAGCAATGAAAGTTTGGGTTAGAAGTTTCTAAGGTGTCTTCCAATTCTATCAATCCGTTCACTCTCCAAAGGACCAATGTGTAACTTTAAACCAGGAATCTCTAGCTAGCAGACTAGAACTTAAGTAAATCACAAAGATGGAGAAAATTCTCTAATTTGGTTACCACTATCTATTCTCTGAGACTTGTTGGGATTTTAGGAAGGAGGGAGAGGCAAGCCAGCAGTGCCAACACTCCTTCTCCACTAAGAATTACAGAATTTTAGAGTTGAGAGGAACCTCAATAGCTATCAAATCCAAACTACGCCCAAAGAGTTGTAAAACTGTACATGCCCTTTGACCTAGACACACTTACTAGGTCTGTCTGCTAGGTCTAGACAGACACTACTAGGTCTGTACTCCAAAGAGATAAAAAAAGGAAAAAGACCTATTTGCACAAAATAATTTATAGCAGCTCTTTCTGTGGTGGCTAAGAATTTGAAATTGAAGTGTCTGAGGCCGGATTTGAACTCAGGTCTTCCTGACTCCAGGCCTGGTGCTTTATTCACTGCACCACCTAGCTGTCCCTAACACAAAATAAATTCAAAGTGATTGGGGGCATCAATAACTGGGGGAATCAGGAAAGGTCTCTTGAAGGGACTGGCTCATAAACTGAGCCTTGGGGGAGCTAGCATACAGATGGTAAGAAGTAGAGGTGATGAGGGAAGGCAGACTCCCCAACATCACTCCTTTTTCTTCTCTTGCCCAAATCTTTTCCAATACATATACCCTCAGGTTTGGGGACTTCTATATCTTATCACATAATGCTACTTCCTGGCTCACAGGATCTTAAGAGTTGAAAGAATCATAAATGTAGAACTATAAGGGCCCTCAGAGGCCATCTGGTTTAACCTCTAATTCTACCGATTAAGAAACGGAGTGCCAGGGAAGTGACGCATCCAAGGTCACACCAGGAGATGTGTGTGTGTGTGTGTGTGTGTGTGTGTGTGTGTGTGTGCGTGCGCGCACACACGTGCATGCTTCTGTTGGGGGTGGTGGGTGGTGGATGGATTTGAAATCTGGTCCTTTGTCTCCAGAGTCAGTTCTTTCTACTGTGATGCTTCCTCTGACCTCAGGGGCCACCTATATTTAATCTGTACCTGCACAGGTATAGTATTCCTGATAACAGGTTACCCAGCCTCCACTTGAAGTCCTCCAGTGACAAGGAATTTGCCAGGGAATTTACTGCCTTCTGAAGCACTGCATACAACTACTCGGTAGGAAGTTTTTTTCTTACACTGACCCTAAACATGTCTTTCTACTATGTCTACCAAATGTTCTCACTTCTCCCTTTGAGAAAAGTGTAACTAATTTAATACTCTTTCCACACGATACCACTTCAAGTACTTGATGATGGCTCTCACGTTTCTTGTAAGTCTTCTTTTCTCTAGGTTAAACATTCCCAATTCTCTCAAATGATCCTCAGTAACAGTTTCCAGTTTCCTTACCATCCTGGTTATTTTCCCTTTGGTCACACTCCATCTTGTCAATGTAAAACTTAGAATGAGGTGCCAAGAAATGTACACAATATTCTAGATGCGGTCTGTTTGGAGCATTGGACAACAGGGCTATCCTAGCTCTCCTTCTGTATAGCATCTTCCTCAGTGGAATCTATGATCACAATAGCATTTTTGGTTGTGATGTCATATGACAAGACACACTCTCATTCACTTTCATTCCTATGTTTTAGTCATTAGGCTCATCTCCCCAAGTCTTGGTGATGCTCATGAGATCATATTTACCACTTTTTCTTAGAATTTCAAATGTACTATTTATTTGTATTTGGTACATGGCCCGTAAGTATTGTTCCTTATCTTTTTTCCTGTTACTTTCTTGTTATGATTACTTGGGTTTGTTCTCCACTATTTTTCTTTCTGTATTAATACTTTCCCCCTCATAATATCGAGTTTACCAATTTTATCTGGGCATTTTTCTTCCTCTCTTTCATATTTCAGTTTAAGGTACTTCATACTAGGTCAGGAAGTTTCCTGCCAAACATGGTTTTTCTTGTCTGTATTCCTTGCCAGTAGCCCATTATTTTGATATTTTAAGTCATGGTCTAGCAAACCAACTCTGTTCTTGGACACCATCTGTTTCCTTCCCACATCCTTCCTCCTTTCCTCTCCCAAAGTCATGACCTTCAACCAGTGGAAGAGAAATAACATCACCTGTGATACCTTCCTGGTTTCTTTTGGTTATATCATGAATTTCCATGTGGATGAACAGAAGTGGGTCTTTGGGTTTCATGATTCTCAGCAGGTTCTCAGTCTCATCTTGAATGTAGGCTAAGAGTAGGCAGCAAACTCCTCAAATAACCTTTTCAGGTCCAGTTTTGGCTTCTCAGTATCACTGAGCCAGAGGTCACCAACCACCACTACGGGCCTCAAGAGTCTGACACTGGAAGTCAGAGTTCTGTACTCTGTGTCAGACAATTTAATAGTATCCAAAAAAGGGAACTATTGTCAGATAACAAGTACCCATGAAATGTACAGGGTCATGCTTCCATTTGTCTGTGTCCTAGTGAAAATGAGATACCAAGAGTTGAACACAATACTCCAGATACGGTCTGACCAGAACAGGGGGCAGGGACTAGCACCGGCTTACAAGTCTGGAAAATGATACCACAAGACACAGCTTACAGGCATTAATCTTTTTCGGTCCTTATTTGAGGACATTGCTAGTCACAGGGATGGGACAGTGGTCACATATTTACCTGGTGATGGTATAAGGTACTGTACCTGCCAGGTTTAGGAGCAGAAGACCTGGGTTTAAATCCTGATTTTTTTATTTACTACATGTAAGACCTCAAGCAAGTCAGTTCTCTTCTATTATCCCGTTTCCTCATCTGTAAAATGGTACTTGAACTACATGATCTCTAGACTTCCTTCTAGTTCTAAATAGATGACCCTATAATGTTCTGACTCAGGGACTATACCGCTTAACTTAGGTCTTTGCTAAAATCTAGGCAGAACTTGCTATCCTTCTATGTCCTAACTCTGGTACCAAATCCGTAGGACTTTTTGGGAAATGGTGGGTAGGAAATAAGCTTAAAAAAGTGTTGATACCTGAATCTAGTTATTAAGAAGTGAAATGATGAGAAATTATCTTTTGAAAGGCACTTTTGTACACCGTTCAATCACTCCACCTCAGCCCCAGAGGGCTAAGTTGAGAGAGGAGCAATGGCTCCAATAGGTCTTAGCTTCCCACATATCCTAAAGCCACCAGACTGACACGAGGCTCCTAATAGCATAGAGGGAGGCTCTGATGTCATCTCTCCTCAGCCACTTTGTGTCCTGGGGTTTCTGCTTCCCTAGTCTGCTCCCCAGGGCAAAGGGAGCGCTTTGGTACAGTGGGCTTGGGGCACGGGCTCTTTGGGCAGGTGCCTGTAGTCCCCGACCACCTGTTAGAAAAAAGTGGGAGTTGGAATGTTGCTCTGAGGCACTCTGGCCTCACTCAACCCTTGCTTTTCACACACCCATTTCTTAACCTCATTCTCTACCCATTTCATTCCTCCTCCTACACAGTGTTTACCAAAATCTCTCCTCCCCACCAAATGACGCTAGCTAGTCCTACAAAGGAAGGTTCCCACAGCTGGGACAGATGCTGTGAGAGACCTGGCAGTGTTGCTATCTTGCAAACCTCAGCACTCCCAGAGCCCTCTGTTGCTTCTTCATGGCCAGAGAAGGCTTTCATCTAAACTCAGAGTTGGGCCCTTTCACCCACAAAGGATAATCAATTCCTATCTTCCATAACTGGTGCTGCTGACTTTTAGAAGGTCAATTATGAGGCAAATCAGCATAGTAGAAGGTAAGCTGGCCTTGGAAGCAGAAGATTAGCATTCAGCATGGTACAATGGATGGTATAATGGAAAGAATGCTAATGCTAGAGACAGAAGACTCATGACTTTGGGCAAATCACTTGACCTTTTGGGCTTCAGTTTCCCCAATTTTAAAATGAGGGGGTTAGGATAGGTGGCATTTAAAGTCCCTTCCAGATACAGTTCTATGATCCAAGGGAGTTCTGCTTCTGGATCCAGCATTTGCTAGTTATATAGAACCATGGGCAAATCATACGACATGTCTGACTCAGTTTCTAGAGCAGTATAAAAATGGATTTAGAGTTAAAGGAACTGGATTTGAGTTCCAGTGACAACCAATGTGATTACAAGCAAATCATTCAACCTCTCTGGGTTTTGAGGGCTTGGGGAAGAGAGGGAATGTCAATATTGATTTCAAAAGTACCTTCTAACTCTATCCCACAAAACCTATGAAGGAAGGCAGGGGCAATAAACATATCATATCAAACTCACAGGGCTATTGTGAGGAAAACACTTTGTAAACCTAATCTTAAGGCTCCTTAGAAATATGAGGCATTATTATCCTTAGATGTTTAAGGAAAAGTAACCTTTTCCTTGAGTCTAAAAAAAATATTTTGAGCAGCATCTAAAAGGACTCTAGTGTCTTTGTTTATAAGCATGGGATAGCAATCAAAGGACAAGTGAAAACTTGCATGGTGCATTAGGTTTACTGTAAGGACATCTTAACTAGGTATATATTCCCATCTACTCGTTACTGTATCATACATGTAAATGAATAAGTATGATATAGTAGAAAAAGCACTGGATTGAGAGTCATGGGACACAGCTTTGAATCCTGCCTCTGATATTAAGCGTGTGACCCTAGATACCTCTCTGATCTTCAGTTTCATCATTTCTAAAATAAGAATAAGAAGAATAGTTGTGCTCTTTAAACTTTAAAATGCAATAGAAATGAGAGATATTTCTATTGATAATAATGATTATGGAAATCAATTACAAACTTTAACTTCTGACCAGTAATATAAATACCACTTTGGGAGGCTTAACAAGTAACAAAATCACCCTTTTAAGAATCAGCTCAATATGTAAGTATTGGGTTGAAAGGTCTCAGCTATGGGACTTTAAGTAAAATCATTAAAAATACAGAAAAATAATGCTGCATTTTATCTCTCCCTAAGGAGAGGAGAATCACACATTCATGCCATTTTAATTTGGAAAAAAGTATATGTCCATTTCCAAGTCACATCACAAAGGCAATGATTTTTGTGGCTATGTTGCATTCTCTTTCTTCCAGCACAATTTGCTTTTCAGTTTGCAGATTTCAGGGCTGACAGTGAGCTTTACAGTAAGGTTACATAAGCACAGTGGAAGTTCTCTCATTCACTTGCAGAATACAGAGTTTTCTTTTACTCAAATGCTGTTTTAATGGAGTTGGGCATCTGCCCCCTCCAGTCTAGAAAGGAGGTTTTATTTCATTGCCAGGGCTGTTATTTACGAAGAGAACTTCCAAAAGACACAAATGCCTTTCAGCGTCACCCTGAGTAAATAATTGAGGTGGTATGAATTGGTCTCTCACTAACCTCCCAACTCACTTTGCTTTGAACGCAGGTAAGCCATGAGACAACATCCGCCTCAATGTCCCAGCCATCTCAGCAATGGATCATCCCAAGAACAAGTCTCTACATATGTGCTTTCTATGCCCTGCCCCACTCATTTATCCAGTCTTGGAACACGCCAGAAAAAAGAAAGTGTTGACATGTTTGTATACCTTTTAACTCTATTCCCTTCAATTCTACCCATTCATAAAACCCAGTTAAGGGTCTATGAAACAGGAAACTTAGACTGGATGTCTCAGGTTTCACCAATCATCATATCTGGTTTTATCTATCAAATGAGCTATACTGAGTGGGAACTGACCAGAAAAAAACAGCCAGAGTTCACTTCCAAGCCCAGAAGCAACAGAGAGTTCACATCCTAGCCCATGCCAGCGGCAGCCACCCCCTCCCCCAGCAGCTATCTATCTGCCTTTGGGATCATTCTCAAATAGATCACTCAGGTGGCCTTCCAAAGCCATAGAGCTGATGCTTGAATAATTAGAAAAATCTCATAGTAGGCAGAGTCCTCAGAGAGCATCTAGTCCAATCCATACCCGAATATGAACCCCCTTTACAATATCTCCCACACATGACTACCTTTTTTTTCCAAAAGGGCTTTTAATGTCCTTCACTATGACCAATGAAAAGGCTCTATTTTTCATAGGATCATAGGATTCAGAGCTGAAACTACCTTTAGAGATCTAGTTCAACACTCTTATTTTACAGTTGAAGATACTAAGGCTCTGAGAGGGGAAGTAACTTCCTTGAGGTCAAACAGTCAGAAGCAGGGGAGCATGGGCTCTAGTCCAGGTCTGTGGGCTCCAAAGCCAGTGATTTTTCCACTAAGGCAGGCTGCCTCACGCTTTCATCTCTTCCACTACATCATCTTCTTCTCTTCATGGCCATCATGGAAAAGAACTCAAAAAGAGCAAGACTATAGCTCTCTTAGCTGCCACCTGGTCTTTTTGCTGCCCATGCTCTGGCAATGACTTACTCCACGACCTTCTAAATCACCAATGAATGAAGCCAGGTATCTCCAACATATTGCTACATGAGGAGACTGAGGCACTAAACACTGGCCACTCAAGCAAGAAAACCCAGGATCCTTATGGGAAGAGATCATTTCTCGTGTCAATTATTTAATTCTCACTCAAAGATTGTTAAAAACACAGTAGAGGCTCAAAAAACATTCTTAGAATAATAGAGTCAGCACTGGAAGGGAGTTCAGAGATTATTTAACCTAATTTTCTCATTTTACAGAAGAGAAAATTGAGTGTCCAAGAGGTTCAATGATGTGTTCAAAGTCATATAGGGACTAGGAACCAGAGTTGGGATTGGAATTCAGGTCCTGTGACTCCAAATCCAGGGTTCTTACTCCTTCACTGAGTTTCACATTAAATTCCTAATTAGAGTTGAATTGAAAATAACGTCCTTTCATTCTAACAATTCTCCAGAACATGGAATCTGATGATGTAGTGTACCAGGTGACAAATGTCCACAACTAGCTACAAGGGACGGGGTGATAGTAGAACAGGGAAGGGATGAGGAATAGCCACATTCACAGGAATTCCAGAGTAAAGAGGGAGTGATGACAGGAAAACATGGACCTCTGCTAGACAGCTTGGTATAGGGGCTATAGTGTTGAACTTGAAATTAGGAGGTCCTGAGTTCAAATCCTACTTCAGACACTGATCAGCTCTGTGACCCTGGGCAAGTTGTTTAACTCTTTTTGCCTCAGTTTCCTGGGAATAATAATAACACCTACCTCCCAGGATTGTGAGGGTAAAATGTAAAGTATAAATATAAGTATAAAGCACTCTGTAAACCTTAAAGTGCTATATAAATGCTAGTATCTATTAATTATTATATCCTTATCTGTAAAATGGGGATAAAAGCAGCATCCATTTCAGAGGGCTGTTGTGAGGATTAAATGGCAATATATAAAAAAATTCTGCAAATGTAAAAGTGCTATATAAATGGTGGCTATTATTATTTGGGGAAGCAAGGTGGTACAGTGGTTAGAGTCTGAGCCTAAAGTAAGAAGACCTGAGTCCAAATCTGGCCTCAGAGACTTAGTGGCTGTGTGACCCTGGGCAAGTCATTTAACTTGTTTGCCTTAATTTCCTCATCTGTAAAATGGGGCTGATGGCAGCCCCTAATTCTCAGGGCCATTGTGAAGATCAAACGAGATAAATTTTCATGAAGTACTTAGCATAGTGTCTAACACATAGTAGGCACTATATAAATGTTAGCTATTATTCTTATTATTAGCCATTCTCATCCTTAACCAGTACATATTCAAATCCTAAGTTCTAGCTTTCTACCTTACCACAGATTGGGATAAGTCATAGCCATGACCCATATTTAGATCTCACATAATCTACCCTGAAAAACAAAAATGTCTTTCAAGCCATTCCCTGATAAAACACTTTCACTGAGGAACAGGAATGCTAACTTCAGTTATAGTCTGGCCCCACTGTCTTCTAATCATGCATAACATTGGTTCATTTTAGTTTTGGTTCATTTTTATTTATATGGTTCGTCAATGCCTGTGGATGTCTCAGCGCAAATATACAAAATGGAATATCATGTCTACAATCATACACGCATATGTGTAATCCATATGGATGTATATATGTATACATGGGTATATGTGTATGTGTATGTGTGTGTGTGTGTATATATATATATATATATATATATATACACACACACACACCTATGTACACACACTCGGTTTATAGGCTGTTGAATGAAGGTCCCTAGGGGATTGGCTGTTGAAGGGTGGTCCTTGGGGGGAATCAGCTGTTATGCCAGAACAGACTGAAATGTAGTCCCTAGGGACAAAGTTCATAGGATCTTGTTCCAGAAGAGACTTCAAGAGGTCATTGGACCAAAGCCATCCTTTCACAAATGATGAAACTAAGACCTAGATAGGTGAGGTAAATCATCCAAGGTCACAAAGGTAGTAAGTCTTGGAATTTGAAGCCAAATATTCAAACTTAAATACAGAGCTTATTCTAGGCTCACTTTCCTAAGCTATTTCCTTAGGTTTTTGAGAGAGAAGAATTCTTGTCACTTTAACACTTGGTCTCTAAAACAACTGAGGATTGACTCTAGACCTTTTGCTAGGCTGGAAAGTGGAAATAGCTCTCCTAATGATGGGGACTGTGTATGCTAGCTACAGAAAACTGAATTCATATGTGTACTATCATGCCAAATAAGATACACCACTGATTAGGCGGCAATCAGAGCAAAAGGTTACCATAAGCTTAGCAATCAATCTGACAAGGAACCTTCTGCTCCTTGAAAAATGTCCCTGTTTCTCTGGCATTCAGTCACTGAATTTAAATATTATGCGAGTCAATGTGGCACAGCAGATGGGATGCGGAGTCAGGCAGGACGCCTAGATTTAGCCCTGGCTCTGCCACTCCACGAGCTAACTGTGGGACCCTGGTCTAGTCACTTAACTCCTTTGAGGGTCAGTTTCTTCATCTATAAAAGAATAATATATTCACGTGGGGCTTTAAGGCTTTTGAGGCAGGTAGTGAAAGTACTACTGTAACCATATGACAGATTTGGAAGCTGAGGTCTCTCATCTCCAAATCCAGTGTTCTTTTTCTTATATTTCAACTAGAAGGGGTTAGACTACACAAAAACACATCTGACTGACATTCACATGGTACTTTAAGATGTGCAAAACACTTTACATACCGTATAAAGCAAGTACTGGCACATCCTATTAATCCCATTTTTACAGATGTAGAAACTGAGGCTGAAAGAATTGAAGTGATTGGCCCACGGTCACATAGCTAGTAAGGGATCTCTATCATCCCTTTCAATTCTAAAATTCTGTTTTAAAAAGTATAATGCTATTTATTATATAGCATTTTAAAGTTTACAAAGTGCTTTACAAATATTATCTCATTTTATCCTCACAACCACCCTGGGAGGTAGGTGCTACACTATTATTCCCATTTCATAGATGAGGAAACGGAGGCAAAAGAGGTTAAATGACTTGCCTGGGTCACAGAGCTAATAATGTCTCAGGCAAGAATCTAACTCAGGTCCTATTAATTCCAATTCTCTTCTCATATTGTTTTTTCTATCCTACTTAAAGGGAAAATAGTATTTAAAAAGTCAGCACCTGCTGATTGTCTCCTCATGTCCCTGCATCTGAATCCATTCACTCAGATTGGTTACACTGCAGGCTCTTAATACCACACCTTTTTTTTTTTTAGGTGAGGGGGGGAGTGAATTTGTTTTTAAACAACCTGTTATTCTAGTTTTCTTTTCATCCTCCTGTGTTCTCCTTCAGTACCCTTCTTTTGTTCTTGCGTAGTGTTTATTTGGGGAGTTAGTGGGGAAAACTGGGTCATGCTGTAGGTAAAGATTGGAGATGATCTCTAAGGTTCTGTCTGGTTCTAAGGATTCTGAGATTCTATATAATTATAAGTAGGGAAGAAGGGCTATGATCCTGATCTCACTATCATAAATACAGGGGGTCTAAAGGGAATCTGAATTGTTCATACCCTTTGACCCAGTAATACCACTATTATGCCTATACCTCAAAGAAATCAAAGAGGAAAGGGACTTTTTAATACACAAAAACTATGTCTAGCAGCTCTTTGCTCCAGTAACAGCAAAAAACTGGAAACTAATGGGGGGGGAGTGCCCATCAATTGATGAATGGTTGAACAAATTATCTCATGTGAATGTAATAGAATAGTATTGGTCTGTAAGAAATGATCAAAGGGATAGAAAATCTTCAAAAGGAAAGTTCATATAGACTAATGCATAGTAAAATGAGCAGAACCAGGAGAACAAATTCATACAACATTTTGTAAAGACTAACAGCTCTGAAAGATTTAAAATTCTGTTCAATGCAATGATGAACCATGATTCCACAAGACAATGAAGAAACATGCTATCCACTTCCTGACAAAGGGGTGATGAACTCAGAACTGCAGAGTGTAGACTTACATTTTTGGATATGCCCAATGCTACAATTTGTTTTGAATGATGATGCAGATTTGTCACAAGAGTTTTAATTTTTCTTTTAAATTGTGAGTATGAGAGAGAGAAAAAAATGTTAATTTTTTAAAAAAAATTTACAACTTTGGGGGGCTGTAGTAGAAACATGAGACTCTTCCCTTTCAGGAAGTTTATGCAGAGAGTTCTGGGACCTCTACACAATCAATGATGCCAGGTTTTTCATCTTTGAGCAACTGCTGTCATCCATGATAATTGTGAGTGCTTGGGGTGGCTAGACCTGTGTCTTTTGTTCTGGGCAGAACTGAGATGCCAGAGCCCCAAGTTATCAACAATAAGCCCAGTTACAAAATAAGCAAACAAAAATCTACTGACTTGACAAAATTTGCAACAGACGCACCCACATTTACCAATTATGTAATACCCTGGGAACCTGAGGGCTATGAGGGAAAAAACAACAGCCTGGAGAATTACAAAGTGAGCTCAGATCTTCTTAGATATCATCTCATTCAGTCTCTGCATTTTACATCAGGAAACTGAGGCCCAGAGAGGGGATGAGATTTAGGTGAGGACACACAACTTGTGCGACCTCAGAGCCAGGACTGGGCAACAGTTAGTGTGATCTCAAAGCCAAGACTTGATCTGCAGAGTCAGGACTGGACCACAGGCTTCTTGATTCCTGGACTCTTTCTGAGACACTATAACTTATTACCATTTCTAATTGGGGTAGACAGTGTTGATATTGAATGACATTATTTACTCAGAGGCTTTGAATAATCCTTGATTTGGAAACAAAAGTGAATCCTGGGTAATGACCAAGCTAGGCACCAAAGAAGTGAAGAGAAAATCTATCTCCCTCTCATCCCTTCTTTGCAGAAATGGGAGACAACGGGTATGGAACATTTTATATACTTTCAGACACAGTTTATTGATTAATTTAACAGAATTACTCTTTCCTCCCTTTCTTCTTCATTTTTTTATTATGAGAGGTAGGTTCTCTGAGGAGGGGAGGAGTAAGGAAATCTTTAGAAACGAAAGTGATACAAAAACTAAGGAGGTCAATATTTCTTAAAAAGAGAGATCCTTGATCTATTGTTGTAGGTACTGTACTGATGCAAATTAAAACCCTTGGTATCTTCTCATCTTGAGCCAATTTCTGTCACCCACACCAGTTTTGCCATTAGCTCAGCATAGACCTTTATTTGCCATCTGCCTATACCCCCTCCTTAATCAGTAAATGGACATTTATTAAGTGCCTACTATGTGCCAGGCACTATGCTAAGCACCGAGGAAACACAGAATGCAAAAATGGCCCCAACCCTCAAGGAGCTTACATTCTAATAGGGGAGATGACATGAAAAGAACTATGTACCTGCAACACATACTGAGCATATCTCAAAAGAAATGCAGTAACATTGAGGGGAGGAGGATTGGGAAAGGCAGGTCCTAGTTATGTAGACTGAGGACTACCTGTTCTTAAAATGACTGGACATAAAGTGTTACTCTTCATCTTCATAGAAAGACATGTATGCATATAGTTTAGGTAACACCTTTCACTTAAATGTTTAAAAATGTAGTAGATACATACTGGCATTTTAAAATATAGTATTAAATCAAACAATCACGTCCTCCGAAAAACAAAGTCATAGACTGTGAGTAAATGCGTATGAAAGTGAAATTCATCAACAAAGTTCTGCCACCCAAGGTAATATATAAAACTCAGCCTACTGCAGTTTATTTTATTTTTATTGGCGATAGGGGAGGGAGGACAACATGTATGATTTCATCCATGAAAGGAACTCCTAATATAGAACCTTCCTCTACCATAACATATATATACATACATACACACACATGAACACGTGTGTGTACATGCACATATGTGTATATACACACACACATAAAACAATCCCTACTCTCAAGATGCTTACTTTTATATTCTCTCTGTCTTTTTTCTATATGAGTATTATATATGTATAGAAATACATATTCCCATTTTCCCCCCTTCTGGTGCTAGGAACTAATGCTTCTAGTAAGCCATTGGCTTTTAAGAAGCTTCCTGCATCAGCCTCAGTGGTGAAATGAAGCAAAGGCTGTGTGAAGTTATGTCCCATTGCCCAATGCTATAGGGAAGTCATGGTGCAACCTTCAGGTCAGGAAACCAAAAAAAGACATGCGATGAACTTCTCGACCAAGTTAAAAACCTGCTGTACATACAGCCCCTTGAACTCAGAGAGTCCATGACAACACACTTAGTTGGACACTTCACAGATTCATGAATTCATTTCTAGCCTTTGTTCTGAGCTACAGTGACCCATCACCAACTGTCTTTTTGTCACTTCAAATGGGAAGTTCCATTGGCATCTCAAACTCAACATGTTCAAAACAGAACTCATGAGCTTTCTCCCCAAACTCTCTCCTCTTCCCAACTTCCACGTTACTGTTTAAGAGCACCTTGTCTTTCCTAGTCCGCCAGGCTCAAAGCCTCATTGTCAATCTCAACTGTTTACCCTTACTCACCCAACACATGCCGAATCTGGTTGTTTCTACCTTCATAGAATGAATACACACACACATACAAATACACACACACACACACGTGTGTGTGTGTGTATAGGTATGCATTTACATGTGTGTATATGTATATATGTGTTGTATGTAATGAGTATATGTATGTATATATGTGGCAGCCAGGTGGTGCAGCGGATAGAGTAGCAGGCCTGGAGTCAGAAAGATCTGAGTTCAAATCTAGTCTCTGATATTTACTAGCTGAGTGACCCTGGGTGAGTCACTTAACCTTGTTAGCCTCAGTTTTCTCATCTGTGAAATGAGCTGGAGAAGGAAATGGCAAACCATTCCATTATCTTTGCCAAAAAAACCCCAAATGGGGTCACAAAAAATCAGACATGACTGAACAACAACAGCAAATATATATTATATATATACACACACACACACATATGTATACACATACATACACATATGGTATATCTAACAGATGTATATATTTATCTATGCATGTACACATGCACATAGGTAAACACATACACATATTTACATCTGAGTGTAGATAGATTCCACTCCTCTGCCCTTCTCTTCACTTATATAGCCATAATCCTCATTCAGGTCCTTTTCACTTCTCACCTGGACAACTGCCATAGCCTTCTAACTGGTCTCTTTTCTCAAATTTCCCCCTACTTCAACCCATCCTCTCTCCACTCAACTGCCAAGGTGACTTGTCTAAGGCACAGGTCGAACCACAGCAGCCTCCTGTTTAATGAGCTCCCAACGTTCACTCTTGCCTCCAGGATCCATGAATATGAACTCCTCTGTTGGATGCTTACAGCTCTTCATGATCGGGCCCTTTCCCATCTTTTCCACTCTCCTTGTACTTCACTCCCTTCCACTCAATGTACGATCTGGCAATACTGGCTGACTTGCAGTTCCTTCAACAGGACACGTCATGTACCATGTCTGTGCCTTTCTCCAGGTGGTGCCCCACAATGGGAGTGCTCTGCTTCCCCACCTCCTCACCTCTGCCTCTCGGTTCCCCGGCTTCCTGAAAGACTCAGTTCCAATCCCACCCCTGCAAGAGGCCTTTCCCTCTCTAATTACCTTCCATCAATGAATCTTGTTATTTACCTGCTGTCTTTCCCATTTAAAAATGTAAGGTCTCCTAGGACAGGGCCTGCTTTTGCCTTTTCTTTGTATCCCCAAAATTCAGCACAGTGCTTGGCACATAGCCAGTACTTAATAAATCTGTGCTGACTGATTATATCCCAGGGAGAGTTTCTTTTTTCCTCTTAAAATGTCTTATGGATATCATTTTATTTTATACCATTGTAGCTTTCCAGTGATTTCCTTACTCCCAACAGAACTCTCCTTTGTAACAGATAAGTACAGTCAAGCAAACAAATCAATACATTGGCCATGTCTGAAAATGTAGTTCATCATTCCTCCAAAGAGACAGAGGCTTAAACATTAGCCATTGGAAGTTACGACTGAATGCTACATTGAACAGAATTCTGAATTCTTTCATCATAATTCCCCTGTATATTACTGTGGCCTTTATGTAAATCATTCTCTAAAGGAAGTTACAGACATCAAGAAAATACACACACATACAAAAACATTCATGGCCGAGTTATTTATAGTAGCAAAAAGAAAGTATGTGCCCAAGAATTGGGGAATGGCCAAACAAATTAGTTATCAATGTAACTGATTATTACTGCATTGTAATGAAGGACAGATAAAAAAAATTCAGAAGTACAGGATGACTGATATAAAGTGATGAAGAATGAAGAAAGCACAACCCTGAAAACAATATATACAAGGGCATCAATGATGTATAGCAAAAGCAACAAAATTCTGGTCAGTTGTAAAGAGGCAACAAAACTCTGGTAAATTATAAATCAAGTACCATATTGCTAAAGTTAAAGGACACATGCCTTCTTTCTGCTAAGAACTGATAAACTCTTTTCTTGGGGGATAAAGGGTTTGTTTGTGTTTTGTGGGGAAGCATCTAAAAATAAATTTATACATACATATATGAAAAATAAACTTTACGTAGGAATCATTTGTGACCCTGTCCAGTGTTGGGAATTCCAAAAGGCCATATCAGGCGCTATCAAGAAGTCTCCTAAACAGAAATCAACAAACATATTTGAAAAACTCCAGTAACAGAGAAATAAATAAAAAAGGACAACTACAAACAAATAAGATGCCTGGAATTTATGGCCCAGGTTGCCAAGGCAAGGTTTTCTTTCCATGCACATTCTGGGAGATGGTAAGAGAAAGGAAAGCAATAAGCATTTATACAGTGCCTACTATGTTCTAGGCACTGTGCTAAGTGCTTTTTTACAAATATTATCTCACTTGATTCTCACAACTATTATTATCCCCATTTTACAATTGAGGAAACGAAGGCAAACAGAGGTTAAGTAACTTGCCTAGGGTCACAACAACTAGTAAGCATCTGAGCCTGGATGTGAATTCAGATCCTCCTGACTCCAGGCTCAGCACCACCAGCTTCGCAAAGAAGACTTAGGGGGTACTTGGAGATCTTCAAATATAAAGGACTATTATGTGAAGACCGTTTATACACATTTTGCTAGATGCTAGAGGGAAGAACTAGGAATAATGGGGTGAAAGTTCAAAGAGGCACATTTAGGCTTCACATGAGGGGAAAAATAAACAACAATCTAGCAATCATAGAATCACAGATTTGAAACCAGAAAGGAAGCCACTGAATCTAACCCCCTCCTTTTTTATAGCTCAATAAGCTGAGTCTTACGGCGGTTAAGGGATCCGCTAAGCATCACACAGGTAGTATCTGAGGAGGGTTTAAAGTCTGGGTGACAACACGCCTCCTTTACGAAAGGCAATGGATTGCTTCAAAAGCTAGTGGGCTCACCTTCACTGGGGGTCTTCAAGCAGAGACTGGATTATAATGAATTATTTTGTATTATTTATACTGTTTATTATTTTTTATTGCTCTCTGCACATAAAACTCAACCTCCCAACTCAATACCTTTGGACTGGCCATCCCGCGTGCTTAGAATGCACTCTCCTTATCTCTCCCTCCTAGAGGGGCCTCTTCTTTTCAGACACATCTCAGGCACTACACTCTGCCCAAAGCCTTTCCTGATCCCTCCAATTATTAATGCCCTACCTTATCTTGTATTCAACTACTTTTTCTATATTTGTATTTATTTACTTTATTTTTTTGCTGTATATGTTTATATATGTACTTGTCGTCTCTCCTATTAGAATAGAAGCTCTTCACCAGCATTTTATTGTTTTTATTTGTACTTGAACCCCCAGACCCAGGCATGGAGTGGGCACTTAACACTTAGCTGTTTGATTGACATTACAGCAGGGATTCCTTTGGTGGGTTTGTTAGACTAGTTGGCCACTACAGTTCTTTCCAATTCTCAGATTGTGTGATCCTGCCCTGGGAAGTAGTTGGTTCTCCTTGATAGAGATCCTGAAGAATTTGCTCCACTTAGAGGGCATTCTTATTCAGGTGAGGATAGGATTCAGTTACTTCTGAGGTCCCTTCTCATTCTAAATCTCATTGCCTTCTGAAGCAGCCCATTTGCTTTTGGACAATTCTAACTATCAGAAAGGTTTTTTTCCCTGAGATCCCATGAATCCTGGAAATTCAGGTAAAGGAAAATTCTCTTCATCTATTCCTCAACACTACCAGGCTCAAGTTTCAGAGAAATGTTCAGGGCACAGAGAAAGTACTGTCATCTCAGATGAAACAACTCTGGTTTTGGTTCTCAGTAGAAGGTGCCAAACCCAACTTCACTAGAACTCAGCTTCCTTTTCACCCTTGCTGAGGAAGCCCTTAAGACACAATCCCAATTGAAAGAAAAAAAAAAAACCATAATAAAAAAAAATCCGTAACTTCCAGTCATAGTGTAATAATGGTTATAACCACTTAACAGATTTGTGCTGCTGGGCTGAGGCCTGGAAAAAGCCAAGAGCTAAGGACATCCTCTCCATGGAAACCCAGAAGGACCAGACGTTCAAGTTACTGATCCCCCTCAGATCCTTTATACCTTTACTGTTAAATATCGAGCAATCAAAATACAGGTAACTGGATCAACATTTAAGAGATATGGGCTTAATGATAATAATAACAGCACCTAATGACTTACAGACTACAAAGTACTTTGTACCTCACAACAGCTCTGTGAAGTACATAACCAGGTGTCATCCTCCTTTTACAGGGGAGGAAATGGAGGCTCAGGGATGTTAAATCACATATTCAAGGTCACACAGTGGTGGAACCAGGACTATAATGCCGCTATCCTAACACCAAGTCCAGTAATCCTTCCTTTCATTGTACTGCCTCTTCACTGTTGATGCATCTTTTACAAGCTAAAGAGATTTTTATGTTACCTAATGAAATAAAATGACTGTGGTCTTTTTCTGGGTTCCCTTAGTGGAAAAAGTACTTGTTTTAAGAGGCAGATCAACTAGTTTTGACTTCTAACTCCCACACAAGCTATGGGTGTGACCCCGAGCAAATCATGGAAGCTTACAGTGCCTCAGTTTTCTCATTTATAAAACAAGAGTTATCCTAGATGACATCTAACTTGACTTTTGCAAAATCCCTCCCCCCAAGCCCCCAGCCCCCCACTTGCTTTGACCTTACCTTGTAGTAAATATCAACGTATCAGGATTTCTTTAAAGCCTACGATAGACTGGTGACTTTCAAAGTGTTCCAACAGCTTTAACCTTCCCGACTTCTAGTCAGGGCTGCCTCCTGCTCCCTCTGAGCAGGTCAAAGAGTTGAGGAGTAGTGAAAGGTAGAGGGTGGGGAAAGTATTCTATTCAATCTGGACCTCATGTCTTAAGGAACCAGAACATATCAAACAGAGGTGTATCATGATAATACTATAAATAGGGAGGACATCATAATAACAATTGCTAGTGTTTATATAGTACTGTAAGAATTGCAAAGCACTTTAGATGTTATCTCATTTGGTTTTGGAAATATACAAAATTAAGAATTGGGAATGTTTAGCCTAGAGAATATTTAAGGGGGATATATATGATGCCTATCTTCAAGTAATGTAAAGAATGTCAGGGAGAAGGGTTAGACTCCTTTGGCTGAAGAGAGAAGAAATAGAAGCAAAGGGTAAAAGCATAGGGAGACAGATTTCAGGCAACCTTCCTAACAATTAGACCCGCCTGAAAATGGAAAGGCTGCCTCTGGTAGGTAGTGAGATTTCCCCTTGCTTGAAGTATTCAAGTAAAGGCTGGATAACCAACTGTTGGGGATTCTGCACAGGGTTGAGTTGGAATAGATGTCTTTGGAGATAGCCAGGTGCAACAGAAAGAATGCTAAATTTGGAGTCAGAAAACCTGGGTTCCAGTTTTGTCTGTTACTTACTACCAATAGGCCCCTACTAAGATGGAGGAGGTTATGCTGATAAAGAAGAGCCCCTTCACAGATCCTGTGGTTAGGACTAGACAAGAACTGGAAGGTCACGGAGAAGAGGGAACTGAGGCCCAGAAAGGGAAAGGGACTTGCCCCAGGCCATACAGCAGAGGAGACATTTGAACCCATTAAATGGAATATTCTTGCTACTGCACCAAGCTGCAAGGGCATACTCCTAACTGGACAGGCTTTCTCTTAGCACCTAAAAAAAAAATATTTGTTGTTGTTCAGTCATGTCCAACTTTTCATGACCCAATTTGGGGTTTTCTTGGCAAAAATACTGGAGTGGTTTGCCATTTCCTTCTCCAGTTCATTTTACAGATGAAGAAACTGAAGCAAGTATGCTAAAGTGACTTGCCCAGGATCACACAACTAGTAAGTGTCTGAGGCCAGATTTGAATTTAGGAAGATGAGTCTTCCTGACTTCAGGACCAGTACTCTATTCACTGCCACTGAGCTGCCCCCGAAAGTACACTCAGTATTGATGGTAAAGTCACCAAGTACTGACAGCATGGTATAATGGAAAGACTTGGATTGGGTATCAGGAGACTCGGGCTTGAATCCCTGCTCTGACACTTTGAATATCCAGATGTGTAATGCCATTTAAACTTCTCTGAGCCTCAGTCTCCTCATCTGCAAAATGGGGATAATATCGTTATGGCAAAAATAATTTGCAGACCCTAAAGAACTATGAAAATATGATCTACTCTTACAGTTACTTGGAAGATCATACGGTTTTAAAGTTGGGAAGGATGTTGGAGATTGTCTAGACCAACCACTTTATTTCCTGGATGAAAATGAGGCATAGAGCAGCAGCAACCCCCACTTAAGTCAGTTATATGATCTTTGATCTCTGTGCCATTTGTTTCTCTTTTTCCATAGCTCTAGAGATCTCTCTAAACTTTCTATAAATTGGAAAATAAACAGATTGTCTAACAAGCCCTAAACCTCATCAGTCAACTGTAGGCAGAGGCATGAAACTCAGGTGGCGGGGGAGAGAATCATGGAACCAGTCATGTTCCTGCTCACATATTTACAGGAATAAAAATCTCCTCTCTCTACAAACCTGAGTTCTGAACCAGAATCATAGAAACTCAGAAAGGGACCTTCAAGGCCACCTATTCCAGTGGTTTTCAAAATGTGGTCCAGTGACCCCTGGAAACTTCCAAGATCCTTTCAGGGGAATCTGAGAAGTTAAAACTATTTTTATAATAATACTAAGATGTTTTAATGTCTAATATGGTAAATATGAATAGATATAACCCACATTAACAACTCTTGAGGTGGGGTCCTCAATAAATTTAAGGGTATAAATTGGTCCTGAGACCAAAAAGTTTGAGGAATCACTGATCTCATCCAATCCACACTAGACAAGTCCATTTACCACAATCCTGACAAAGAGTGATTTTTTTGGCCTTAGCTTGAAGGCCTCCAATGAAAGTGAACCCAAAGCTGGTTTACCTTTGGGAAGTAACACCTCTCAAAACAGCTCATTCCACTTTTGGATATCTCTAATTGTTGGGGAATTGTTCCTGTTATTTAGGCCAAATCTGCCTCGGCAAATTCCAACTGCTGACTTAGGCTCTGACCCATGTTGACATGGCCATGTTGACAAGACCTCATCACAAGACATTTTACTACCACCAAAGAGCAGAATGTAATTGAAACACAGGTCCTTATCCCCAAATCCATTATACAACATTGCCCCTTGGTATAGCTCTTCCTTAAACTAAGCAGAACAAATCAAGATAGAAACTCTAATCTCTCTTACTCTATTTGTGGATAAGATGGAGATGGTTAGATGACAATGTGGTGGATTCTTAGAGGAAGCTAGGTAGTACAGCGGATAGGGTACAGGTCTTGTGATCAGAGTCCCTAAGACCTCTGATGCTGAAGAACTATGTGATCCTGGGCAAGTCATTTCATTGCTATTTGCCTCAGTTTCCTCATCTGTAAAATGGGAGTAATAATAACCTCTACCTCCCAGGATTGTAGTAAGGCTCAAATGAGAAAATGTTAGTCTGTAAATGCTTTGTAAACCCTTATAAGTGTTTTATAAATTATAGCTATTATTATTTTATTATTAACATTATATCATAACTAGGGGAAAAACTGTAATCAACTAGTATTGAACAATGAATCTTCATAGCCTTTGATGGACATTTCTAAACCAATGCTCAGTGGTTTCAATGACTTGACAACATTATGGCATAATCAAATTTTTCAATAAAAATAAAAGCTAATGTTTTAAAAGCACCTTAAGGGTTAAAAAACTTTTGTATTCGTTATTTCATTTCATCATCACAACAATCCTGTGATTGCTATGAGGTAGTACTACAGGTATCATTAGTCCCATTTTGAAAGAAGAAGAAACTGAAACTCACCAGTGGTAAAGAGACTTATACTCAGATAGTTGACTCTCAGAGGCAAGATTTGAATCCAGATCTCTCCAGACCCCAAGTTCAGTTCTCTTTCCATTACAACATTCTGCCTCCAGGCAACAGAGAGCACAAAGCTGGGAGAGGTAGTTAACATATTGCATACCAGAGCTGGCAGTCAACAAGATCTTGACAGACCAAAACAATGGGCTAAACTAAGATGATGAAGATGGATAAGAATAAAGGTAAATTCTTGCCAAGAAGGTCCAAAAATCATCCATAGCAATGCACAATGGGGTGTGGGAGTGGTGGAATGTGGACCAACTGCAATTCAAATGAAAAGATCCAGGAGTTTAGATGCTTATAAGCTCAGCATGAGCCACAAATCTGATTAGGCTAGGGAAAAAAAAAAAAAAGAGAGCGAGAGCTAGCATCATGTTCAGCAGCATTATTAGAAATAGGGTGTGAAAATTCCAAAAGACCCATGATGGAAAATGCTATCCACATCCAGAGAAAGAACTATGGAGTCTGAATGCATATCAAAGCATACTATTTTCACTTTTTTTTCTTTCTTGAGGTTTTCCCCTTTTGTTCTGATTTTTTTTTCACAACATGACTAATGTAGAAATATGTTTAATATGACTGTACATGTATAACCTATATCAGATTACTTGCCATCTTGGGGAGAGAAGAGGGGAGGGAGGGAAGAAGAAAACAATTTGAAACTCAACATCTTATAAAAGTGAACATTGAAAACTAAAATAAATAAATTCATTTTTAAAAAATTAAATAAAAATAAAAAAAGAAACAGTATCTAGAGTAAGCGTGGTAATGATGTGTTATATTTTGTGCAGGTCAGACCATCTCTAGGTTATTGTTCTGAGAACTACATATTACAGTTTAGTAAGAATGGTGACAATGCTGGAGAGGATTCAGCAGAGGTAGATCAAGAGGGGTCAGGAAATTCCATCATACAAAGAACCAAAGAAACTGGGAATGGTCAACTTAGAGAAGAGAAGGCTTGGGAGAGATCTGATTTTTGTCTCCCACTTTTTGCAGAGATGGATGTCATCTGAAAGAGGGATTGGACTTATTCAACTTGAACTCACAAAGCCAAACTAGGATCAATGACAGAAGTTATAGAGATTTTAAGTGAAGAGAAGGAAGAATTTCTAATAATTGAAGGGGTGCAAAAATGAAACACTCTGCCTGGTTAGCAGTAAACTCTCTATCCTGAAAGTAGCAAAAGCCAGGTGACAATTTGTTAGAGATATCACAGAAGAGATTCAGGGGCAGGAAGTTAACCTAGCTGACCTCTAAGGCTCCTTTCAACTCTTAGATTATATGATTATGTCAGAAGGTTTTTATAAGACATTTATTCAGCTCTGATAATTTTTGCCTTGATGACTTTGAAAGACAAAATGACAAATTGACTAGCTCCCCTTGGGAAAGGAATGCTTATTATGCTTAGCTCAGTCCTTAGACAAGGGATAAAGATAATGAAGGTTCTAAATCAAGGTTCTTGTGTCATTGTTTTGTATCATAGACCCTCCTTTGACAGTCTGGTAAAGCCTATGTACCTCTTCTGAGAATGATGTTTTTTAAATCCATAAAATTAAATATGTAGGATTATAAAGGAGATCAATTACACTGCAACACAGGTAACAAAACATTTTTTAAAGTTCATGAACCCAAGGTTCAGAAGCCCTGCATTAATGTGACAACTCGGACACTTAATAATGCTGACCCTTCCAAGATAAGCAGTTGCACGTAGGTTGTTCTCTTCATCCAGACTATAATATATAACCTTGCAAATAAAATTGCTGCTGCAAAATGACATTTAAAAATTACCTGTCACATGAAATGTAAGAGAAATGAATCTAGTAACATGCACCAATAGTATGTCTTTTTCCTCAAACTACCCTTCTCTCCTGTCCCTAATTTCACTATTACAGGGAGACTTTATACATCTTAGTATAACAGGGACATGAAGATATTCCAAATGCAGTTTGTTTTTTTTTTTTAGGAAAACCAAAACCAAAACAAAACAAACAAAAAAGTAAATATTAAAGAGTAAACTTGCTGTCTAATTTCCACAAGATCCAAACTTATTTCTTTGAGGACCTACCTATAATTTACAAAACTAGTAGAAAATTGTGCAAACAAAAACTACCAGAAAATTCTCTTCTGTGGGCACCAGTTAATATGAACTGTAAGACAATGACTCCAACAAGTCTCTTGAGTTCTCTGTCTTGGTTTTACCATCCATAAAGTGGAACTAAAATAGCACGTATTTCATGGGGTTATTGTAAAGATCAAATAAAAAATGTATATAAAATGTTTTGCAAATAAAGTGCTATTAATAGAAAGGTAAGCTATAATTATGAGTATTATTATGTAGCTTGTGACCCTTTTGTAAGACCTGCCTCTTATCTGTGCCTATGAGATTCCTTAAATATAAAGTATGCGAGTAAGATTGAAAGGATTCATGAGTTTGGAGAAAAAGAAACATATGACACCATTCTGTCCCTTACTGCTTCTGTTTTGGGTTGACTGCAACGAGTAAACCTATTTTGAATCATGGAATATTAGAGTTGGGAGTGGAGGAAACCTTATGGATCCACCCAATTGCTAGTGTCTGCTCACCAAAATTACTTTGACTATATTTCATATTTATTTATTATGGGCATGTACTGTTTCCCCCAATAGAATGTCATCTCCTTGAGGAATCATTGCCTTATTTTCCCCAGAACAGCGTCAGACACATAGTAGGTACTTAAAGTGAACATTTATTGATCGTTTATTGAGTGATCACCTAATACAACCCCTTTATTTTCTGGATAAGGAAATTAAATCCCAAGGAGCCTAAATTCACATGGAGTTGTCCAAAGTTCCAGGCCAGTGTTTGTGTCTGTTTTTGTTTTCCACTACAAAGCATCTTTTTCTTGCAAAGAGCAGTTCATCTGGCACCGGCAATATAGAAAGAATATTGAATTTGGAATCAGAACTCCTGGGTTTGAATCTTGACTTACTCCTCACTAGCTTGATCCTAATCAATCCTTCACATCTTTGAGCTGAGCTCGGTTTTACTGTCTGTAAAATCAGGGTTGGACTAAATTGAAATTCTATGGTTATATCAAAAAGTACTTATCACACATGCAGCTAAAACTTTATACTTCTGTTTGAGAAAATAAGAAAAATATTCCTATTATTAATCAGAATAGAGATTTGAGGAATTTCCCCTTTCTCTGGACAGCTCTTTTCCACTGCCCATCTCTCCCAGACCCTTAATGCCTTTTTTTTTTTAAAGTAGTTTCATCCTCCAGATGCAGCTTGCCAAGTTTCTTGCACATTGTGCTTCATTCCCAGATTCGGAACAGGTGAACCATGTACCTGGGTAGGGCACGTGAGTCTTCTAATTTTAGAATGACTTCAGCTCATTTCTTTGTCCCCAGACAATGGAATGGGGAAGAGCCTCATGGTTCTGAAAAGCTTTTGTTGAGCAAGATGCCCAATAAACAGAGGACTGGCTGGCTGACCCATATTCTCCTAATTTCCAAACAAGTACAACCTCCAAAGAAGTTTTTCCTGATTCAGGTTCTCCTTTTATCAAACTCAATTGATTTCCCCAGGTCCCACCACCAATCTCGTTCCCATCTCCTCCACCACCACCACCAAGATAATTAAAATTTGAAATGTCAATGAAGAATCATACTCAGTAATTTCTTTGGCTCCCTTCAGCAGCTGCTTTTAAAAGAACAGCAAAAAAGCTTATGGTAAATTAATCAGCCCTCCTAAGAGCTCCCCAGATGTATCTTCATATCACTGGATTTTGCAGAGGGGTGAGAGGGGATACTTGGCTAGAAAGACCACTGCCCAGAGCATGGAGCACACCACCAGGCAGAGTGGAGTGTCATCTCCTAGGCCTCCGACCATACCCTCTCTCAATCATTACACTTAGACTTATTGAAATATGAGAACCAGCCCAGCAGCCTGCGAGCTATGTAATGTTCCTAAGGCTTAGGTAAGCATCAACCTAACATCTTTGTAATCACAGTGCATTCTGTCCCTCCCAAGCTACACTAAAATGTGCATTTTAAGAGATAGGGAACAATACATAGTAGGGAGGGATTACTTGATGTTCTTGGGTGCTGCATCCCCCACCCTATCCTCAAGGTGCTGTTTCCCTCCATATTGGTATGGTAGATTTAGTCAAAGAACCCTGACTCAAGCACTGATTACAACTTTCTATTCCAGGTACCTTAAACAAGTGACTGAATCTCTCTGGGTCTCAGTTTCCTCATCTGTACAATAAGAGGGTTGAATTAAATGATATCTAAGATTCCTTTCAGCTCTCAATTGATGATCTCATGATCCTTAAAAATTAGCAACCCTTTCCCCACCCCCCAAAAAAACCCTCACATACACACCCAGAAGTGATTTTATGTACTAAACCCCATGACCTTGTTTCTTCTCCTACATCATTTTATCATCTATATACATCAGCACTTGGTTTAGAGGATATGGAGCTTGAAGAAGCCACAGAGACCACCTGGCCCACAGCCCTCATTGTGATGGGATGAGGAAACTGGGCCCAGTCAAGGCAAGGCAAGTTAGCAAGTATTCACTGAGTACCTTCTAGGTGCCAGGCACTGTGCTATAAACAGAATGGCAAAAGACAGTCCTTGCCCTCAAGGAGCTTACAGTTTAAAAGGGGAGACAACCTGAAAACAAACAACTATACACAAATAATATATGGATAGGATAAAATGATGGTAATCTTTGAGGGAAGACCCAGAGAGAGAAAAGGATTTGCCTAGGGCCACATAGGCAGCTAAGGAGCAGAACCAGGATTCAAATCCAGGTCCTCAGATTCCAAATCTAGGTGTCCTTTCCCTTATGCCACATTACCTTCTAATGTATACTATGCTCTTATTATTTATCTTTTTGGAAGCATGGCCTTCCTCCCCAGGTAGACTGTAGACCACTTGAGGGAAAGAATCATGGCTGAAATCTATTTGAACCTCTAGAGTCTAACACTTAGAATCAAACAAATTTTAAAGCTAGATGGACCCTTGGAAATCATCTAGTCTAACTTCTAATGGATGAGGAAATTTCCCGAAAAAATAAATTGCTCACCTAAAGATATATAATGAATTAGAGACAGAGCTGGGGCTAAAACTCAGGCTTCCTGACTCCCAAGCAGAGCACTCTTTTTTTCACCCCATTACCTTTGCAATACCTAGCAAGTACTAGCTGTGTGACCCTGGGCAAGTCACTTCAGTCTGTTTGCCTCAGTTTCCTCATCTGTAAAATGAGCTGGAGAAGGAAATGGCAAATCACTCTAATATCTCTGCCAAGAAAACCCCAAATGGGGTCACGAAGGGTCAGGCATGACTGAAAACTACTAAATAACAATCTAGCAAGGGCTCAGTAAATGTCTGCTGATGAAGACCCCATTTCCTCTCTGTGTGGTTTGAACTGAAGAACAGGCGGAAAGAACAGCTGTCACCTTAACAGGAAAACTGGAGGGAAGGGAAGGGATGGAATCTTAGAACCATGGAAGTTTTGAAAGTGTATTATAAAAATGCCACCCTGGATGACAAAAATGAAAAACATGGAGGGCCCTTGGACGTTACTTAGTCTTTAATCATTACCTAAAATGGAATCTGCTCTACAACATTTCTGACAAGTAGTCATCTGACCTCCCCTAGTAAATCTCCAGTGATGGGGAGCTCACTCCCTCCTTTGGCAGCCCATTCTATTTTGGGGGAGTTCTAATTGTTAAGGAAGTTTTGGCCTCTCCATTGGATGACGGCAGAGTATATGATAGACTTTCCATGATGTCATCCCTCAGAAGGTTAGGGTTGTACCCTGAACTCTAAATATTCATCACTAATTACCAAAGGCAAGTCAAGGATTTATCATTGAGTAATTTATCTAAATTTACCTTGACCCAATTTCCAATTTCCACTCATGTCTCTTTTACTACCCTGTGGGTAAGGTAGCACTGTACTTCATTTTATTTGTCCTGAGACTACCTTTCTTCAAATGTTAAAATAGAGTCCTAGGGTTTTAATGCTCTAAGAGTCCTTGAACAAGATGATGGCCAGAAAGATCATTGCAGGTTAGAAGGAATTTATAGGAGCTGGGGAACAGGAGCTAGAAACACAAGATGATGAATATTCTTTAGAACATTGCTCAGTTCAGTTGTTTTTCAGTCATGTTCAACTCTTCACGACCCCATTTGGGATTTTCTTGGCAAAGATACTAGAGTGGTTTGCCATTTTCTTCTCTAGCTCATCTGACAGATGAGAAAACTGAGGCAAACAGGGTTAGTTAAGTGACTTGCCCAGGTCACACAGCTAGCAAGTGTCTCAGGCCAGATTTGAACTCAGGAAGATGAGTCTTCCTGACTCCAGGTCCAGAATTTTATCCACGGAGTCACCTAGCTGCCCTGTCTTACACATAGTATGCCTTTAATAAATGCTAGTTGGATTGAATTAAATTATTCTAAAAGCAGAGTTTTTTCCTGGCATGGGCCTGTATTCATCCCCTCACCCCCATTACCAACTCTCTGGCTACATAAGGGGTGATAAAAGGGGAAGGTGGATAGGGAGTACTCTCTCTGGTAATGGAACCCCAAGAAGAAAACTCAAATCTTTCAGTTCCCAAGGCTCTAGTACAATTCCTCCACTAAAGTCCTCCTCTGATACATCACCAAGACTTAGGGTGTACAGCTAGATCTTATATTGGTGTTGTCTTATATTAGTATGAATAAGAAATCCCTTGAAATAATCCTATCATTTGAATTCACATAGCATATTTCCATTGCTACAACTAGAACTAACAATTTCCATTGGTTAGAACCAATGATCATATTTTTCATATAACTTCAAATCATTCAAATCTGAATAATGCAATAACCTCAGAAGATTCTGTATTTATACTTATTTGGACCTAGCTCTATATGCTCAGTAAAAAATTGAGAATCTGTCTTTGAAGGTCCAGCTTTGCTGAATACAGAGAGGTGGATCACTAGAGGGTTGGTTATAAGAAAAAGGAAATTTTCTTTACCAAATGACGCTCATAAAGACCATCTACAAAGAAAACCAAGATTGCAGTCTACATCGATGGTGGGAGTGATCAATGAAATAAAACATCTTTGAAATACTAACATAGTTAAATCAGAGAATGTGATAAGCTTGAGGACAACCATTGGACTTGAGAAGGGAAGGGGGAAATCGATCTCAGGAAGAAGCTGTGGGGTGTTCAGAGTTCAGACTTGAGTTAGTTTGTAGGGAAAGGTTTCCTTTTTATTACCTCTGTGAAATGAACTTAATACAGAAGATTTAACAACTCACCACTCAAGGCAGATGTTGTATTTTCCAAAGCCTGGCACACGGCTAATAAAATACCTATGGAAATAAGAAAGAAAAGGTAAGCAAGCAACTCAAAACAAGGTCAAATAAGCAAACTAAACAAAATATAACAATCTAAAATGACTAAGTCTTCAGAAACAAGCTTTTAAAATGGCAAATATCTGACAGTTTTAAGAAGTTGGCATGGTGAATAAAAAGAGTTAGCATTTATATAGCGCCTTTAAGGTTTGCAAAGGACTTTACAAATATTACCTTATTTGATGTCTACAACAACCCTGGGAGATAGGTTTCTTGTTATGGATGAGGAAACTGAAGTAAACCGAGGTTAAGTGACTTGCCCAGGGTCATATAGCTAGTAAGTATCTAAAGTCCTATTTGAACTCAGGTCTTCCTGATTCCAGGCCCAGTGCTCGATACACTGTACCACCTAGCTGCCTAGGAACAATTGAGTGAAAATTTGATATCAAAAGTGCTTTGTAACCATAAGGTCTTTTAAAAGATGTCAACTGTTATTATTATTCTTCTACTGATGTAAGCTATCATCATCACCATCATCATCATCATCATCATGATGGTTCAAGGGAATGAACCCAGGAGTAAAGATTAAGAAGGTTTGGACTCGTCTTGGCTCTACTGCTTTTTTTTGTTTTGTTTTGTTTGGTGAGGCAATCAGGGTTAAGTGACTTGCCCAGGGTCACACAGCTAGTGTCAAGTGTCCTAGGCCGAATTTTGACTCCGGTCCTCCTGATTCTAAGCCTAGCACTCTATCCAGTGTGCCACCTTGATGCCCCTGTTCCTGGCACATGGTAAGGGCTTAGATTACATTGGATTTAATATTTTCTGTAGCTCTAAGTCTATGAGCCCATGATCCTTCCACTAAGGCAGATTAAAACCCCTCTATAGCTTGGTCTTTGAGAGTTGCTAGGGCAGGAAGCTCACCACCTTGTGTTCGGCCTGGTAGCAAGCCTTTTTGAATTTAGCCAGACAAATCTTTGCAAGACGGTCATACGGTCCTGCCACTGGGTCTGTACTTGAAGTTTCCCTGTATTGGTAGGCATTACCAGAGCATATGCTCTTCGGTCATTGCCTCAGAGGACTCGAGATCATCTCTACACCACAGTCAGACATCAAAGGAAGAGTTTGGTAAATGATTAATATTAATAATGATAACGCAAAAAGTCTGAGTTGTATATTAGTTGAAACAATAAGTTCAATGAATGAATTTAAAGTGTTCGAAGAGAAATTCTATTTTGTTATTCTAATTTTAATTAGGACAAAAACAAAAACAAGTTCCTTTTCATTTCATATTCAGGAGACCTTCCTTTTCTAACCTGGATACAGGAGAAAAAAACTTAACTTGTAAGGGTAGACTCAATTAGGCAATCACGTTCACCATTTGCCTTTCCTTTTATGAAATGACAAAGCAACAAGCAAACTGCAGACATTTCTAACAGGAGGCATCAGAATGACATCCGAACCAGCGTTATGGGCTGTTAAACTCAGTCACCTGCAGAGCCTCCAAACTCCTGAACCAGATGCTAGCAAAATAAGCAAAGTGAGCTAATTGTGTACATGTTGAGCATTGCAAGTACTCATTCTGATCACGCAGTTCCCTCTTGCTGTCTAAACATACTCTGCTTGTGTCAGTCAGCCACCTAATTTTGGCCACGGCTCTCAGAATTCAATCAGATAGGATGACTTTGAAAGGGCTATTTTTGTAATCTGAGCACAAATGGTTAAAAGCAGGACATTCCTCCCCAGATCTGGGAAATCTCTTAATGGTTTAGGGCTGTCAATTGGAGGAAGTGTTTGTGTTTTGACATTTGCTGGCACCTCCACAAATCACCCTGGAGGAAAGCCAGACAAGGACCCATAATTATGTCAAAAGAAGATACAGCCTAACAGTGGAATGCTTTGCATACCTCCCTTGAGTGATTCTAATTGGCCTATTCATAGTTTCTCTCAGCACAAAAGAATAATCCACTCCCACCTCAACTCTTCCTCTCCATATTCTACATCATTGTGAATATAGCAAAGAAAAGTTCCTTGGTTCAATGAGGACAATTTTTCTTTTTAAGTCAAGAAAGGGGGAAGTCAGGAGCAAGAAAATATAAGAGACGCCAATATAAGAAATATAAGATATGAGATATAAGAAAGAAATTATACTTCCAGGCTGGAATGATGCAATATAGAAATGTTGTAGGGTCAAGAAGCTAAGAATGAGTTGGGTACTCTGGTAGATTTCATCATGGTTTAGGTCCCTGGCCTTAAGGCAAGTTACTTTACCCATTCTGTTTCTTCATCTCTAAAGATGAGGATAATAATAGCTGCCTAACTCATAAAGGTGCCCCAGGAATTAATTAATGTTTGTAAAACCATTCAGTCCTACAGATGAAAGGCACTGGGTTATTATTCATAATGTGAACAATATAAGAAGACTATTTCCTTGCATTCCCATAGAAAAGCAGCTACTTAATGACTCTGGCTTGACTCTGTAAGCCTCATTTGTGAGCCACGTCTGCTAAACTCCCTTTGGGAGTCTGGCCTCAGCTAACACCACAGACTTAGGGGCTGACGCAAGGCTGGGGAAGAAGACCACCCCTACCTATTGTGCCTTCCAGAGTGAGATATAGGAACAAACAGAGAGTAGAGGCGTAAGCATTTGGTATCAATTTCCTTAATGAAAACCACCTTGCCTTAGATTTCCTCTACTTTGCTTGTGAGCTTGCTTCCCTCCCCTTCTAGGTGATTTACCACCACCAGACAAAGTGAGTTCTCCAGTAAGAAGATCTCACTTGAAGACCAAGTGAGAAAATGGTGGCAGGTGTGTACCCAGGCAAGCAACAGATCCGAAACACAGGTTCAACATAGCAAATTAACAAACCACAATAAAATGTAGAATCCTCTCATCCAGGATGAGATCATATTAGGGTTATTCGTGTTTGTGTCTTATCCCTCTACTGGACCATAGGCTTGGGAGCTTGTCTTACCTAAGCTTCATATTTCCTCCTAACAAGAAGCAGCACAGTGCTCTGCATACAGTAATGTCTTTAATAAATGAGTGGTGAATGAATGAATGGATGAACTCCCCAGAATACCCAGGACATGAGGAGATTTTAAACTATGATAGGATTTAGAATTGGAAAGGAGACTTTAAAAATTATCTAGTCCAATGTGGAAATATGTTTAATATGATTGTACACATATAGCCTATATCAGATTGCATACCATGTTGGAGAGGAGGTAGGGAAGGGAAGGGGGGAAATTTAGAACTCAAAACCTTATAAAAGTGAATGTTAAAAACAAAAAAATAATAATTTTTTAAAAAGAAGTAGAAAATATATAAAAAATAAAAATAAAGGACAAATCCAAAAAAATTATCTAGCCAATCCCCTCCTTTTACAGACAAGGAAACTGATTTGCCCAGAATAACAGATTGCAGAGCCAGGATTCAAACATAGGCCCTCTCATTTTAAATCTAGTGAGGACCCTGATGTAACTGAATACTTTCCTATCATTACCTCCAACCTAATAATAATCACACACAATTCCATAGTATTTTAACATTTACAAAAATGCTTTTTTCCTAAGTACTTTGTGAAGTGGATAGTACAAGCATTGTTCTCCCCACCTTACAGATGAGAAAATTTAAGGCTCATAGAGAAGAAGAGATTGTTATCATCATGAGATTGAGAGTAGGAAAAAAATCATAGAGATCACTTAGTTAAATTGGGAGGTTCACTGGTTTACAGGGGTCATAGATGTAGAACAGGAAGGGTGAACATCTAGTCTAAACCCCTCAGGTTACAGATGAGAAAATGAAGTCCCAGACATTCCTCTATTCTTACTCCATTTTTATTCAAAATCATTTCCTTTTCAAGATTGGAAAACGGAGGCCCAGAGAGCCACAGTGACTTGCCCATAATCACAAAGAATGGTAAAAAAAGGAGAGCTGGAAGGTGAACTCCAAGCATTGACTCTAAATCTAGCTACTTGTCCATTACATCACAGAGCATTTACTTCTGGTCACAGGTCTAGAATGTATTGGAATTAGGATTCAAACCCGTTTCTCCTAATTCCCCTAATTGCCCCTCTACTAGGCAGGCCCCTCGAAACGATGAAGGGATAGTGGACAGTAAAATTCCAGATTTCTAGATTGGCATGTTATCCAATGTGTTCAAGTGAAGCTGGACTTAAAGGGGCAAACGTGGCTACCCAACAGTTGGGCTTGGTAAAATACAGACTCAATGGTCTCTGAACAAGCTCCTCCGTGAAACATGGCTCAGCCAAAGACAAATATTATCCTGAAGATACATCTGAGAAAGAATAATGGGAAATCTTGAGAATATATGAAATTATAATCCTGAATAAAAATGGAGTAAGAATAGAGGAATATCTGGGCCTTCATTTTCTCATCTGTAACCTGAGGGGTTTAGACTAGATGTTCACCCTTCCTGTTCTACATCTATGACACCTGTAAACCTCACAATTTAAAAACTGTCAAAACTGTAGATGGCCAAAAGATCAAGGCAACATGCATGGTGGGTGGAGTCATGCTCAGTACATTATCAACAAAGACTTGAATACGAGAAGTAGCATCAAAGATGTTATCCAGGACACAATAGAGATGGGCCAGTCATGTAGCAAAATGGATAGACTGAGAACTGCACCACTATCGATGAAGCATTCAAACAACCAGAGGAAGGAGTCTGTTTTCTTTTTTTTGTTTGTTTTTTGTTTTGTGAAAAAAAAAAAACTCTTTGGAAGGTTTATGGAAAGGAAGGTACTATGCTGATGAAATCATGGATCCATTGAAGTAATGAATACAAGTAATTTCTTATCTTATAAATGGTTTATGTTCCAAAAGTTCATTTCCATGTCGATTGTGTGGAAAAGAGATTAGATGATCTCTAAGGACTTTTCCAGCTCTGACACTCTATTAGTCTATGACTTGCTGGTACATTACACAGTACCTGAACAAAGACTGAAAACCAGGTTGTCTGACTCCCAAGATGCACATCACTGCACTGCCTTGCACATATGAAAACAAATCCTACTTAAGTCAGGAACTGCCTACACAACACAGAGGCATTTATTTTGTCATTCTGGCATTGGATAGAAATTTGCCTCTGTTACTGGGTAAATTCAACTCAACTAAACAAACATGTAGTAAGTACCTTCTTTATTCTAAGTGCTGCTAGCTGGGTGTAGGAAATGATAGACTTTAGCTGAGACACAGTTCCTACCCTTTAGGAGTGTACTATGCGGTAAAGAGATATGATAAATCCAGAGAACTACAGTTATAATAACAATAACATCTCAGTCCACAAGAGCAAATATATACTGTTGGTTCTACTATAATGCTCTTTTTTTAAATGAGTTTGTTCCAATGCAACTGATAGATTAGGGAACAATGGGAGCATAATTCAAATTCAGAATTTGTTTATTCACACTTTCTAACTTGAGATACAGTGAGAATGTAGAAAACCACCATTTCACAATAACTCACACCCTATGATCCTTCTGATGACCACTGCCACATGAAAACTTCAGGTTTTCTTCAAGGCAAGTGCCATGCTTATTTTACGTCTTTTCGTACAGCAGGAGGAGGGCTGATTGGTCCACATCCCCTCCGAGGTCTAGAATTGGAGCTGTTGAGGCTTTGGATGCTGCTACTATTTACTGTAGCACTGATGTATTTCTTCACCTTTGAACATGCACTAGACTGTGCTACCATTTTTATTAGGTTCATCTTTATTTTTTATGTGTCACTGAGGAAACTTTTGAGTACTGTGTTCCTTAACCCCATTTTTCCTATAAGTCCTGTGTTTTTTTTTAAATTTTTTTTTTAGGCAATTGGGGTTAAGTGACTTGCCCAGGGTCACACAGGTAGTAAGTGTCAAGCGTTTGGTCTGAGGCCGGATTTGAACTCAGGTCCTCCTGACTTCAGGGCCAGAGCTCTATCCACTGCACCTCCTAGCTGCCCCTAGTCCTGTGGTTTTTATTGCATGATTTCACACAGTGGTGTGCTTTTTGAAACTGTGTGCTGTGTTGTAGCAGAACTGACCGTATTATACAAAGTTCAAGGTGAAGTTCTAAAGGGATCAGAAGAAACAAAAAAGTCAACAAGCATTTGTTTAGCCTCTATTACATGCCAGGCACTGTGGTTTATGGAGGAGGCAATACTTAATTTAGGTTTTAAAGAATAAATGAGGCAGCTAGGTTGCTCTGCGGATAGAGCATTGGCCCTGGAGTCAGGTGGACTTGAGTTCAAATGCAGCTTCAGACACTAACCTCCAAAATAAACAAACGAACAAAAAGAATAAGAGGAGAATTCAGATGGGCAAAAAGGGGGAATTGGATAGAATTCCAAGTCAAGTCAACAAACATTAATTAAGTGCCTACTATGTGCCAGGTACTATGCTAAGCACTGGTAATGAAAAAAAAGGCAAGGGACAATTCTTGTTCCCAAGAAAAAGATAACACGTCAACAACTCTGCATCAACAGATAATGTTAGAGAAAAGGCACTAAGATTAAGGAAGGCTGGGAGAATCTTCTTGTAGAAAGACTTTAGCTGAGACTTGAGGAAAGTCAGATGGCAGCAATGAGGAAGGGAGTTCAAGGCATGAAGGATATTCCAGGCACAGTAGATCATGCAAAGAAGGGGGAAATTTTAGAGAATGTATGGAAGTTGGTAAATCGTCTAGTTCATATAAAGCACAGAATACACTGTAGAGGGCAATTGAGGCAAGGCTACAAAAATAAGGGAGTACAGGATTGTGGAGAACTTGAATCCTAGGCTTAGGACTTTCAATTTTCCTTGATAAACAAGAAGGTTGAGAGTAGAGAGGTAGCATGATCAGGTCTATGAATAAGGAGGATTAGTATGAAGGATGGATTGGAGAGGGTATGAAAGTGGAGGTGGGAAGAGCTGTTAGAAAACTATAACAATAGTTCAAGAAGGAGGTGAGATAGACCTGAATTAATGCGGTGGCAATGGGAATAAAGAAGATGGGATTACAATGGATGGCCTTCTTCTTGAAGACTTTCCAGATAAATTGTCTTTTTTTTTTTTCTGAGGTGCTGCTAACAGTAATAGTTACCTGTTTTTTTTTCCCTTGATTTTCTCTTGTTTGGGGGAGGGGAGAGAGAAGAGAAGGGAAGCTAGAAAGCCAGTGGTTATATAAAGAATGTGGGCAAAATACCCCCAAACCCACCATGTAATCAAGAGACTTCCTGACTGGCTAGGAGTGAGCCTGGGATTTTAGATGGAGGTAGTAAATCAGCTTGAACCAGTGTACCCAGGTGGGCAAATTCCAAATAGTTCTATGTAAGGGTAGGAGGCAAGGAAGGGGGATTTGTCATCTTTTTTTGGAGCCAAGGGGGAATTGGCTGGTTTTCCAGCTTCGAAAAGATATCAAAGGCTAGGCCTGGGGAACTTTAGTTAAAGATTTGGTTAGAAACCTTGGGCACCATTCAGTCTGAAACTGGGTAGTTTTCTTTTGTATACTTCTAACGCCTTTATCCTAGCATATGATTTGTGCTTTTGTATAGTCTTTCTTCCTTTGCAAATAAACCCTGGCAAACCCAATCTTACAGGTCACAGTGTGTGGCAGGGGTGAGCAGGCCAAGGAGCAGAAGCCAGATTTAGACAATTACAGTGGCAGAAGAGGGGAAAAGATAATTAGGGATGGGTTGCTGGGTTGCTGGGTTGCGGCAGACTCAAAACTCAGGGAGCCAAACAGACTCAAGGGCCAATCAGCGCCTCAAGCAAACGGTTCAATGATCAGTGAGTGATCAGTAAGCAGTGAAAAGTGAAAGCCATGGGGCCGCCACAAAATTTCCAGAGCCAGTTTTAGGGGGTAACAGGTACTCCAGGAAAAGCTGATTAAGATCAGCAAGGACTAAGACTCAATTACGCCTGGTAGCCATGACATCTCAAATAGCAGACCAGTACTCTCAGAAAAGGGACAATATGACGAAGCACGTCCAGATAGCATCAAGGTTTCAAACTGGAGAGACCGGGTAAATTGTAGTGCTATCAATAGAAATAGTAAAGTCAGAAGGAGCGCGTCTCAGGGACAAGACGATGAGTTTCACTTGGGATATGCTGAGTTTGAAGTGTTGTGGGAACATCCAGGTAGTAGTGTCTTATAGGTATCGCTAGTACATCAACAAACATTTATTAAGCACCTACTATGTACCAGGCACTGTACTAAGTACCGGAGGGTACAAAAATAGGCAAAAATAACCCCTCTTGTCAAGGAGCTCATAGTCTAATGGTTGGAGATGCAGATTTGAAGAAAATTAATCATCTCCTTAGGCAGAGAAGGGTCACAATCTGTATCCATGGAGGGAATTCCCTCTATGTTGATGAAACCACCCATCTGTGAAGGACTGAAGCAAAAACAGCTATGTGCACATCACCATGCCAGGTAATGAGGCAGGGGTAATAGAAGGTGAACAAGATCCAATCTCTGCCCTGAAAGTGTGTATAATAATACTAGATTTAAAAATTATCAAGTGCCTATTACTGGGTGTAACACAATTTCCCACAATATTATGTCACGTTGTCTCCATTTAGAGTCCTAGGATCACATGTTACAATAATAGCTGGTATTTCCATATCACTTTAAAGTTTGCATTTTATACCTATTATCTCATTTGATCCTAAAAACAGCCCTATGATGTGGGTGCTATTATTATTATCCCCATTTTACAGATGAGGAAACTGAGGCTTAAGGAGGCTAAGTAACTTGCCACGGGTCACATAGCTGGCTAAGTGTCTGAGGAAAGAGTCAAACTCAGATCTTACTGACTACAAGTCCAACACTCTATCCATTGTGCCATAAGGCTTAATATATCTACAGATGAAACTCTTCACTATACAGGTGAGGAAACTTGAAGCTCAGAAAAGCTAAATGACTTGCCTGAGAGTATACATGTAGTTAAGTATCAGAGGTAGGATTTGAACACAGGTCTAACCTTGTCACCAATCTTACCCAATAAACTTCAGTAGCTCCCTATTACCTCCAGGATCAAATATAAAAATTGTCTGTTTCTGGTCTTCTTCTTTATAGCTCTCTATGTACTCTACAATCCAGTGATCAGTGATTTTCTGGCTGGTCCTTGAACACAGCACAACATCTGCAGACTCCTTGTTTCACCAACGGTTACCTCTCATATGTGGAATACCCTCACCTCCACCTCCTGGATTTTCTGATCTCCTTCAAGATTCAGCTCAAATCCAACCTCCTACAAGAGGCCTTTCCAGATTCCCGAAACTGATAGTGCCTTCCCTCCAAGATTACCTTCCACTGTGGGTACATAGTTGGTTTTTTTTTTTTTTTTTTTTTTTTGAGGCAATAGGGGTTAAGTGACTTGCCTAGGGTCACACAGCTAATAAGTATCTGAGGCTGGATTTGAACTCAGGTCCTCATGACTCCAGGGTCAGTGATCTATCTACTGCACCACCTAGCTACTCCTACATAGTTATTCATGTGCTTGGTTATGCAGTGAACAGAGCGCTGCATTTGGAGTTAGGAAGTCCTGAGTTCGAATACTGCCTCAGACACTTAGTACCCATGTGAACCTGGGCAAGTCACTTAGCCTCTTTCAGCCTTAGTTTCCTCATCTGTAAAATGGGGATAATAATAGCATGTGCTTTATTGGACTGTTTGTTGTGAGGATCAAATAGATAACATGTAAAGTTATGTAAATGAAGCTATTATGTGGTTATTGTCTCTTCCATTGGGAAGTGGGCTCCTTGAGGGATCACTTTTTGTAACTTTCGCTTTTCTTGGTATCCTGGCACACAGTGAGCACACGCCTTTTGATGGACTGAACCTGGGTCTTCCCCTGTGGTCACTGCTCTTTCCATTGGGCCAGGTGTTTCTTGCACCATTAACTACTCCAAAGTAACCCCTCTTCCCCTCACTCAGTCCTATCCAATGAAGCCCTACTCTTACCTGCTCATTGCATCTTTCTGCTCATTGGCTAGCTTCCACTGAGGTCGGCACAAAGGGAAGCAGGTGGCACTCAGAGACAGAATTTTGTCTTACAGTGATTCTCTTTAAGACCCTATCTCTAGGAATGGACTGTGTCTGAAGGTGGAAGCAGCCTGAGTATTTACTATGAAATCCGGTCTGGTCCAGTGAATCTCAGTACAAATGAGGGATATCAAGGGCAGAATATATCAACTATCCAATCCCTAAATGCTGATCAGTTTCATGTGACTTGTCCTTAGCACTGTACTAGAACTAAGGGGAATACAGGAAGTACAAGGCGTACTATCATCTCTGCCTTCAAGGGGCCTATAGTCTACTAGGCAGACAAGACTAGTTCTCATTTACTTGTTCAATCAACAAATACTGAGTATCTACTCTGTGCTGGGTATAAATGATAGTAAATGAGTCAGGACATCATTAAATATCAAAACATGGTAAAGACTTTAAGCCCTGTAGAGGAGAGAGGAATTATCAGTGAGAACTAAGTTGGTAAACAAATTATACCAATGAGTAAAAGTGGAGAAGGGTCCAAAAAAAAAAAAAATGTGGCTACAAAGGTAATATTTATCAACTCAAGTTTTAAAAAGATATAAGGGAGGGTAACAAATGCTCTTTTGAATGATAATTAAAGATGAATACAAAAGAATAGCTTTTTAAAAAGTATCAGGGACACTAAAAGCCAGAAAAGAGCTGAGATTCAGATTTATGGACAATAATACTGCACTGAGGCAAAAAGAAGATTGAAGAAGGGATAAAATCACTGCTTGGAGTAGATGGGATGATAAGGGAGGACAAAAAGAAGGCAGACATATTTGGCCCCTGTCTTGCTTGGTTTTGCTACAATGGAGTATGATGTTTGGTCTAAGAAGGATAGAAGAAAAATGATGAACTAGGAATTTAAAATCTGAGATAAATGAGAGTTTCTAGGTGCCCCAAATGTGTTCATTTTACCTGGCCCATGTGAATTTACTGAAAGAAATTATGAGTATGATTGTTAAAGTCCAAAAAAATCACATTAAATAAGAAAGATACAACAGAAATAGTGGAGAGAAAAAAATCCAATTTTTTTTTAATCAGAGAAAACCTATATTCTTCCCATAGTAGATTAGTGAGCTTGATTTCAATTCCCAGCAAAATTTTAGAACATATTTTTCAAGGAATGGTTTGTGAGCACATAGAAAGGGAAGCAATGTTCAACGTGAACACGGGCTTATCAACAACAAGTAATGCCAGCCTAACCTCATTTCCTTTGTTGACAGGGTTACTAGACTGGTAGATCAGGGGAATGATATAGGCCATAGTAAACCTGAAAGTTCAGCAAATCATTTACAAAAGTCATGTATGGTATGCTTGTGGACAAGATGGTAAAATGTGGGCTTGGTGGTAAAATGGATTCAGAAACTGGCTGAGTGACCAAAACCAAAGAATTGTGATTGGTGTCAATTCAGATGACGTCTAATAGAATCTAACAGAGATCTGACCTTGTCCTCATTTAAACATTTTTATCAATGACTTGGATAAAGGCCTATCCATTGACCAAGTGTGCTTATCAAATCTGAAGGTGATACAAAGCTGGGGGATGGGGGTGGAGTTCTGCCCAGTTCTTCCTCTATGATAAAAGAGAGGCAAGGTACCTACAGGTAGTTGCTTGGGCTTAAATTGCACGTTTGTTGGACATCTCTCCCAGGGTCGAGCTATTTCCTAACTATGCCTCTGGTGTTAAGGTTTTGTCCTTTGGATAAAAGTATAAAAGGAAGGTACTGTTCAGTTGTTCAGGCATGTCTGACTCTTTGTGACCCCATTTGGGGTTTTCTTGGCAGAATGGTTTGCAATTTTCTTCTCCAACTCATTTTATAGATGAGGAAACTGAGGTAAACAAGATTAAGTGACTAGCCCAGTGTAACAGTTAGTGTCTGAGGTCATATTTCAACTCAGGTCTTCCGGACTCCAGGCCTGGCACTCTATCCACTGTGCCACCTGGCTGCCCTAGCTAGTATTATCATGGAAATAGCATTGGATTTTGGGTCAAAAGGTATAAGTTCAAATCTCAGCTTTGCCACTGTGTGATATTGGGAAAGTCTCTACTCCTTCCTGGGGTTCAGTTTCCCAATCTGAAAAAATTATGGACATTAATGACCTGTAGATGGTCCAGGAGGTCCCTTCTAGCTCTAATTTTCTATTATTCTCATGAGTTTGCAATTGAGAAGAATTTAACAGTTCTGATGCCCCCACCATTTATACTTTCTAATACAATCTCACTGGAAGAGCTCCACAAGGTCTTACATTCAAAAATCTTATAATTCAGCAAATGACAGCAAATGCCCATCTACCCAAAGTGTATCAACTGACTTAACAAATATCTTTTGATCATCTACTATGCTAGGCCCTGCCTGGGATGCAAAAGAAATAGAGGCACAGGATGGCAGGATTCAGCATTAGAGGGAAGCATAGAGATTATTCCAGCACCCTCATTGAAGGGAAAAGGACACGGAGGCATAGGTGTTTGGCGCCTTGTTCAAAGTCACACAGCTTGTGAATAGTAGTAGCCTGTGACGTCATGGTCCTCTGAGAACAAAGAACAGACAACAGCAACAACCCTGTGAGTAGAGCTGGGACTTTAAACTCAGGTCCTCTGATAACAAATCTAGTGTCCTTTCCAATATAAAAATCATCTTTACATTGATTATTATTACTATTACTACTACTAATAATAACCTCCCTCAAAGTCCAATCTACTGACCATCCTATTAAGGGGAAGAGGATAATGACTGACTAAGGAAACTCAATTCAATTCAATAAACATTTATTAAGTGCCTCCTGAGTGGCAGGCACTGTGCTAAGTGCTGGAGATACAAAAAGAGGCAAAAGACAGTTCCTGCCCTCAAGGAGCTTACAAATTAATACTTTACTCCCCTGTACTCTGCAATCCAGTGACACCGAGCCCCTGGCTATTTCTTGAACAAGACATTCCATCTCATGACTGGGCATTTTCGCTAGCCATTTACCGTGCCTGGAATACTTTCCCTCCACATCTCTGCCTCTTGGCTTTCTTTAAGTCCCAACTAAAATCCTATTTTTTCCTGATCCCTGTTAATTTTAGTGCCTCTTCTCTGTTAAGGATCTCCAATTTACGCTGTATATATCTTGTTTGTACAAGGTTGTTTTTCATGTTCTCTCCCCATTTAGACTGTGAGTTTCTTGAGGGCAGGAACTGCCTTTTGCCTTTCTTTGTATCCCTCTCACTTAACACAGGACCTAGCACATAGTAGGTGCTTAATAAAATGGTTGTTTTTTTGACTGACTGATTCTAAGGAGATGCCAAACATAATAGTTTCCCTTTGAAACCTTGAAACTCTCTATTCTTGAGATTTCTGATAGGATAGATGAGCTTAAATGGCCCAGAACTTGTCCTCCACATACCTTCCAGGCCATCTCCATCCAGGCTATGCCTCTGCTTGCACACACTCTCCCTCTCCCTTTTCCAGCTTCCCTTTCCATGTGGTCTTCCCTCACCAAAGAGTTAGGAACTATCTCGTTTGCTTGTATTCCAATCTTAGCACAGTGCCTGGCACAGAGCAAGTACTTAACGTTTCATCTATCTATTATACAATCCCAGAATAATAATCAATGTTTTAATTATAAGTGATAATAATGTTAGCAACTGACATTTGGGAGGTAGCCTGGAGAGTCAGGACCACTGGGGTTCAGGTCTAGCTATGACAGTCTGGCTGTAGCCACACAAGATACATAACCCCTCACAGTCTTTCTAGGAAAATCTCTAAGATCATAAGTTGTAAAACAGTTACCTGTAACAGTAGGGGATATTTACTAGACTAATGAAGTCACAGTTTTTTTTAAAGGAGGAAAAAATGACATTTAAACAATGCCTATTGATTTCCAAGGTGCATTGCTTAAAATAATCACACCATTTGGGAGGCTTCTTCATTCAGTCTTGACTCAGGGCTGTCCAAAACTGTAAAACCAGGGGACATTCATGTCTCCTTCAGCTGTGAAGTCTATGATTCTACTTTCCCTGCGCAGGACTGATATGTTTCAAAAGTCCATATTTTAAATAGCATTTTTAAGGACAAAGGACACAGATCTGACTGATGCCACACTACCACACAAATACATTTTAGGACAACCTGCACACCTGCAGCTCAGCATAGGTAATGATTCCTAGAAACACGGAATGTTACAGCTGGAGGGGACATTAGAGGTTATTAGAGGTTACAAAACATCTCAGGCTCTCAGACATCACGGCTTAGTGGACAGAGAATCGACCCTGAACACAGGAAGATCTGGGTTCAAGTCCCACTTCTGACACATACTGGCTGTGTGACCCTAGGTTAAGTCCATGACCTCTAGGTAGCTCAGTAAGCCTGTCATTTGCAGAGAATGTGTATTGGTAGAGGGAGTTTCCTCACCCAGGAATCTCCTATAATAGTGAAAGCACAGATCCAGTGCCTGTCCTACAGCAAGCACCCTGAAGAATTATAACAAGGACTATCCAATAACTTTGGTTCAGTCACATTTACATTATGGAATCATAAAACTGGAAGGTTCCTCATAGAACGTGCTGTTCAACTGCCTCCTTTTATAGGGGAAGAAATAAGGTCAGAGAGGGGAAAGTGTTTACCCTAGTCACATAGCTAGCTCGGGAGTGGAAGAATAAGACAGAATTCAAACCCAGGTCTTTGAATCCAGATTGGTTTCCTTCTTCCTCTTCAATATGATTCAACAAAAATTTACTAAGCATGCAAGGAAGTGAGGAAATTTAAAAAATAACACTGCGTCAGCCCTCAAATACTTCACAATTTAGTCTTTTTCTGACAGTCTGTATCAAGGCCTCGGATCAAAGGACATTGTCCTTTGGTTAAATTTATTTCAATCTGATCCATGATTGGCCTGTATCTCTGTTGTTATGGTTTGTCCTTCATGCTCAAAGAAGACAATGACATCAGGAGGTGATGCCATGACATGCAAGTGAATTGAATTTAAGTGAGGGAGGGTTGTAAAGAGTACCAGCCTCACTTTCTCCTCTCCAGCCACCTGGGTCCAGTGGCCAGATATGGATCAGGACAATTGGAGATGGCCCAGAATGCAGTGGGGGACCTTGGCCTTTTCAAGTTTAACCGAACTCAGCTTGACTGAGGCAGTGCCCATTCAGTGAATAAAGCTTAATAAAAATGAGGCAAAGAATGGCCTCCTTAAAAAAAAAAAAATAGATCTGGGAGGGGAAGACCCTTAGGTTTTCTGACCAAAACAGAAACAATTGTTATTTACATTCATTCTGAACCAATCAGGGCTCAAACAGTGATCAAGTAGGGCTTGATCTCTGACCAGAGTGATTTGGGGTTAACGCTGGTCTTTAAGAGAAAAAACCAAAACAACAACAACAACAAAAAGTTTCAGAGATTAAAATTCCCTTTGGTTTATTCTCTTAAAGGCCTGTATCTCCAGGCTTCTCTTCAAGATCCTAAGTTTTTTGTTTTTGCTTTTTTTTTTTTAAACCATGATTCTCATCAGACCTTATTAGTTAGATAATTGGCTTTCTTAGGGCTGAAAAAAGCACCATGTGGTTTGTAATATCAGCTACATACTTGGATGAGTGATATTTGTAGCAAGATATCATTACATTTTAAATCCATTTTTTCAATATTGTAAAATACAGGTTTAGCGATATTACCTCCAAGAGTTTCTTTATTTGGCATTCAGCACATGGTAGAACATGGTATTTTCTCATGGCATTTCAGATAAAAGTTTTCTGTATTATGTAGCCTAAGCATAAAAAGTCATCTCAGACAATAACTACTACTACTACTACTACTACCACCACCTACTGCTACAACTACTACTACTACTACTACTACTACTATCACCACCACTGCCACCATCACCACTAATAACTCATGTTTCTAAAGCACTTTAAGATTTATGAAGTATTTTCCTAACAATGTCCCTGAAGACTCAGACAGGTTAGGTTACTCGCCCAAGGTCACCCAGCTAGTGAAGTAAGTGGGATTTGAATGAAGATTTCATGATTCCTCCAGCTCAGCTGCCTTATATTGCACTGTAAGTTTGCAGTGTTTCTTTGTCCATGCTAGATGGTTTATATTTGTCCTGACTCCTAATTAGACTGTGAATTACTTAAGGGCAGAGACAATGCTTTCTACTACAGTAACTGGCCACAGGGCCTGCTTTTCACTGATCAGAGCCTCGATTGAAACTGTTGTTGACAAAGCACAACGGATTCCATCTTTCTGATAAAATCTGATTTCTCAATAAAAGGCAAAACCTTTCTTTGCAAAGTTGAGTGAGATGGTGTTTTTAAAAATGAAATTCCAGCTGGTTAAATTTAGCCTAAAATAGGTTTGTTCTCTGGGCCAAGAACATTTTGATTCGATAAATTTCCTCTTTTCCTAATTTCCTGTTGCTCTCACTCTGGCTATTTGGTGTCATATTCTTGACAGTTATGGAAATATTGATCAGTGGGGATGGCTTCTGGCTAAGGTTCCCCTCTCTTACTAGGGTAAAATTGTCTTTTAATTTTCCTCCCAGCTAAAGATGACCTCATACTCAGTGACACATATTCAGGGATTGCATAAGAAATGCTATTTCCCTCCATTGTTTGCCATCTTCAAAGCCAAGCCTTCCCTCAGACACTCCCTTGAAGTCTGGCTTTAATTGTAATAAAAGTGGGGGAGGTAGAAGGTAGGAGAATGGGGAGGCATACCAAAAAATAAGCTACTTCTTTGCTAACAATTTCTGATTTTTTAGAATGTTTACCAACCCACTTGCTGAAATACCCAACCAAGTCAGAACAGATAATGGACACTAGCATGGTGTAGGGAAATGAATGTTGGATTTGAAATCAGAGGACCTGAGTTCAGATTCTAGCTGTGATGTCTATCACCTGTATGACCTCGGACAATCAATCAACAAGCATTCATTATCAAATCGCTCAACCTCTCTGATCTCTTTCCTCATTTGTAAAATGAGGGGCTTGTACTATCTGGTCTCTAAAGTACCTTCCAACTCTAAACCTCTGGTACCTAATAAATACAGCTTATATGTAACAGGCTTTTCACAGTAGAATGGAAGATCCCAGGAGGGCAAGGACAGTTTTTCAGTTTACCTTTATACAGAGTGTCCTACAAGCCTTACTGCAGTTGTGAGTTTCAATAGCTCGTTGTTTAGTCATTTTCAGTGTCCAACTCTTCATGACCCCATTTGGGGTTTTCTTGGCAAAGATACTGGCGTGATTTGCCATTTCCTTCTCTCGCTCATTGTGCAGTTGAGGAACTGAGGTAAACAGGGTTAAGTGACTTGCCCAGGGTCACATAGCTCATAAGTGTCTAAGGTGACATTTGAACTCAGGTCTTTCTGACTCAAAGACTAGCATTCTATCCACTGCACCACCTAGCTGCCTTTTTAGTAGCTAAAGACAGTCTTAAGCTGGTCCCTTCTGTGACAGGGCTGACCAGAGTTAGGCAAGAGCAGCTGGGTGCAATCAGGATGAGATGGATAAGAAATTACAATCCACTTTCAGACTTGATCAACCTTGTTATTTTCTGATATCTTACTATCCTCCTTGGTAACCCATAGCCAAAATATTGCACGGTAAGTCCATTCTCTTGTTCTAATCTCAGTGGAGATAGACAAAAGCTGGGGCTATCCTCTGAGTAACAGGCACATACTTAAGCATGGAACAGTGGAAAGGACACTAATTCTGAAGTCAGAGGATCCAGGTTCAAATACAGACTCTGATGTTTACCACCTCTATGTGGCCTTGGGCAAATCACTGAACCACTAAGGGCTTCAGTCTTCTCAGCTGTAAAATGAGAGGGTGGATTATAAGTCCCTTCTAACTTTAGATTTATAATTTATATATATAAATATAATATATTTAGGGGTCCCTTTCAACTTTAGATTTATAATCATATGAATGCCTCAATAAAGCATCTGTCCTACCTTACACTCTGATGTGCTATGGCAGGCCCCCAAAGGAAGCCTCCATGTACATAGTATTGTCCCTGTATATCACACGTAAGAGTTAAGATGGGTATCATGCATGTCACCTCACAATGATGCTCTAAGAGGATTCTACATTATTGCTGACCTTAGCCTTTACTTCTCCAAGATCAGCAATCCCAACTCCTTTAACAATTCCTTGGAGCATTAATTTTTTACAACCCTTTAATCCATTTAGTTATTCCCCCCTCTGAGTCATCTACAAAAGAATAGAGGACTTTTCCTATAACCAGTAAACTCTACGTCTTGAACCGATTCCCATAAGACTATAAAAAAGACACTCCAAGATTTCAATGTTCTATGATTTCACTCATGTGGCCACTCCCTCCACTAATGTAGTTTTCGTGAGTTATGCCTGGTAAACTTGAAAGCATTAGGGATGCATTAAATCGTTGTTGTTATTGTTATATGTTTCTTTCCCCTCTCCAGAGTATTAGTTTCACAGTTCAGTTAGCTTCCAGCTAGCTACTCTGTGAATATGAAGAAAAGGCTTTCTCTTGCAAATCATAGTAAACAGCATTCAGGGCCAAACTATCCAATCAATATTTATTAAGGTCTCTACACAGATCCACATCTATACCCTCCAGTCTAGGATGAAATTGCCCTCCCTGCAGAAATAAGGTTTAATCAAATGATCTCAGCAGAGGGAGGGGGAGAATACATGCAGAATTACAAATATCCACTCCCTTAGTCAGAAACCTCTCCAGGAACTGGTTGGGGTTGGAGAAGGGGGGGGAGGAAGGGGGGGGGAGGGAAATCCCAATTCTATTTCCTAGAAGGACTGGTATCTCCATGTATGCAACAGGGGGATTGGTGTTTCCCCAAAACTGAATTACTCACTGACAAGTTCTCTGAGGACTGAGTCATAAGGCTCCCAGTGTGAAGAGACTTTGCTGCCAAGCCTTGACACTCAAAAAACCTGGTCAATGGGCTCTGTGATCTGACACAATTTTGATTTTCTAGCAAGACTCTCAACAGTAAAATTTACAAAGTAAATCCTGCCCTTTAAGCCATAAATCCCACTACTGGGAAGTAGCCTATGGATATCACATTAATAATTCACGGATGTGTCATTTCATTGCTACCATCTCCCATCCATTCCATAGTATATATTCTTTGATAGGTGAGATGCTCGAAAAAACTCATCTCCCTGTGGCAATCTGTGATCACTCTCTCTACGCTTAGCTGTGTTCTTCCATGCACACGTAGTCTGTTACTGTGGTCCGTATCCTAAGCTATGCCAGCTAGATAGGGACTAAGGGGGGTTATGCTCTTAGAGTATAGAGATTGAGAAGCCAAGCTCATCTCTATGCCATGGTGAACAATAAAGTACGTAAAGGCATTGAACTACTGTTTGAAGTGTATACACAAAAGAATCATAGCAGCTTTATTTGTATCAACTTTAAATGGAAAATCGTAAAATCTTAGAGCGGAAATGGACGTTCCATTTTTATTGAATCTAACCCACTTGTTTTACAAGTGAGGAAACTGAGATTCAGGGAGAAGAAGTATCTTTCCCAAGGTCACCCAGGTAACACAAGTTTTAAGTGGCAGGCCTCGAACTTAAACCTTGGTCTCCTGACTTCAGGTCCACTATAACAGTGTTCCATCCATTATATCCCAGTATCTCTCAAAAATCTATACGGATGACAATCGAATGGATGAATAGTATATATGGATGTAACAAAATATTGCAGTGTCAGAAAAAAGAGCAAATATAAAGAATATAAGGAAATAGGAAAAGATAATACAAAGAGAAATGGAGCAAAGAAAGTAGAATCAAAGTCTTGCATACAGGGACTATAATTCTCTATAAAAAAAATCCCCAGCAACAAAGTTGGCTGAGCTGCTCCCAGAGTTGAAAGGACTGCCTCTTAAGGTAATGAGTTTCCTATCATTGGAAGTGTTGAAACATAGCTACATGAACACTGGCTCAAGATTTTGTAGAAGAGAGTCCTGCTCAAGTACAGGTTGAACTAGATACCCTAGAAGGTTGGTCCCTTTCAGCAATGAGATTCTGTGAATCTGATAAGTACAGAAACAGAAACTAGATCAGAAAGGAGCTTAGAATACATAAGATACTAATGCCAAAATTTTGTTTCTTTCTACATTTTCCTGTTATCAAAATGAAAAATTGTTTGGAATGTTTGATTTTACAAATTACTTTATTCCTCGTTTTGTTTTCTTTGATTGTTAAGTTTATAAGAAAGTGAGAAGGAAGGAAAAGAAAGAAAGAAGGAAAGAGGTAGTTTCACATGCTTTCCTTGGAGTCCCAGAAAACAAAAACAAAAATAAAAAAAGAAAGAAAGAAAAAGGTCAGAGTAGCCAGAGAGACTCAAGGTCCTTTTTTTCTTTTAAAAAATAAATAAAGGGGATTCAACGACATAAAGTGACCTGACCCTCATTTTTTGGTGAACCATTGCCTGGGGCATCTAACTACTATAGAATGAAAAGGTGTTGGCTTTGTTTCAGGAATCAAATTCCAAGTCCTGGAAGAATACAACCTGGGCTGTTAAACTTCCCTGAAGCCTTTCACAGATGCTTCGGCTCTGCCTCTATGGTTCGTTTTCCACCTGCTCAAAAGGGAAGGGAATAAGCATTTATATAATGCCTACTATGTGCCAGCCACTACGCTGAGCATTCTCTCTCTTTCTCTCTCTCTTTACAAATATCATCTCATTTGATCCTCACAAGAACCCTGGGAAGTAGGTATTATCATTATTCCCAATTTAAAGTTGAGGAAACTGAGGCAAATAGAGGTTAAGTGACTTACCCAGGTCATGCAGTCAATAAGTCTGTATTTGAACTCAGATGTTCCTGATTCCAGATCCAGTGCTTACTTCCAAGGGGTGCTCAGAAGCACCCAAGAAGCATGGTATAGTAGGAAGAAAACTGGATGTGGAAAAAGAATACCTGAATTGAAATCCTGGCTTTTCTAGTATAACTTTGTACAGGTTACTTCAAGCTCCTTCCCTCTTCACCTCAACCTTGGTTTCTTCATCTACAAATGTGGATAATAAAAGTTACACTCTTTAACTCACAGGGCCCCGGTAAGGAAATCAGTCATTATTTAGTTATGTATGACTCTTTGTGACTCCATTTGGGGTTTTCTTGGCAAAGATACTGGAGTGGTTTGCCATTTCCTTTTCCATCTGATTTTATGGATGAGGAACTGAGGCAAACAGGGTTAAGTCACTTGCCCTGGGTTACAAAGTTAGTATCTGAGGCCACATTTGAACTCATGAAAATGAGTCTTCCTGACTGGAAGACCAATCTGGTAAGGAAATTTCTTCGTAAATGCTTAGGTGCCATAGAAATATGAATTCTTAAGATTATTATACTAGAGTCACTATTCTCTGTGCTAACTCAGGCTATGAGACCAAGCTCCATCTCTATAGCCCTATAGTTACACTCAAAACATGAATTGCAATCATCATCAACCAACCAGATATGAAGGAAGGTTCCATAAAGGAAGTGTCATCTGATTTGAGCCTTAGGAACTCAACAAGTGAAAACAGGGAGAAAGGTCATTTAAGGCATAAGAAACAGCAGAGAACAAAGCCCCAAAGATGAGACAGCTTTATAGCAGAGCTTTATAGTTGAGTGCAAGGGCTAGACAACTCAGTCTGGGATGAGGTAAATCATATATTGCTAATAGTTCAAAAATCCCCAAAGACTTGAGCCTCAGATTTTGCATGTTCTGCCTAGAACAGAACATTACAACCTCCAGGAACTCAATAAATATTTGTTCAATTAAATTATTGCCTGATTTGGATTAGGACTGTTGCCATATTTCTGTTGGGTCTTAGATGTGAGGGTCACTTAAAATTTGACTAATAGGACAGCATTTGATGATTTGATTGTGAGTATCTTGAGGGCAGGGACTTTTTGGGGGGAGGGACCTTTTTTGGTATTCCTAGCACCTACCAGAGTATACAATACATAACAGGTCCTTAATAAATGTTTCTTTTTATTGATGATCTATTTGGTCAGTATCTTATTACAAATGCTGATTGCTTCTAATTAATGTTTGCATCGTTTGGGTTTTTTTTTGGACTGGAATTTTGATAACAGTGCCATTTTTGTGATTGTGCAAAGCATATTTAATCTACTAGTTTACTGAAAGTCTTAACCACATTTAGTTGTATGAACCAAGGCAAATCTTACATAAGATGTCCCAATTTGATAGAAATTACTAACGATGAAGACAGGTCAAAGAACTAGGTATCAGTCAGACTCAATTCAGACTAGCTTGGTCCAAAGAGCATTGAGTTTTCTTTGTTCTTATGAAAGGGAAATTATATGAAGAAAAACCAACTAGGAAAGGGAAAGCTAAGGCTTGAGATTCTGAGGGAAAAATTACAGCAACACACCAGTGGGCTGTTTCTTTTTGGACCAGCCTGAGATTTGGGTATCTCCTCTATTCCACTCTCCACCATGCTGGGCTTGGATGGCGAATAAGAAAAGAATGAAGGTGTAAGCTTAAGCCAATGGTAAAGGAAAGAAGACAAGCAGAAAGTGATTGGATCATAGGATTTAGAGCCGGAAAGGACTTTGGTGATAATCTAGACCAATCTCTCATTTTCCAGAGGAGGAAACTGAGGCAAAGAAAGGGGAAATTACTTGTTTCGGGGCAGCTAGGTGGCATGGTGGATAAAGCACCAACCCTGGAGTCAGGAGGACCTGCGTTCCAATCTGACCTCAGACACTTACTAGCTGTGAGACCCTAGGCAAGTCCCGAAAGAAAAGAAATCAGATGACTTGTTGAACTTGAGAAGACCCTCCAGAACAGTAGCTTCTGACCAGAATCACAAACTAGAACCCACTTCTCCTGGCTTCCAGGCCAGCCCCCCCTCTTACTATATCACAGGATAGGGAGATTGGAATTCCACCTCCTAAATTGTAATGACTCCTGGGAAAGATTCTAATAAGCAAAGAGCTTTTTTTTAACTTGTTAGCATAGTATGTATTTAGGAGGCAAGGCCCAGATACTATCAGATTCTGACCAATGCAAACTATTTTAAAGTCAAAAATAGCTGACAGACAACACCCAGAATGAAATAGTCTAAACACTTAGCTAGCACTGTTGTTGTTGAGTCTTTTCAGTTGTATTGGACTCTCTGTGACCCTATTTGGGGTTTTCTTGGCAAAGCTCCTAGCGTGATTTGCCATTTCCTTCTCCAGCTCATTTTATAAATGAGGAAACTGAGGCAAACAGGATTAAGTGAGTTGCCCAGGGTCACACAGCTAGGAAGTATCTGAGGCCAGATCTGAACTCATGAAGGTGAGTCTTTCTGATTCCAAACCCAGTGCTCTAATCACTTTGCTACCTAGCTTCCCCAACCAAGTAAGCACTATATGGGCATAAAACCTGGCCCCTCATGTACATACATGCCAGCATGGAGCTAAACTGCTCTAAGATAGAGTTAAGATTTTAAAGCCAAATGATTTGCTGGCAAGTTCAAGGAATGTTTCCTTCTGGAAACAGCAGGAAGGAGATTTGGAGTCTGAGACCTGGATTCAAATTCCTACTCTGCTGCTTGCTACTTCTGTAAACTTGGATAAGGCTCTTAACATCTTTGGGTCCCCCAGTTTGCTCATCTATAGGATGAGGAGCTTGGGCTACACAGCCTCCAGGCTTACTACCAGCTCTAAATATATGATCGGCGGTTACTCATGGCTTAAAAGTTCAATTTTTTTTTTTTTTTTGCAAAGCTCAAAGGATTTCCACTCGCCCGTTAGATAGAAAGGGGTTCATCCTTCAGGACAGAGATACTTGACTGTCAAGGCAGGACATGCAAGACGCTCCTCAACATACCTTAGACTTTACTATTAATTTGATTAGACTGAAAACTATGCAGGCTCTTTATTACATCCATGAAATATTTAATATCAACATCAGGATCTACTTTGTAGAGCTGCAGTAAATGTTTACTGAGTAATTAAGCTCCAAAGGAGGAGAAATGAAGATTCTTGGGCAGTTCCTGACCTTATTTAGAAGGCTTTGTCTCATGACACATGAACTAAGGTGAGAAGATTTTCAGATACAGTTGGGGTAAAATACAGCAAAATCCCAACTAATGCCAATAAGGAATCCTGTCGGTTGGTCTCATTCTTTGAATCTGCATTGCCTAATTCCACCAGGCTAGAATCAGTGATCATATTTTACATATAATTATAACTTCAAACAGTATGATTTTGGGGGGGGGGGTAATTGGGGTTAAGTGACTTGCCCAGGGTCACACAGTTAAAGCGTCAATTGTCTGGGTCCACATTTGAACTCAGGTCCTCCTGACTCCAGGGCCAGTGCTCTATCCATTGAGCCACCTAGCTGCTCCAAACAGTACAAATTTAAATAATGTGGGATTCATTATTTGCACTAATCGGGATCTGACAGTTGAACCACGTCCTCCTCATGGATGTACCAATCCTGCGCCAGTATGTGGAGGCAGGATGGTCTGGTGAATAAGGACTTAGATAAGGATAAGGTGGGTAACGACCATGGATACAGACTTAGAAGACCCACATTTCCATTTTGGTTCAGCTACCTTTAAGCTGTTTGAATGACCTTGGCCAAATCAAAAGATGTTTGAATTTAGAGCTTGAAGGGACCTTAGAGGTCATCTAGTTCAACTCTCCCAACCCCATTTTAAAGATGAACAAACAGAAGCCCAGAGAAGTTAAGTGACTCACCATAGGTCACATAAGTAGTAACTGGCAGAACCAGGGTTTGAATTTGGGTCTCCTAACTCTGAAAACAGTTACTCTTTCCACTAAGCTATGCTGCTGACAGAATAGAAGTTATTTGAAGACAGGGACTCTTTCATTTTTGTCTTTGTATCTCCAACCATTAGCCCAGTGCCTGGCACATCATGGCAGCTTAATAAATGCTTGACTGATTTAACAAAATAGGAGAGCAACAGCAGCTGTTCTTTTCACTACACACCAAATGCCTTACTTTGGCTTTCCCATTTGAAGTCCAATCAACAAGTCACCTTTTTCCTTCTGGAGAGGTCCAGCCTTTTAACTAGATGTGAGTTGTCACTCACTACCTCTTTAGGGGCTGGAACTATTAGTGGGTACACCTAATATATGAGAATTTGTTCTAAATTATGGTAATTTGGAATCCAAAGGACCTCAAGAAGATCAAAGGATCTCTGGGCTATTTCTAAGTTTTAATTCAAACTTGGACCCCAAGCTTGCCTTGAAATAGACTCAAATGCTCCAGAATAAACAAATTAGACTATTTGTCCAAAAGATTGCTACTCATCTACTAATGAACCATAGAATCACAGTATGTTAAAGGGAGAAGAGATTTTAGCAACCTTCTCTCTTTAGAGTGATGGAAACTGGGTCAGCTAGATGGCACAGTGGATAGAGCACCAGTCTTGGAGTCAGGAAGACCTGAGTTCAAATCTGACCTCAGATACTTATTAGCTGTGTGACCCTGGGCAAGTCACTTAACTCCAATTGCCTTAAAAAAAGAAAGAAAGAAAATAGAGTGATGGAAACTGAGACCCACTGAGGTTAAATGGATGGCCCAAAGTCATACAAACTTCTTGACTTCCTAGAAGTTTTACATATGAGAAGTGTTCAGAAGGCCAGGCCAAACCTTCCCAGGATGCTCCATAATTAATACCTCACAGCAATGCCCCCAAAGCTTGATGGAAAACCAGTCTCTAAAATAAAAGATTCATAAGGATCCCTGTTTGAAGAGTCTTGAAATTAGAATTCTTTGATCAGAACATGCTGAAATTCTAAAAAGGCCTAAAAAAAATGAAAAGTGCAAGTTACATCTATCTCTGTGTTGTTCTCCAGTTAAATTAATGTTTAATCTACAGATCTTATATCTCAAACAAGACTGGAAGCTACTTGAAGGCAGGGTTGAGTCTTACACTTGGTTACATTAATAGATACATGGTGTATCCAGAAGAAGGGAAGGGTTGTTTGGCTGTACTGTCCTAGTTAAAGTATATCTGGGGTACCATAGTCATAGTGGGTGCCACAGTTTAGGGAGGATATTGGTCAGAAGGCAAGAAGGATGGGGTTGAGAGGACTGGATATTGTTGTAGAAGGATAAATTGAATAAACTAGGGTTGTTTTGCCTAGAGAAAAGTACGCTTTGCTAGAATATGATCATTTGTCTCCAAAAATGTGAAGAGTTGTCATGTGAAAAGAAGATTAGACTTGATCTGCCTGGCCCCAGAAGGCAGAATTAAAAATAATGAGAAGCTGCAAAGTGGCATATTTCCCGTTCATATCAGGGAAATCTTCACAGCAATTAGGTGTCCAAAAGAGGAATGAAGAGATTTGGGAGGCAGTGAGTTCCTCCTCACTGCAGATCCTCAAGCAGAGACTGGATGGATGACCACATACCAAGAAGGAATATGTGGAGGGTATGGGTAGTAGTAGAGAGATGACTTCTGAGGGTCCTTCTCGATCTGAAATTCTAATGATCCTGGGTTTCTACTTCTTTGGTACCTTCTACAACATTTAGTACACAGTTGGCACTTAATAAAAGACTGGATTTTGTAGGATCCCTTGAATAATGATGGTGTTTAACAGATACAGTCCATCCCCACTCTAGAATAACACCCCCATGGCATTGATGGCTATGGGGATACATGCTATACCAAGGTGTGTCTCTCAGTCTACAACCATATTATAGAATGCATCATTCCCTCCTAGAGAAACAGAAATCACTGTAACCTAAGTCAGTGGTTATCTATCACCCAAGACAGTGTTGGAACACATGTACCTGAGCACCCCAAATGCAGGGCCCAAGGCATAGATGGGAGCAGCTGGAGAGCCTCATCACCCAGTCATTAAGCAGCAGGAAACCACAAGTAATGTTCCAGGGTGGCATATTTCCCAGTGTACCCTGCACAATGACAGAACACATTGACACACTGGGTCTACGCCCTCAGTAGCTCCTCTGTTTGCTGAGGAGTTGATCCTGCCTAACAGGCCTCTGTTGCAACCCCAAGCCAGATCTGTTGGTTCACATGTCTGTGGTATTTGTTTCATGGACCATCTTTTAAAAAAAAAAGGATTTAAGAAAAAGCATGAATTGAAGCCTTCACTTGCCTCCTAAGAACATATCACTTCTCTACCTCATGGATAAAACTCCCATTCCTGAAAAATAATTTTAAGTGATGTGTTATCATCATCATTATTGTTGTTGTATTTAAAAAAAAGGTGGGAAGATGAAAAAGATGCATTTAATCAATCAACAAGCATGTATTAAGCACTTACTGTTTACTACGTGCCAAACATAGTGCTAAAAAGATTTAAAAAAAAATCAAAACCAGTTCCCATCCTCAAGGAACTTTCATTATAATGAGGAAGACAGCATGTAAATAACAAGGTACACATAAGAGATATACTGTGTTAAAAGAAGGTAAACTCAGGCAAAAGAATATTCATTTCTCTCCCAGGCCAGCACTAGTCACTCTCATCTCTTTTCCCCACCTTGACCACTTGGTGAACAAAATCCCTTGAAACCCTCACCCCAACCCCATCATTTCACCAATTACACCCTGACAAGCCTCAGCCTTGGATCACTCCTATCATTCACTGCCAAACAAAGTGAGAGAAAATCACAAAATTGTTCTGATCGAGTGCACTACAATTTGTTATACAATCTCAATTGGGCTCTCACTGCTGCTAGGCAATCCTTCTATACCTATCAACTCTCTACTCCAATTTCCACTTCAGTGCTTCCAAACTTTTTTATTCCTCCTCAAACCTCCTATGGTTGTCTGTCCCTACCCCCTTAGCTGAGAACTTTGCCCCATATTTTACAGAAAAAAACTGAAGCCATTTGCCATGAGCTCCTTCTCTCCACTTCCTCATCTCCTATCACTTAGATACCTTCTACCACAACCTTTCTCATTCATTCCTGTCTCACATGATAAGGTGGCTTCACTCCTTTCCAAGGCTTTTACCCTCTAGCTGCTCAAGTGATCCCATTCCAACCCATCTCCTCCAACAGATTGCCCCCTCTGTCATCCTCATTCTCTCATTTATTTTCTATGTCTCCCTGTCTACAGCCTTATTCCCTGCTGCCTACAAAATCTGGAAAAATCCCTCACCTGACCCTACCATCCTTATCCTAAATCTCTTCTGCCCTTTGTAGCTAACCTCCTCCAAAAGGCCATCCACAATAGGTGCCTCCATTTTCTCTCCTCTCACTCTCTCCTTAACCCCTTACAATCCAGCTTCCAACCTTATCATTCCACTGAAACTTGTCTCTCCAAAGACACCAATGATCTCTTATTTGCCAAATCCAAAGGCCTTTTCTCAGTACTCACTCTTCCTGACCTCTCTGTAGCTTTTGACACTATTGATCATACTCTCTTCCTTGATGCTCTCTTTTCTTTAGGTTTTCGGAATACCTCTCTCTCTCACCTCTCAGTTCTCCTTCTACCTATCTGACCATTCCTCCTCAGTCCCTTTTCCTAGATCCTCATCCAGATCAAGTCCTGTAATCATGGATGTCCCTCAAGATCCTGTCCTGGGCCCTCTTCTCTTCTTTCTCTAAACTATCTCACTTGGTGACCTCATCATGGATTTAATTAGTATCTCTCTGCTGACAAATCTATTTCTCCAAACCCTCTTCAGACCTCCAATTTCATATCTTTAACTGCCTTTCAAACATCTTAAGCGGAATGTCCAATAGACATCTTATGTCCAAAACAGAACTCATCTTCCTCCCTAACCTCATTCCTTCTCCTACCTTTCCTATTACTATAGAGGGCAACACCATTCTCCTTGCCCCTCAAGGGCCAGAACCTGTTGATTTCATCTTTACAACATCTTTTAAATATGTGCCCTTCTCTCCTGTGATGCCAGCACCGCTCTAGTGCAGGCCCTCATCCCCTCACACCTGGACTATTGCAACAGCTTGGGGGGGGAGGGTCTGCCTGCCTCAAGTCTCCCCTCTCCAGTCCATCCTCCATTCAGCCACCAGAGTGATTTTTCCTAAAGCCCGGTTCTGACTATGTTACCTCCCAACTCAATAAACTCCAGTGGTGCCCTGTTGCCTCCAGGATCAAATACAAAATGCCCTGCTTGGTATCCAAAGCCCAGTATAACACAGCTTCCTCCTACTTTTCCTTACACCTCACTTCCCCAACAGGTTCTCTTCATTCCAGTGACACTGGCCTCTTCCTGGCTGTTCCATGAACAAGACATGCCAATCTCTCAGCTCAGTGAATTTTCTCTGGCTATCCTCAATGCTTGGAATCTTCTCTCTTTTCAACTCTGGCTACTAACTTCCCTGACTTCTTGAAGTCTCAGCTAAAATCCCATCTTTTATAGGAAGCCCTTTGCCAACCCCTCTTAATTCTAGTGCTTTCCCTCTGTTAATTATTTGCCATTTATCCTATACATAGCTTGTTTGTACATATTTGTTTACTTCTGGTCTCCCCCATTAGATTGTAAGCTCTTTGAAGGCAGGAGCTGTCTTTTACCTCCTTTTGTATCCCCAGTGCTTACCACAGTGCCTGGCACAGAGTAGATGCTTAATAAATGTTTAATGATTGATTGAATATATCCCCCACTTAGCAAGTCACCCTTTGTAACACAGATCTAAGGAGAAAAAGGAAAAGAAAGTAGTTAAAGTAAAGTTACAAGGCCATGGTTTGGTTTCAATCAAACCTAAGAGTGAATTCTAACTCAGCAGCAAATGTTTACTGATCATCCACTGTGTGCATGGGTCTAAATTACGAATTATGGAGAATGGAAGCAGGGAGAGAAGGAGGAAGAAATAGGGCAAGAAAGGGAAGGGAAAGTTAAAGATTCAGAAAGTTAGTTGGAAACAAAAGCTCAAGAATAAAGAAAGATATCTTATTCTCCTTACTAGACTGTAAGCTCTGTGAGGGCAGGAAATGGGTCTTATTCAATGAGTAATTCTATGCTTTCTGCAGAGTGGGTTCTCAAATGCATGTTGATTTATTGAAGTCAAGATGGCCTATAGAACAGGACTTTCATACTCCAGACTTTTTCTCCACTACAAGAGAAAAGCAAAGAAGCATTCAAAGAGCCCTTAGCATTAATGAGGCAAAAAGCTCAAGACTGAAAAGCCCCAAGGTTTCCTGTAACTATCAACAGCAATCTGTGCAGAAACCAAGAACCCCTAAAAATTACCATTGCAAAGGAGGAAACCATAGCCCAGGTGAAGAAAATAACTAAGCTGAACCCAAAGCTTGTAACAGTGCACAGGATTGAGAGCAATATGTAGACCATAGGCAGTGTGGGGGATACAACAAAGAACTTGGAGTCAGGAAGACCTGAATTCAAATCCCACCTCAAACATCAGCTGGGTGCCCCTGGGTAAATCACTTAACCTCTCTGGGCATCAGTTTCCTCATCTTTAAAAGGAGGAGGATTAGAATCACTGACCTCTAAGGTCTCACCCAGCTCGAAGTCTATGATCCTAAGAACCTATCTAGTTCAATCCTCTCATTAAGGAGGAAGAAACTGAATTCCAGTGAAGCAAATAGCTCAAGGATACAGCTAGTTACACGATTCAAATCCACAGTTCACCAATTGCTCTTCTGGAGTTCTTCAGTATTTGTTGCTTAGTTGTTTCAGTTGTGTCTGACTCTTCATGACCCCATTTGGGCATTTCTTGGCAAAGATGGTGAAGTGGTTTGCCATTTCTTTCTCTGGCTCGTTTTGCAGATGAGGAAACTGAGGCAAACAGGGTTAAGTGACTTGCCCTGGGTCACACAGCTAGTAAGTGTCTGAGGTGGGATTTGAACTTAAGAAGAGGAATCTTACTGATTCCAGGCCCAGCACTATATGCACTATGGCGCCACCTAGCTACCCCTTTTTCAGTATACCTTGTCTCAGAAACTGAGAATACAATGCTAGTGGAAATGCCAAGTAGTTTTAAACAATCCCTATTAATTTAATTCTCTTTGGTTTTCCTATTTGGAATCCAATTTTTCACAAATCAAATCCATCCCAATAAGCTTTTATTAAGCACTCACCATGTCAGGCCACCATGGGAAGTACTGGAAATACAAGGCAAAATTTAAAAACAAAACAAACAAAAAATAGTCCTTCCTCTCAAGGACCTTATGTTCTGCTAATGAATCAGGTACTCAAGGCAAACAGTGGTATCATTCTTCAGATTTACCCATGTCGTTTTCACTATATAAGGCAGAGTCAAATAAATGTTACCACATGCCCAAAGGCAACCAACAGCCTTCTGCAGAAAACACAATCACAGGGTATTAGATCCAGAAGCAAGCTGAAAAGTCATCTTGTCCAACTGGCTCAGTTTCCAGATGGGCAATCTGAGGCCCTGAAAAGTTAAGTGACTTGCCCATGGTCACAAAGCTAATAACTGGCCCCGCTAAGACCTAAACCAAGGACTACTGACTCTCAGGCCAATCTCTTTCCCACGTGGAGGTTTTTCTGAGCTCTGCTGAGGTTATGTCACTTTAACAAAAGGAACACAGCCCAACAATCCTTCTCCCATCCACTAGAACGCCCAGTATCACATCCAAGGAAACAGTTCTGGTCTGCATACGTTTATATCTATTTCTTTGCAGGACAAAAGGACGTGCATCATGTCAGCCTAGTTCTAACAGGGTTCTTCAAACAACCTTAACAGGATAAGGAAAACAACAAAGTATGAAGGTTATCCACTACTGACCTCCCTCACTTTCTTTAAGTCCCAACTAAAATCCAGCCTTCTACCTGAAACTTTTCCCTCTGAATTCCAATGTTTTCCCTCTGTTATTTCCTATTTATCTGTATATAGCTTGCTTTGTATATATTTGTTTGCATGTTGTCTCCTTCTTTAGATTGTAAGCTCCATGAGGGCAGGGACTGTCTTTTGCCCGTCTTTGTATCCCCAGCACTTAGCGAAGAGCCTGGCACATAGTAGGCACTTAATCTATGTTTATTGATTGATTGAATCATATCTCACTCTTTCTAGGTAACCAGCCCATCTTTTTTTTTTTTTCCTAATCATATATGAACAGCACTGGAAGCTGATAGGTGGCTTGGCGTACAGTCTGGAAGACCAGAGTTCAAATCAGGCCTCAGATACTTACCAGTTGTGTGACCCTGGGCAAAAGTCACTTAACCTGTTTGCCTTAATCTAGCAGGGAAGAAAATGGTATCTTTGCCAAGAAACCCCCATGGACAGTATTGGCATGATATGGTAGGTCATGTGGTCATGAAGAGTCGGACACAAATGAAAAATAGAACAACAGTATAAACAGTACTGCTTGGCTAGGTCACTGTACCTGCCCAATCTGTTCAAATGGAATAGGAGGAGAACAGAAAAGTCCAGTCAGGAAGATAGAATGTCTGTCTCTAAAGGTTTAATTTTCTTTTTTCTCCCAGTTGGTAAAGATTTTTAAACAGGCAGCTGGGTGGTGTGGTAGATAGGGCACTGGGCCTGGAGTTAGGAAGATTTGAGTTGAAATCCATTCTCAGAAAAACTCACTAGCTGTGTGACCTTAAGCAAGTTACTTTGCCTCTGTTTGCCTCAGTTTCCTCAATAGTAAAACTGGGATAATGATAACATCTGTCTCCCAGGGTTGTTGTGAGGATCAAATGAGATACTATCTGTAAAAGCACTTGGCACAGCCTGGCACATAGTAGGTTCTATATGAATGCTAATTGTTATTAGTATTATTATTATTAAACATCACTGACTGGCAGGCAGTGCAAAGATGCTGGGGTCATGGAGATGTAACAGGGATCCAAATGAACGTTAAGTCAAATGTGCAATTATCAGAAACAGAATATTGAAACGTGGAAAGTACAAGAGTAGTCTTTGCTCAGACTCCAAGAGGATTTTCATAAAGGAGATCAGGATTAAATAACCAGAGGGATAGTTTAAATTCTTGATTCCCTCCAACATTCACTGTCTTGGCTCCCTCATCATTATCCAAATGAAATGAATTGAATGTACTCATCAAGTGGAAGACGCTGCATGAGTATACTCCTATTCAAAAAAATAAAATATGAAGCCATGAAGCTGTACAAAACCGATCAATTAAAGAGTAATTATTGGCTCTAAAACAGTTCACCCTAAAATTCCTTTTAATAATACAGCTGTTTAATAAATTTAAAATTCCACTAAACTCCACAAAGGACCCAACAGACCAAATCTCACAACTGTTCATGAGCGTACACATCAAGCTTGGTACAATAGAAAGAACATGGGATTTCGGATCAAAGAATTTGATTTCCAATTGATCCAAGCTCTGTGACATTGATCAAGTCCCTTCCCCTCTCTGGACCTTGGTTTCTTCACCTCTAAAATGTGGAGACTGGATGACATGAAGCCACTTCTTGGTCTAAACAATATGATTCTAGAACAGGTGTGGGGAAGCTGTGGCCTTGAGGCCACATGTGGCCCTCTAGGTCCTCAAGTGCTGTCCTTTGACTGAATCCAAACTTCACAGAACAAATCCCCTTAGTAAAAGGATTTGTTCTGTAAAACTTGGACTGGGTCAGAAGACTGCACCCGAGGACCTAGAGGGCCACATGTGGCCTCAAGGCCACAGCTTCCCCACACCTGTCCTAGAAGGGTCAAAAAATAATATGTGTTGTAAGATATTTTTCCTATTCTTTCATAGCTCGCAAAACAAAGACTTCCATTCAACCACGTTTGTTCTTTCATGTTTCCTGGTAGAATAGTAATTGTCAGTGGGTGAAAGACACCTTCCCCATTAGTTGAAAACACACCTTTTTAAAAAGCTTAGATACTTCAGTGGTGCCAGGAACTCCTCAATGTGGGTACAGAGTGGAATGTGCAGCATGGATTTTCATGCCTCAAGACTCCTACACATGTGTTAGATTTGAAGTTAGGAGGCCTGGGTTCAAATCTTGCCTTTGCCACTTACTATCTGTATCATCTTGGGCAACTTAAACTTCCCTGTGTCTCGGCTGCTTCATCCATACGAGGACGAGATAGGGCTAGATGACGTCTAGGGTCCCTTTTAGCTCCAAATCTGTGATCCTCTGGTTTTCTGGTAAATCTTCCATAGGTCTTCCACACACCGCAGTGGGAACATCCTTCTATTTCTATTAGCATTATGTAGTGTGTAAGAGTTCAATGGAGTGGGAGTCTGTTATCCCTTACTTGACGTATGACTGGCCCAACTCATTTCCCAGTCATATGTCTCTTTGAGGATATTTTTTATGATGCATTTTGTATGCAATTCTTTACTGGCAATATGCTTTAAGCTACTCATGCTCACTATGCAGTTAGGCGGCACCACAGTGCACAGAGTGCCAGGCCTGGAATAAGGAACATTCGAGTTCAAATCCCATCTCAAACAGTTAACTGTGTGACCCTAGGCAAATCACTTAACCCTGTTTGCCTTAGTTTCCTCATCTGTAAAATGAGCTGGGGAAGGAGATGGCAAGCCACTCTAGTATCTGCCAAGAAAACCCCAAATGGGGTCACAACATGACTCTCCTTAATGCCCTTTGGTCACCGACTTCATCTTTCGTGAAGAGTAGATAAATTTATTCAGAAGTGCAACTACCTTTCATAAAAATGGTGTTAAGGGAAAGAAGATAGATCCTGCGTACCAGGGGAAACACACAATGCCATATTTATTTTTAATTACTGACTAGTCAATAAACTCGATGGAAATAACACATGCCATAATTGATAATCTAGGACCAATGTTTGTAAATAAATTACTGGTGAAAGTTGTGTTACATGTAATGTAATTTTACATTACATTTCTTTATGTTGCAACTATTTCCCAACAGCTTATAGTATTTATTTTTAACTAGGATTTTATATGGCAAATATTTATGAAAGGCTGTCTGAAAGTTAGACTACTTTTAGCACAGACGTCTGATTTTAGCATGTGGATTTGCCTCATGCTTCAGAGTTTTTATTTTTAAAATAAAAGCTCCAATAACATGATTGCATTCCAGCTGATATCTCATTCACTTCTTTGGTCCCATGACCAAAGGTCTACTCAATTCACTCAGCATTCCATCGTTGTTTATTTGAATAAGTTAGGAACCAAATGCAAGTTCTGGTCATGCCTCTTTCATAAAATGAAATCATCACAAACTATTTGATGACTTCTGGAGGGATTACAAACATCTAGTCTAATCCTCTCATTTTACAGATGAACTCAAGACTCAAAAGTCACAAAAGTAGCAAATGTTACAGCTAGGATTTGGAATGAGTCTTTATATTTAAAACCCAGTCCCTTTTCTACATTACCATGCTCTTTGGCCCCACTTTAAGAAGGAGTCAAATAATGAACTTTCAGCCAAGGACCAACTTAGCTAAGTGTGCAAAGATGGATACTTAGTTCTTGGCCACAAGGCTTGTCCACCAGGTAGTCAACTTCTTTGGCATCCAAAGCATCTCATTAAACCTTCTACTAAGGTACACAAAGGTTTCTATTTGCATGAGTAGCAGAAGGATAAAATCACAGCTGCTTTGACACATATGGTATGAAGTCTATGGTGTTCCAGAAACATTTATTTTTGTGACTAAAGCAAGAGTAAAGTCGCTATTATCCAAAATCCAAATGTAAACCTCAAACAACTGGCCATCTTTCACTCCTCTTTTAGCAAAAATACAAGACCATATCATATATTTAGTTGAAGAAAAAAAAATAAAACTTTCAAAGTATATTCAGCCCAGTTGCTTATACTGGCTACATGCAGAATACTCTGCAAAGGAACATTATTTTCAGGACAATGGCCCTGGGAATGTTCAATCTTTAAAGATTCCATTATCCCAGCGATACTAAGTAAGGCATGAAAGTGAACCAATGCATTTTATTAATATATTCCAATGGAATTTGAAACAAAAGTATTGGTTAACCCTTAGGCAAGAAAACAAATGAACAAGAATATCTCAATCCCCAAATATTCAAGTAAATGAAGGTTTTACTATATATCTATAGTTCTGTGCAATGATAATTGATGGTTATAATGACTACCTGGAACTGCCCCAAGTTCCTTAAGTATAATCTAAATGAGTGGTTCTCAAACTTGTTGGTCTCAGGACCTCTTTACATTCTTAAAAATTAATGAAGACCCTTAAAGAGTTTTTGCTTATGTGGATTATATCTATTAGTATTTTCCAAATTAGAAATTTAAAACATCTTAGCATTATTATGAAAATAGTTTTGAACTCAAAGACCCCCCTAAAAGAGATTCAGACCTGGACAACACTTTGAGAACCATTGCTCTAAATCATAAAAAAAAGATGAAAAAGTGTAACTTTAGTGCAGTGTATACTGTTTCAATTAATCAAAAGCTATCACTTTTTAACCATTGGGCCTATAAAAGAGCTCATTGGGTTTCAAGGAACTGAATCAAAACAATCCAATGACATAAAAAGTAAAATATTTTCAAATCACAAATGACAAAGACAGAACATAGGTTAGAGAATGGAAAATTTTACATTATTTGCTTTATATCTTTCCCCCTTATATGAATGTTCTCCTAACAATGTTATATGCCCGTGAATCATGGAACATCATGATCTCATAAAAATCAAAATTGCAGGTGTCCCAAAGGGCAATCAAAAGATGCACTTGTAGATAAAAGAAACCCACAGCATGTTGCCAACGATGACCTGCATGCGAGAGGTAGCATAAATCAGTGCTTGGCACATTACCTGGCAAATGCTGTTGCTGAGTTGTTTCGGTCGTGCCTGACTCTTCGTGACCCCACTTGGGGTTTTCTTGGCAAAGACACCGGAGTGGTTTGCCAGTTCCTTCTCCAGCTCATTTTGTAGATGAGGAAACTGAGGCAAACAGTGTTAAGTGACTTGTCCAGCTAGTAAGTGTCTGAGGCCAGATTTGACCTCAGGTCTTTCTGATTCTAGGTACTGTATTCATTGTACCATCTAGCTGCCCCTACCTGGCACATCGTTGACATTTAATACTTTTGTACTGACTGATTATGTACATGCCCTTGAAGATATCGTTTATCAATCTACCAGCCAACATTTATTAAGCACCTACTATGGGCCAGGCACTATCCCATTGTGTGGGAATGCAAAGACAAAAGTGAAATAGTTCTTACCCTCAAGAAGCTTACATTCTAATGGTATCTAATATTACATGCCTCTACTAGATTGTAAACTCCCTCAAGGCTGACTGGAACTGTGTAATTTTTCATTCGCATCCCCAGGGTTTAGTATTATTTCTCGACTTGTGATTTCATCATTAAGGGAAACTCTCAATGTGGAGACACCCTCCATCTATGCAGATCAGCACCTGGTCTGTCACTTACGATCTTAGAAAGGTGTTTGGGGCCCTGAGAGGTGTCCACTGACATGCCCACGGTCATATTGTAAGTGCATCAAAGGCAGGATCTGAACCACGGTCTTCTTCACTCCAAAGTCAGTCTTCTACGCAGCATGTTATACTTCTGCCTTCTGACACACGTACTAGACAATTCATAAATATATTTCTGTGATACATTGAAAGAATAACAGATAAACAGTCCAAGCATGAAACAAGGTGCCTTTTAAATATTACAGGAATTGAAGACAAGCCTTCAGGATCTATGGAGGCTTTATGGAAAGACAGATGAGGACTGGCCAGGTCAGGATGGTGTAGAGGGGCTGCGATGGGCGCCCATGGGAGCTGCCTGCATGCCAATCAGCTCACAGATTCACTCAAACTATCTTCTCGTCAGACCCTCAAGTTTACAGCAAGAACAACACAGGGTCAGATGAGTACCACAATATTTCCCCTTCCCTCCTATAAACAGTCTTCCAAACCACACTGTTTACCACGGTGCTGGTTGTTCCATGAACTTGCCTCACAACCAGAAAAAAATGCCCAGGCTCAAGATTTGCTTTGCTTGTCTCCTAGTCCAGGTCCTATGAATCATACCCTGAAAGCCCTAATTATAACACCCAAAGGCCTGCTATGCCGATGAAAAACATTTGTCATGGTTCACATTCACTTGTAGTGTCTGTGGACTGCTTGTATACGTGCATGAAAATATTCTCCTCTTGTGCTAAAATTGTCACACAGAACACTGCATGGAGGTGATAAAATTACATCCCAGGCAGGCCAAAGTAAAGACGTTCAGTAGCATAATTAAGGGAATGAGTTTTACCCTGATGTCCCTAAATCTGATTTCAGGGGGCCCCTACCAGAGTTAAAAGGGCTAATCTTCCTTAAGACTTATCTTCTTTTCCACATTCCCACTACAACAATTTAGTAGAACACTAGGTTTTCCTGGATGAATAACTCAGGTGTAAGGTATTTAGACCCAGAAGGGACCTTTGGAGATAGATCATCTCGTCCCATACCTTCATTTTACACGGGAGGAAACTGAGACCCACAGAGATTAAGTGACTTGCCCAAGGTCACACAAATTGCAAATGGCAGAACCTGGATTTGATTCCAGATCAAGCATTCTTCCCACCATAGCATATCAAGAGCTGACAGAATGAGAGGAAACCAGAGTATCACCCCAACTGACCTCTTAATATTTATCAGCTTCTGCTGCAGTTGTGTTATACATTAAGCCTGTTAATGACCCTGAAAGTAGGGTCATTAAAAAGAGGTGAGAGATGATGCAACAGACCCCAAATGGTACCGAAGTAATCATCACAAAAGGGTTACAGCTTAATTGTTTACTGCCCTCATTCCAACTGAGATTCAGGAACTGAAACTCAAATACTCATTCCATCTCTACAGAAGAATCAGCTCTCTGATCCAGGGTTATCTTGGTTTCAGATACTATAGTGGTATCTTAGTGAAACAAAACACAACATTTGAGAGGGTTTTAAAGCTCAATAAACCATCACTTAGCTGCTTTGGAGTCCCCGCCATTCATAACAATGTCATCTGTCCTATTCTTCAGAAGCAGCGTCACAATCTTGGCACATGAATTTACAATGGCAAAATAAAGTTATGACACAGGTTTGCAGAAACTACATCAAGCACAAAATCTCCAGTGGTATTCAGTCTATAGATTTTGCAAAGTTTTTTTTTTTTTAAAAGATCACTCCCAAGAAATGGAATAAAAGATACAGTAAATAGCCTTTACTTTGGGAACTCTTTTTATTTCAAATTTGGTAAAGCCATATCAAAAGGATCTACAGTGGAAATTTTTAGTAGTATCTCTAAGTCAAGGTTACCTTTAACAGGAAACTTTAAAACTACCTGTAAAGTAAAAATTCCTAATTGAACAGTGAGAATTTAGCCCCACTGTGAAAGTGATGTCACTACTTATGGGGTTTTTTGGATGGACACACACACACACACACACAAATAGTCCGAACACTTGATGCAACAGCATTTTAAAAGTTCAAATACTAGTTTCAAATCTCTCTATAGTCTTTTTATTATTAATTAATTAATTTATTTTTAGTTTTCAACATTCACTTACATAAGATTTTGAGTTCTAAATTTTCTCCCCCTTTTCCCCTTCCTCCCTCCCCAAGATGGTGTACAGTATGATATAGGCTCTACATATACAGTCATACTAAATATATTTTCACATTAGTCATGTTATAAAGAAGGATTAGAACCAATGGGAGAAAACACAAGAAAAAAGAAACAAACAACAAAAAAAGAGAGCAAATAGTATGCTTCGATCTGCAGTCAGACTCCAAAGTTCTTTCTCTGGATGTGGATAGCATTTTCCATCATGAGTCTTTTGGAGTTGTCTTAGATCCTTGCATTGCTGAGAAGAGCTAAGTCTATCAAAATTAGTCATCATACAATGTTGCTGTTACTGTGTACAGTGTTCTTCTGGTTCTGCTCACTTCACTCAGCATCAGTTCATGTAAGTCTTTCCAGGTTTTTCTGAAGTCTGCCTGCTCATCATTTCTTATGGAACAATAGTTCCATTACATTCATGTACCACACCTTGTTCAGCCATTCCTCAATTGATGGGCACCCCCTCAATTTCTAATTCTTGGCCACCACAAAAAAAGCTGTTATAAATATTTTTGTAATGTAGGTCCTTTTCCCATTTTTATGATCTCTTTGGGATACAGATCTGGACGTGGTATTGCTCGGTCAAAGGGTATGCACAGTTTTATAGCCCTTTGGGCATAATTCCATATTGTTCTCCAGAATGGTTGGGTCAATTTGCAACTCCACCAACAATGCATCAGGGTTCCAATTTTCCCACATCTTCTCCAACATTAATCATTTTCCTGTTTTGCATGTTAGCCAATATGATAAGTGTGATGTGGTACCTCAGAGTTTTGTTTGATTTGCATTTCTCTAATCAATAGTGATTTAGAGTATTTTTCAATGACTATAGATAGCTTTAATTTCTTCCCCTGAAAACTGCCTGTTCATATCCTTCAACCATTTATCAATTGGGGAATGGCTTGTATTCTTATAAATTTGACTCAGTTCTCACTGTATTTTAGAAATGAGGCCTTTATCAGAGTTACTGGTTGTAAAAATTGTTTCCCAGCTCTTTGCTTCCCTTCTAATCTTAATTGCATTGGCTTTGTCTATGCAAAAACTTTTCATAAATTCTTCTGTTCTCCATAAATATGACAGGTAAACCATTCCTTGCTCTCCTACTTTGCTTTATAGTATCAGCCTTTATATCTAAATCATGTACCAAAATTTCTCTTTGGTCTTAAAAAAAACCCTAATCTGCTATGTTAGAAGCCCATAGTATACTCCATGATGATTCTATACATTTTCACTGATTGTCCCCCCATGCTTGGAATGTTCTCCTTCAAGTCCCATCTAAAATCCCATCTTCTATAGAATGCTTTCCTGGTTCTCTTAATTCTAGTGTATTTCCTCTATAATTATTCCATCTCTGTCTTTCTCTCTCTGTCTTCCCCTCTTTCTCTCTGTATATATAGATACATGGATATAGACATACGTATATGTATATATACACTTAAATGTGTATGTCTATATCTTCTTGTCTTTCCCATTAGACTGTAGCTCTCTGACATTAGGGATTGTTTTTGCCTTCCTTTGTAACACCAGTGCTTAGCACAGTGCCAGGTACATAGTAGGCATCTAAAAATGCTTCTTGATTTGACCACAGAATCAAATCAAATCCCCCATTTATAGTCTGTACTACACCTATCACCTTGTTCCATTTCAAAGTTTATTACGTTTGACAACAACCACATAACTAGAGGCTTGCCAATTGAGGTTTGTATTTGCGAAGTGTGCTTTGGTCACCTCTATATCAGAGGGTTTGGGTACTGAGGAATTCCTAAAATTTTTTTAAAAAGCCAGAAAAAAAAAACAGAAAAGGCTAGAGTCATCCAGTCAATAAGCCTTAATTAAGAGCTTCTTATGTTCTCAGCACTGTGTTAAGTTGGGCTGAAATATAAGAAAGGGAAAAAAAAAAAAGGTCTGCCCTCAAAGAGCTTATATCCTAATGAGGGTGACAAAGGACTATCGGATGAGATTATTCCACTTCTTCATCAGTGGGGGTATGGCTCCTTTCATTAATATAGGTTACAGTTCAGAGTTCAGAGTCTTCTTGAATTGCTTTGACTAAAACAATTCATCACCTGGTGATCAATCTTGTGAAGAACCATACCTCTCTTTGCTAGCCTGGTCCATAGAAAACAAACATCCCATCTCTGGGCCTATATACAGAGTCCAGCAGAATTTACATTTCACTGGCTTAGCCTCCAAGATGTCAGGATGTCTTCTATACCACAATGAGACTTAGGGAGAGAACTTGAATGGAGGGGAGGGTGAGATTAAAGAACACACACACACACAGACACACACAACTTAGTATGAGACACTACAACCATTTATCAATATTTGAAAGGTGTAAACACAAAGGCATTAAAAACAATGCTTCAAAGTGAAGTGGGGAAAGGGGCAAGGAGAAAGTATGAAAAAGGAAAATTTATACTAAATATTTTAAAATTCACTATTTGTTGGAATTATTTATATATAGGATAAACTTCATATGAAGAAGAACTTGACTTGGAACACCAAGACTAACAATAGAGGTGAACAATTAGGTCAACAAATAGGTCAGTCTCCATTATTATAATCCCTCAATTCCTGATCTGAAAATTAAGGAGATGGATTGAAATGACTTCTAATGAAGTCCCTTCCGGTTCTAAAATCCTGTGATCCTATGAAGTATCAAAGACTTAGGATTTCAAGCTAGAAGAGATTTTGAGAGTTAAAGTAGTCTTTCCCTCTCATTTTACAGCTAAGTGGTGCAGTGGATAGAGCACTGGGCTTGGAATCAGGAAGACTCATCTTTGTGAGTTCAAACCTGGTCTCAAACACTTAATAGCTGTGGGATCCTAAGCAAGTCACTTAACTGTTTGCCTCAGTTTCCTCATTTGTAAAATGAGCCGGAGAAGGAAATGGCAGACCACTCCAGTATCTTTGCCAAGAAAACCCCAAGTGGGTTCACAAAGAGTTGGACATGACTGAGACAACTGAACAACAACAAAGTGTCTAAAAGGGTGGGGCATCAAAACCTAACTTCTAAAATAAACATCTCTCTCCTCCCTTTCCTTCTCTCCTCTCTTGCTCTTTTTCTTTCCCCCCACACCCAAAAATCCCCTTTGGGGGATTGGAAGATTCCCAGTTTTACACAGAATAAACATCGACAGAGGACTTGAATGTTTTCAGCCAGATTATTGAGAAATCATTCCCTGTTAAAGGTATCTTAATAGCAGAAGCTCATGTGATTAGAATCATAGAATGCCAGAGCTGGGAGGTACCTTAGAACACAGAATGTCGGGGCAGCGAGGTGGCGCAATGGAAAGAGCACTGACCCTGAAGTCAGGAGGACCTGAGTTCAAATCCGACCTCAGACCAAACACTTGACACTTACTAGCTGTGTGACCCTGGGCAAGTCACTTAACCCGAACTGCCTCACAAAAAAAAAAAAAAAAAAGGAAACGAACATAGAATGTCAGAATTTGGAGGGAACTTAGAACACAGAACATAGACTATCCTAGTTGGGAGACATCTTCATGAATATAAACTAACCAAAGCCAGCATTTATCAAATACACTACAAACTTTCAATAAAATAAAATTGATGGAGTTTGAAACTTTCTCTCAAAGCAACTAAGCCTTGTTACAGTGGATATGACAATGGTTTGGAGCATGAAACAATCATTGGGATGGTGTGTTCAGTAGGCAAAACTTTTATAATTTCATTCACAGAAATTTATTTTGGTGAATCACAATCTTCATTTCCAATCTCCTTGGATGAAGAACCAGGAAAATGGAACACTGTGTAAAATGTTCTTTGAAAAAAAAAAGTTTTCACTAAACTTTTGTAGTGTTCTCTTTGTCTTTAGTTACTCTAGCAACAAACTTAAGCCGGCTAGGAATTTCACCTTTGCAGTGGGCATCCAGTAAATCCATGAACCTCCTGAGAAACCAATTTTTGAGGAAGCCAAGCATGGGAACCCTAACCTCAGCTTATTCCCTACTCACTGTAGTAGACTGCAAATATCATGTACTTTAAAATGAAATTCACAAGTGTAATTATTGAAGATTTATAGAATAATCTAAACCCTCTCCACAAAAGAGGCTCCTCTGAAAAATGAGTTGTGTGTAAATTATATTTGAGTATAACTTTAGGGAGGGATTTCATAATCCTTGGACATTTCCTTATTTCTGTTCATTTAATTCTTTCAGATGTAAGTCTGATTTCCATGAATTTTTTTTTTTCCAGAGGCTGAGTGGCATTCTGGATGGAGAGCTGGTCTCAAATCGGGAAGATATGAGTTAGAGATCTGCTTTTGACATTTTATGTGTGAACCTGGGCAAGTCACTTAACTCCTCAGTGTCCTCAGCCAACTCTGAAACTATACATTAATAAAAATAATAATGGTTTACTTTTATGTAGCACTTTAAAACTATATATACATACATATATATAGTATAAATGTACATATATAAATTCATTTGATTCTTATAACCATGAGATAGGTGCTATTATTATTCCCATTTTATAAATGAGGAAACAAAGGCTTCGTGGAAAAGGAACTTGCCCAAAGTCACAAAGGTAGTGACTGAGACAAGACTGAATTAGGTCTTCTAGATTCCAAGTCCAGCACTCTACAGGTGGATCAGAGTAGTGCAAATAATGAATTCCCCTGATGTAGTCTCATTACTCAAATTCGCACTAAGTATTTCCATTGGGCTGAAACGAATTATTATGTTTTACATATCCTCTATGTCACATAGCTCTTGGGTAGTCACAGTCAACGCTATGAAATGTATTACCTGGTCATTTACTTACTTTTCATTGTTCATTAATTATTCCAAGTGTATTAGCTTTGTCTCTTCAACTAGATTATTAACTCTCCCCAGCTTTATATCTATTACTCCTCATTTCCCCCGACCTTAATAAATATTGGTTTATTGACTGATGGAAGCAAGAGCTAACAAACCCTATGTGACAACAAAAATTAAAGAAATCAATAAGATGTAAGGGAAGGCCTCAAAGTCTCCATACTACGGCAGTCTAAGAGACTACCCTGTTGGAAATTAACACTCTCTATACAATGCTAGGCTGCCCCTTAGAGACTGCAGGTACAGTCCACCAGCCAAGAGCACACTATCCGCCTTTATATTTCCATAGGACTTGTTTGTCTCAGGCACAGTATCAAGAATGTGGGGTCACCTCTATGCCATGAAAATGGCATCAGAGAGGGGCAGCTAGGTGGTGCAGTAGATAGAGCTCTGGCCTTGGGGTCAGGAGGAACTGAGTTCAAATCCAGCCTCAGACACTTGAAACTTACTAGCCGCATGACCCTGGGCAAGTCACTTAACCCCAAGTGCCTCACCAAAAAGCAAAAAAAAAAAAAAAAAAAGGCATCAAAGGAGGAATTGGAGACATGGAACAATATTCACTGGATAGAATGCCATGAAAATGACATCAGAGGAGGTTATGTGAGACATGGAACAATATTCACTGGACATCACTGGGGAAGCATCATCATACATTGAATGTGAGGCTGCCACATTTTTCCACTTGGAGGGGAAAGGGCATTCAACCTCTATCTAGGCAAGGTTGGATCACACCTTCTTTTCCATTATTCTTTTCATCTATTTCTCCACTTTGGTTTTTATAGAAGTAGACTGTATTTTTACTCTTAAGAAATAACAATTCAAAAAAAAAAAAGAAATAACAATTCATAGACATACAGTGCTTTAAGTTTTTAAAAGGACTTTCTGAGAGGTTAAGGCTATACCAGGATACTTGCCCTGACATCTCAAGTCATATGGAGTTCAATTACTCACCAATATAATGTGGTCCTTTGACATAGAAAAAGGTACAGGTCTCTAAGGGCTAGATACATTTGTGTTGGCTTGTCAAGGATAGTAAGGCTGAAGTGGCATCGATACCACCGCAGTTAACTGTATACTGTTTCTCAGCATGGTCATTTAGGACACTCAGGTTTAACACAATTCCAACAGCTTCTTCACTGATGCATATCCTCCAAAGATGGATCATAAGTCTTAGAGCTGGAAGGGATGGATCTTAGGGTTCACCTAGTCCCAATACATCATTGTACAGATGAGAAAAAGTACCTGAAAGGGGGCATAAAGCCCAACTTCTAAAATGATGATTCCCTTCCCCTGCCTTGGGGATGGGAGGTCCCAGTTTTACTTAGACAGAAACTTGCCAGGAATGGAACATTATCCCATTCTCTCAGACATCCCCCAGGACTAATTTAAGCACAGCCACGGGCAAGAAAGACATAGAAGGGTTTGGAAATTTGCAGATGAAAGAAACCCTTCCAGTCACCACAGGCTAGAAGAAAGAAACATTTGGTTTTTTGTTCATGGCATCAGAGAAAGCTAATCACATTTCTGAAAATCCCAGTCCTAGAATGCTTTCTCCTTAGAGGTGGGGAGGGGGTCTCCCTTCTCCAGGCAGATAATTAGGTCAGGGGTTGGCTGGTGCAGCTAATTGCTCCAAATGTTTTTAAAAAGATAAATGAAAGATTTGTCACTAGTGCAAATCACTCTTTCCTTTTCTCCATACTCTCTCCATCTGCCTTTTAATTTGGTCCTTTTAGAAATGGGCCTGTGTGTGTGTGTGTGTGTGTGTGTGTTCTTGATGGAGCATTATTTTTTTTCATTCATAAATAGAAGGGGAAAACCCCCCCCAAAAAGATGAACCTGAAGAAAGGTTCTGTAACAGGTCAAAAGAGAAAGAAATATACATAAGTGTGAACATATGTAGCACAGAGCGTCCACGGCAGGGATAGAAGTGTGACCCTGCCAAAATCACTTCCCCTTCTCAGAGTCTCAGTTTGTTTGTCTGTAAAATGAAGGGACTGAACAAGAGGTATTGTATGGTTTTTTTCCACTGGAAGGTGGATGATAAAGTAAATTAATTACCCAGCTTCTTCATTCCTCATCTACATTTCTACTGAAGATTCTAAGATCACCTTGAGACTCTTAGAATCCAATATAAAAACCTGCAGCAAGGTGAATCCCCAAAGAGCATTCTTTTCAATAGAGCCTTGGAGATAGACGAGACACATATAGAATTCTCAGCTCCCAGAATCCAGGTGACTTTTTACACCTACGATATCCAACTAAAGATTCTTTTCCTGTGAAACTTTATAACCTGTAGCCCCCAGGACAGACACTGGGATTATTTTTTTTTAACTTTTGTATCCTCACTGCCCAGAGTAGGGCCTTATCCAAATTAAATTTCTTTTCTGTGGAGTATTTTCAATTAAGATCATCAGTGCCTCTAAAAGGTTAATTGCTTCCAAACCCAGAAGAAACAGTTTCTCGACAATTTATTCCTGTGTTTGTAAAATTATTGCTTGTTAACAACTTTTGGCATTTCTGGTTATGTCCCCCCCCCCCCCTTGCTACTGTCACCACCCTATTATGGGTCCTCATCACTCCTTCTGGCCTACTGAAAAAGTCACCCCTCTCCCTGCTGCCAACCATCTTTTATCCCACTAGTGAAGTGATCTTTCTGGCCTTCAGACTTGGTTACATTAGTTCCCTACCCCACAATCTTCTTCAGTAATTCCCTACTGTCTACCAAGCAAAATCCACACCCCAATGTGCCTACCTCTCAATGCCCTTAACAATCTGGCAACGCTCTTTTCTAGCTTTTTTTTATATCACTTACTACTCTTCACAAACTGCATGCTTAAGCCAAACCTGACAACTCTCTTTGCCCCCCTAACATGCATTGTGCTCTTCTACATCCATGCCCCCCCCATGTCTGCAATGCCTTTCCCTCCCATTAGAGTCAGAGGCCCTAAGTTCAGATTCTGACTCTAATATTTACTACTTGTGTGACCTCAGGTGAGTCATAACTTCTCTGGACCTCAGTTTCCTCAGCTGTAAGATGAGGGGTTTGCACTCCATAACCCCTCAAGTCACCCCTCGCTCTAAATTTATGATCCCATGACCCACTGCTCCTTCTGAATTCTTAGCCATACTCTAATGCCTAAGGCAGATGTCACCTTCTCTGAGATGCTCTTCCCTTCCCCCTTCACTTGCTTGTCTGTTCCTTTTGTATCTAATACAAGCATCATGCAATAGTATGTATTACAACCCTTTACTGGTGTCTTATCTGTTTACTAGAGTGTGAGGTCCAAGAGAGCAGAGACTAGGTCTTAACTGAATTTTGAACTTCTCCCATATCCTTAATGTAGTGATCCGAGCCTTAGTTTCCTCATTTGTAAAATGAAAGTGAAAAGGTCTAGATGGCCTCAAAAGCTTAACATATGAGTTAATTGAATATATGTGTATTTTTAAAGGATAGAAGTAAACGAGCAGTACTTCTCCGTTGGTCCCTGCAATCCAGATATCTGATCGACAGAGACGGACTTGAGAACCAGATCAATGTAGAAACAAAAACAAAACAAAAAACAAACAAACAAAAAACCCTCAACAGCCTAAATCTTAAAATTGAAGGGTTTAAACTTCTCCTCCCCTCCCGGCGCCCCCCCTCCTCACTCACACCCCACCCCCTGCTTATTTCCAAGAACAAACTCAAAGGAAATTAGCCAGGCTCCTTCTAGAGTTTCATTCCTGCTCCATTGTTCCGCCACCAAACCAATCTTTTCCCCAAGGAAACTCATCTGCAGAAAAAGATCTACAAGCACCACAAATTCCGAGGTCTCAAAAATGAAAGATCAAATGAAAAGCAGAAGACGAAAAGATCGAAAACAGAGGCAATTACGACTCTTAAAGTGCTTGGGGGAGGGAAAAGTTTACCTGAGAACGAAGCAGGTGGGGGTGGGGCAAAAATGTCACCTGCTCAGGATCAAAAACTGTAAGAGGGCCCTACAGACCATTTCGTCTAATCTTCTCTTACAGATAGGGAAACTGAGTCCCCAAAAGGGGAAGGGATTTATCCAAGGTCACACAAGTAGGGAGTATCTGAGCTGGGCTCCAAATCTAGCCTCCCAACCCAGGGCTAGTCTCCACCGCCCTAGCAGCAGGATCCAGTTCAGGGCACCCTATCTTGGTTCATTAAAAGAGTCAACATACAGTTGGTTACCTACACTTGCGGGAGCGGCGGGGAGAGAGGGGAGGGAAGACGCAGTATTCGAGGGAGAGGGAAGGAGGGAGGTGTGTAGGTCGGTGTGTGTGAGCATATTCAAAGATGCCTGCACACAGATTTAAAGTTCAATCCCTTAGAAACGACCTCCTCTTCAGTGGCAGCTTTCAACTGGGTCTGCAGGAGCCCTTTCAGACGGCCATCCCTGGAGAAGTGGGTGGAGAGGGGGTCTGCGATACAGCCTCTCTTTGGAAACGGGTGCAGAAACGTCAGTCCCCGGGAGCGGGCTGCCTCTTTACCCTAGGTCTCCCTCGCCCACCGCCTCCCTAAGCTGCCAACTCTCGGTATTCGCAGCTTCTCTTCCACCATACCCCCGCAATGGGAGAAAGAGGAAGGGGCCGAGGGAAGGAGATGAGGGAGAAGGAAAGAAGGGGACAGGGGAGAGGAAAGGAGAGGAGGTAATGCACTTACCTAGCCCGATCAGTGCAAGCTCCCCCGCCGGAGTAACCATTTTTCAGGCAGGCGGCAGGCGCTGGAGCCTCCTGCCCCAACCTGCTGCGCCCAAGTGACTGAGACGCGGCTCGGTGCGGGGGGGAGGGGGGAAGTAAGTGGGGCGGGAGTACGGGCCCTGCTCCAAGGCTCCGGTGTGTGGGAGAAGGAGCGAGCGAGGCAGAAACTCCTCTCTCTCTGCGCTCTCTCTCCCTCTCCGTGTCTCTCCTAGCTCTCGCTCGCTCTGACACACACGCGCACACACATACACCCCACCACTCGGCTGAGCGGAAATAGGAAGGCGGTTACCCGTCACCTCTCCTGGGCACGGCTGACCACCCTCCCACCCCCTGGGGGGTGCCCCCCTGAGGGCACAGGGGGTGGGGACTGCGGGCTGAGCGAGTAGGAGAAAGAGGAGAGGAAAGAGAAGGTGGGAAGCGGGGGTGGGTGGTGGGGGCCGCACAGAAGGCGTGGGAGTGAACCTCGGGGTGGCTGTGGCCAAAGGTGCGGCACGCAGCAGCAGCTGGGCGCACCCGAGTGCGTACTGGAAGCCCAGCAGGGGATGGGTCAGCGGGAGGCAGGGGAGGGGACTGAGCGTTCCTCCAGTCGGAGCGTGTAGGGGCTGGCTACCTGCGGGATGGAGCCCCAGGTGAGAGGGAGAGACAGAAACAAAGAGGGGAAAAGACACGAAGGACACAGGGAAACAGAGTAAGACCAGAGACACTTAGATAGGAGAAGGGCCACCAGCGCACTGGTCTGGATGCCTGGACTGGAGGAGGAGGGGCTGCTACAGGCTGGGCATAAGCTACCGCTGCTGCAGCAGCAATTTTAACAGAGGACAAGCCCCGGAGGCTCCGGCTCCCAGCAGCCCCGGACGCCAGCGATTACGGCGGGCTTTCCCAAAGCGCAGTGGCCAAGACAGGCAGCCTGGACTGCTCCGCCAGCCCCGGTGCCCGAGCAAAGCTTCCCCTGGAGGCCTCTGGGCTCTAGGCGGCAGTAGTGAGGTGGATAGCTGCCGTTCGTCTCTTTCACCTGCGCAGCTGGCCACAAAGAAAGCCGGAGGAAAGTTAGAGTGGGAAAGCACCTTAGAGACCATCTAATTCCGCAGTCGTCCAACTCCTTAGTATTACAGATGAGGAAACTGAGGCTCAGAGAGGCGTAGTCACACAGCTAGTACGTACACTTACTCCGATTTTGTCCACTATTTACCAGCTTCTGGTTCTTGCGCTGTCCCTCCTCACCCCCCTAAGATCTCGTTTAAAAAAATGCTAGTATAGTAGGGGCAAAAGCCCTGCAGCCCGGAGACCTGGGTTCCCTTTCTTGTGCTGTCGCTTTTCTGTGCCTCAGTCTTCCTATCTGTAAAATGGAAGGTGGACCAGATGATGTCTAAAAGGTCCCTTTTTTGCTGCGTGAAAGAAACAAAAGACAGTTTTTGCAAAATACGTAGGGGATCTAGCATTGGCCAGTAAGTTAGGACTCCTCTTGCACTCTAGACGAGGCTATACCTGGCTATCTAATTTACTAAGTGATCCGTAGAAAATTAACACCCCCCCCCCCCCGGGTTCAGGCCTGTCTTCTGTAGAATAGATATAGAATATAAATAGAATAGATAGATATAAGCTCTTTAGGGTCTGTTTGGTTACTTTGTGCCCAGTGATGTGTTAAAACTGTGTGTGTGGTAGGGAGGGAGGGGGGAGAGGGGGAGAGAGGGGGAGAGAGAGAGAGAGAGAGAGAGAGAGAGAGAGAGAGAGAGAGAGAGATTGATTTAAGGTACGGTCCTGACTTCAAGAAGCCTACAGTCCAGATGGGAACATCGCCATCAAGGAATGATACTGCATGTGATAAAGTACCAATGTCACTCTATATAATCATTACAATGTGCATTGCGTGCCTCACCAAGGAAGCTTTCACAGAGGAAGTGGGATTTGAGGTCAGTCTTCAAGGATGGGTTGAATTTGGTTAGCTGGAGGAATGGAGGGAAAGTATTCCAAGCTTCTTGCATTGATGAGAAGTTTTACAATTCTTTTCAAATGGCGATTTAATCCCCATGAACTCTTTAGGGCATTTTCCCTGCTTTGTTGACTTTTCAAAACAGCCCTTTCAATAATCTGACTTGTGGATTACATCTGGGCTGGGGGGGGGGGCACTTCCCCACCAATCATCCTCCCCACCCACACACTTCCTAGGTAGGCAGTGCCCTGCTTCCTTGAATTTGTACAAATCGCCTGTTGGTTGATTTTCTCTCCCGGTTTGAGGAGCATAGGGATGAAGGAAAGCCTTAGGAATTTGTTCAGCTCTCCCTCTGACCCTTTAAGCTCTCATCGCTATCTGAATGATTGGAAAGCAGGATTGACAATGGTATTTGTTCTTTGGAGCTCACTCACACAACCGAAAGAAGAATGTTGGCTGCTTTCAGGGCAAGAATTGGCTGCAGCTGAGTGAGGTACTTTCAGCATAAGAGAGAAAAAGGGCAAAGGGAGGAAGTAGCAACAATGTCAAAACAGTGAGCTAGCGCCCTTACCCTTTCATTCATGGTAAAAGTAGGTTGGGTGTTTTTTTGTTAGTTAAGAAGTCATTTTTTTTTTCTTGAGGTAAAAAAGAAACTAAAAAGAGAGCAGTCATCAAAAGGGAAAGAAAAAAATGATTACTTCACAAGTCTGCTTCAGTCAGTATTTAATCTCTACTTTTCCAATTATTTCAAGTTTTGTATTATCTTGGCGAATGTTCTCCCTTAGTTTGGGTAATCAACAGTTGGTTGTAATAGTAATAATTATTTGTTATATTGCATATGAACAAAAGAGTAATAATTCATATTTACATAGCACTTTCCTAGAAATAAGCCTGTGAGTTACGTACTCAAGGGTGATTCCCATTTGATAAATGAGGAAGCTAAGGCTCATATTTGTGACACAGATCCAAAGTGTTGCAGTCAGGGTTTCAACCCTAGTCTCCTGACTCCAAGGTCTATTGTTTCCACTAAGCTACGCTGTCTATTATTTTTATATCCTGCTTATAACAATCTGAAATACTTTTATCTTGCCATTTATCTATAGTTGAGAAAAATCGCAAGAAATCTTTCCTTTTTAAAAATATTTATCTGATGGGTCTTAAAACTGTCACTGATCAGTCAGGGGACATATTTTTCCTTCCTTTCTGTGCCTTATGGTTCCTTAACAAGGCCGTTTGCTAACACTTCATTTAGGCAAACACAAAACACAGCTAGCTCACGGGAGGCAATTGATAAACAAGTCAAATGCCATTATCGCTCTTTCTGAGCTTTTGGCATAAAGGGAGAGAGATGAAATCGTAAAAGATGATTTAGGGTGAAGAGGCCTTTCTCCTTAAGCCTCGGTATCATTCTGGGTTTTTAATTGTTTGGAATGTCTTGTCCTTTATTTTCCCACTTTGTACGATTCTGGCCAAAGCCCCTGGAAATTGGGTGGTGACTCAGTAAGTTCGAACACCTAGAGGCACATTCATGCTGTCTTGCTTTGGTTCATAAAGTCCCGTTATAATCCATGCTTCATGCTGCCCACATAATGTGGCTTTCTCCCTGGTTACTTCGAGTACCTCCAGCATGTAAATGTTTGTTTATTGGGCTTTGCAACTGATAGCATCACTTTGGGAAAACCCAAACAGAACTTCTTTCCATCCCTGTCTTTCTTAATCCTCTTCCTTTGGGGTTGGGAGTGATGAATATGTTTTGCTCATCTCGGAGTCCAGCAAAATCCTTTCTGTCATTTTTCTGTGTTTCCTTTCTTCGACATGCTTATTACCAAGCATGTGCTTAAATAGACTCTTTCTTCACTGTAATCAGCCTCCCCCTCCTTCCTGATTCATTTGTGGAAGTGATTATCAGGCCACAGGCCCAGGATTCATCCTGGAATGATTCAAGCCAGCTGAGCTGGCTGTTTAGGATGGGAGATCACTCAGATATTAGTGAGTAAACAGCCTAGATATTGTGAGGGAGTGAACAATAGTTATCAGTAGCTGTGTGGAAAGAATTACACTTTCAAAAGGCAAGCCTGGGCTGCGTGTGGCTCCTGAAAGGGATTGTAGAATCACAAGATTTTGAGGGACTGAAGAAATCATCTTGCCCTCAGTTTATAGAGAAGGAAACTGAGGCCCAGGGAGGGGAAGTGAGGGGTCCAGGATCACCAAGTAGCAGAGCTGGGGTGTGAATCTGCATCCTGGGCTTTTCCCTCTATACCATGCTAGATGTAGGAATTCTGCCTGGAGCTAATTATAAGAAGATCTACCAAGAAAGCACAGTTCGCTGATGGGCATAAATGTGGGGACAGGAAAGGGCGGAAGGCACAATATAGATGCTGATCCATGAAACAAATGATTGGACTCCTTACCTAATCCGACATTCACACCGCCTGCTTTCCCTGCCTCTTAACCATTACTCATGTTGTTTCCTATGTCCAACCTGTAAGTCAAAGGAGCTAGAGGTGGAGCAGACCTTAGAGGTCCTCCAATCCAATGCCCATATTTTACAGAGGGGGAAACTGGGACCAAAATGGTCAGCCATTTTCTCCAGGTCACACAGGTGGTAAATTGCAGAGATCACATTTGAACCCAGGTCCTCTGAGTACAATGCCATTATTCTTTTTACTTCAACATGGTGGAAATACCTCTCCCACCTCCCCCTCTTTACCTTATCCCTTTCACTCTTCACCTGATTAATCAATTTATCAACAAGTTTTTAGTTAGAATCAAGTATTGTGTTAAGTTCTAGGGATATAAAAACAAAAAAGTCCCTGCCCTCAAGGAGCTTACACTAGACAACATGTACCTCTATAAATATAAATGAAATAGATGCAAGACAGTTAATTTCTGTTGAATTCCTTTTTTTTTGGTTTGTTTTTGCGAGGAAATTGGGGTTAAGTGATTTGCCCAGGGTCACACAGCTAGTGAGTATCGTGTGTCTGAGGTCAAATTTGAACTCAGGTCCTCCTGACTCTAGGGCCGGTGCTCTATCCACTTCACCATTTAGCTGCCCCTGTTTTTATTTAGTCATTTTTTAGTCATGTCTGACTTTGTGACCCCATGTTGGAGTTTTCTTGGCAAAGATACTGGAGTGAATTGTCATTTCCTTCTTCAGTTCATTTTACAGTTGAGAAAACTGAGACAAAAAGGGTTAGTTAAGTGACTTGCCCAAGGTCACACAGCTAGTAAGTATCTGAGGCCAGATTTGAACTCAGGAAGATGAATTTTCCTGACTTCAGGCCTGGCACTCTATGCACTATGGCACCACCTAGCTGCCAGCTTAATTCCTACCCATCCTTTAAAGCCTAAATAAATAGCCACCTCCTTCAGGAAATCTTCCCTGATCTCCCTGTCAGCAGTAACATCCTTCACCCACCAAAACTACACATAGCAGTTTGTTTTCAACTCTTTAAATGTCTTTATCACGCATTATTGTCCGTTTGAGTTATTTGTGTTTGGGTCTTATCTGCCAGGAGACTGTAAGTTTTATGAAGGCAGGGACCTGATAGTATGGACATTTTCGATGGGCCCCAGCATCCAGCTAATGGTTTGGACACAGTAAGAATTTAACAAATGTAAATTGAATTGAGTTGAAGGCACTGGTCCAATAGCACAGTGGAAAGAATACTGGTTGTGGAGTTTTCATTTGTTGTTCAGTCATTCAATTGTATCTGACTTTTTGTGACCTGGTAGAGAATAGTACACCAGTATTGTCCATGGGGTTTTCTTGGCAAAGATGCTTGAGTGGTTTTCCATTTCTCCAATGGATTAAGACAGAGATTAAGTGACTTGCCCATGGTCACACAGCTAGTCGTTGTATGAGGCCAAAATTGAATTCAAGTTCTCCTGACCCCTAGCCCAGCACTCTAACCACTGAGACATTTACCTGCTCTGGAGTTATAATATCTGGGTTCAAATCCCATCTCTGATGTTTACTACCTTTGTGACCTTGTACAAATTACTTAAATTCCCTGGCCCTCAATTTGCTCATCTATAAAATGTAGGGGTTAGATTGGATGGCCACTGAGCCCACTGAGAACAGTCAGGTAGGCTGTAATGGAGAAATAGCTCTGTGTGAATGAGCGAGTGAGTGTGTATGTATGTGTGTGTGTGTGTTGCTAAGGAAACTAAGAATTGATCACACAGTAAGATCCCTCTCAATTCATTGTAGTGTATCTTTTATCTTCAGCCTTGCCACAAAAATAGAGAATAGGTATGCTGAAATCACATCTAGACAGCTGTAATTACCAGCCTAATTAAGCAGCACAGGGGATAGCAAGGGAGGGGTCTATTTTGGCCTCAATTATCAGCATCGTGTGTGTATGTGTGTTTGTCCATGTTGTCCACAAAATGACCCAACCCTTTCCTTAGCATTGCTCTGGCTTAAGCCCATAGCCCCATATCAGAAGGCATACTATAATCCCTGAATTTCCCACTTTGTAAATAGCACCCAGAAGTGTCTTAAAACAAAAAGACTTCCTTTAGTGTCTCAAGCACTAGCAGAATTATAGCTTGGGCACAAAGAATGAATAAATGAGTGAATGAATGAAGTGAATTGGTTTGACCAATACCAAATATCCCATTTTATGTTCTGGGTAAAATGCAGGCTACAAGTTCTAATTCCATCAGCTCTCTGAGCAAGTAATTTAACTTCTCTGGGCCTCAGTTTCCTCCTTTGTCAAATGAACCAGTTGCACTTGTCCTCTGAGGTCTATTTCATCTCCAAGTCTATGATCCAATAGACTCCCTGTTAGTGTATAGTATGTAACCACACACTATATTCCAGAATATTAGAGCTGACTTGAACTTTAGTGATCTGCTTGTCCAGGGGTCCTTAATCAAAGGGGTCCATGAACTTAGATGGGAAAAAATGCCTCATGATTTTCATTAACTTCTAATTTCCTTCAATTATGAATGTGAACAACAAACAATTATTCTGAGGAGTCTGTAGGCTTTACCAGACCACCAAGGGGGTCTGGTAATACAAAAAAGGTAAAGAGTTTCCTGCTCTGGTCCAATTCCCCCCACCCTTTTTTTTATAGATAAGGAAACTGAGGCACAGGGAGGCATAAATAACTCCCACAAAGCCTCAGAGCTAGAACTTAAAACTTAGGTGTTTCAAGTCCCAGTCCTTTATTCTTTCTACTTCACCATGCAAGTCTTCATTCATTCATTCATTAATTCAATAAGCATTTATTAAACACCTACTATGTACCAAACCCTGTGCTGGGGTGGAAGGAGTGGATGTTACAAAGAAAAAACTGAAATTGTTGTTGAACATATAAAACCTTAACCTTCTACAAAGGGAAAACAACACATACACAATAAGTCAACCAATAAACATTTATTAAGAACCTACAATGTGCCAAGTGCTGTGTTAACACTTACAAAGGAGAGTAAAAGACACTCCCTTCTCTCAAGGAGCTCATAGTCTAGTGAGGGAGAAAACACACAGCTATGTACAAACACACTATAAACAGAATAAATTGGAGATGAGCAACAGAGGGAAGGCACTAGGATTAAGGAAAGATTTCTGGCAGTAGGTGAGATTGAACTGTGACTTAAAGGAAGCCAGAAAGGAACGAAGAGGGAGAGCATTCCCTGCAGGGAGAAGAGCCAGCAAAAATGCCTAGGGTGGGGAGATGGCATGTCTTGTGTAAGGAATACCTGGGAGACCTGAGTCCCTGGATTGCAGAGTAGTGAAGATGAGGTTGTAAGGTATAAGAAGACTTGCAGAGGTGGGCGGGGAGGGGGAGGGCAGGTTATAAAGGGGTCTGAATGCCAAACAGAGAATTTTACATTTGATTCTAGAGGTAATAGGGAGCCAGTGGAATTTATTGAGTTTGGGGCAGGTTGCATGATCAGACCTAAGCTTTGGGAAGATCGTTCTGGCGGCTGAGTGGCAAATGGATTGTAGTGGGGAGAGACTTATGGCAGGCAGACCCACCAGTACGCTATTGTAGTAGTCTAGCCAAGAGGTGAAGGTGTCAGTGTTAGAGGAGAAAAGGTGTTGTATAGGAGAGATGTCACAAAGGTGAAAATGACAGACCTTGGAAATAGACCATGGGGGAGGCGAGAGTGAGGATTTGAGGCTGACCCCTTGTTTGTGAGCCTAAGAGACTGGGAAGGTGGTGGCACCTATACACACATATACATATACACGTAAATGTTGTGAGGGCTCTTTCCTCCACATGTAGCAGGGGGTGTCATTGTACGGGGGATGGAGACAGACTAGACATCTCTAGCCTCTTCTCCCCCAATGCTTCTCCAAGCGAGGTTTAATTTCCTGCCAGGAGAAGCAAGAGATTGGGGCCATAAACTTGACCATTCTGCTCTCTTCAGAGAGAGAGGCTACGGAGCTAAAATTATATCTATTTGCTCCCTTAAATTATTACTATTATTATTAGTCTAAGGGATGTGGTTTTCAGGTTCAATTTAACTTCTCATAGCTGTTTCGTTAATTGAGGGGAAGCCGGACCTCAAGTTTTATATCCAAGGCTTGACTTCCTTCCCACTAAATCGTACTTTCACAACGAACATACATAGCAAGTAGCAAAGAAACTCATTTATCCAAGTTAAATAGTAACAACAACAAAAAATGTCAAGAAAAGTATACATAGGAGAATATGCAATACAAGGTGAAGGAACTCTCCCATTGGCAGTGAGGTAAACCAAGAGACACACATTTCACCCAAGGGGAAGTCCCTGAAGTCTAGTGTAGCAAACAAGGGAGAGGGACTGTGATGGAGACTGCCAGCTCCTCTCATATCTTTTCCTTCAGCAACCTGAAGTGCGACTGGCCTCTTCCATCTTCACTCTCAGAGCTGAAAGCCAGAAGCACCAGAAGCTCAAAGAAAAATGAAGAGACTAGAAGTGGTTTGAAGAGAGTAAAGAGACAGAAGAGAATGGATCTCTCTTGCTCTCACCACCTCTTGGTACCTGCCCCTCACACAGTCTAAAGGCATTGATCTCCACCAATGAAGAGAAAGTCCCATAGGGACTCAGATTACATACATACATATATACATACATACATACATACATACTTACATACATTTATACATACATACCCAGAGAGAACAATTGGCCTAGTCCTGGTTTCATTAGAAAGAGCATTTTACTTGGAATCAGGCAAATAAATAGTGGAACTAGGACTTGAACACATATCTTCTGTTCCTCATGCATGGCTCTTTGTATTTCTCTGCTTCTCCTTATGACACCAGGAAATGCTTCTCTTCTAGGAGAAGAATTGGGAGAAAGGAATGGATTCAAATGTCAAAAGAACTTTAGGGGGATGAAATAAAGGCAGGGACTTGCTTGAACTCTCCCAAATTCCCCTCTGAACAGCATTAAAATGATGCCTCAAAATGAATTCTGAGGCAATAGAACCCACAAAAGGACAGGATGAAACAATTTTCTAACCCAATACAACTCTGAAGGTTGGTATGAAAAGGCGATCTCACGAGGGTGAGAGTGGAGCACGGTCCAGCACAACCATGCTTGGGCAAGCCAGCAGCAGGCCTTGGGGGTGATTAATTGAGGGCAGCAGCTATCAGAACTTTCAGCCCACAGCCAGTAAGGGGGTCAGACAACTGGTCAGAAAGAGATTACAGGGGACCCTTTGGTGGCACTGAGTGTAGGACTCTGCTACATTGCCCATACAAAGTTTTGGGTTACAATCCCAGGGCCAGGAGAAGGACTAGCAGGAGCATGGACCCTGGTTACAGTTCCAGGGCAGAAAAGAGTACTTATGGTCACTCACAGACCAGAGCACAGGCCAGGAGAGCAGTGATCACATCTCTCTCTAGATCATACCACCTTGGAAGAACTTAAACTTATAGACCCCTAGAACTAGCTCTGAGAACAGCGTCATGAAAAACCTGAAGCTTAGGATAGTGCACCCTCCACTCCAGGAGCAGATCCCAACTTTAACATAAAGTAAAAAGTCAACAAATAGGCTAGAAAATGAGCAACCAACAACAACAAACAGAACCTGACTATAGAAGTTACTATGGTGACAGGGAATATAAAACACCAACTCAGAAGAAGACAACAATATCAAAACAGCTGCATGCAAAGCTTCAAAGAAAAATGTGAATTGGTCTCAATGCCCCTCCCCCAAGAATTCCTGGGAGAGCTCAGAAAGGGTTTTTAAAATCAAATAAAATAGATGGAAGAAAAATGAGGAAAGAAATGAGAATGATGCAAGAAAATCATGGAGTCAACAGCTTAGTAAAGGAGGAACAAAAAAAAATACTGAAGAAAATAATACTTTAAAAAACAGAATAGGCCAAAAGGTAAAAGAGGAACAAAAATCCACCAAAGGGAAGAACTTCTTAAAAAGCATAATTGGCCAAATGGAAAAATATGTACAAAACCTCACTGAAGAAAATAATTCCTCTAAAATTAAAATTGGGCAAGTGGGAACTAATAACTTCATGGAACATCAAGAAACAATCAAATAAAATTAAAAGAATGAAAAAATTGAAGAAAATGAGAAATATTTCATTAGGAAAACAACAGACCTGGAAAATAGATCGAGGAGAAATAATTTAAGAATTATTGGACTATCTGACAGCCATGATCAAAAGTAGAGCCTAGACATCATCTATTAAGAAATTATCAAGCCCTGCTATCCTAGAACCAGAGAGTGAAATAGAAATTGAAAGAATCCCCCGATCACCCCCTGAAAGAGATTCCAAAATGAAAACTCCCAGGAATATCATAGCAAATTCTAGAGATCCCAAGTCAAGGAGAAAACATTGTAAGCTGCCTGAAAGAAACAATTCAAATATCATGGAATCACAGTCAGAATAACACAAGGGATCAGAGGACTTGGAATATGATATTCAGGAGGACAAAGGAACTGGAATTACAACCAAGAATCACCTACCCAGCAAAACGGAGTATAATCCTTCAGGGAGAAAGATGGATATTTAATGAAATAGAGGACTTTCAAGCATTCCTGATGAAAAGATTAGAACGGAATAGAAAATTTGACTTTCAGTTATGAGACTAAAGAGAAGTGTAAGAAGGTCAACAGGAAAGAGAAATAAAGGACTCAATAAGGTTAAACTGTTTACATTCCTACATGGGAAGATGATACTTGTAATTCCTAAGAACTTTATCATTATTAGGGCAGTTAGAAGGAGTATACATAAACAGAGGGCATAATTGTGAGTTGACTATAATGGGATGATATCCAAAAAAGTAAAATTAAGGGATGAGAAAGAAGAATGCACCAGGAGAAGGGGAAAGGGAGAGGTAAAATGGGCTAAATTATCTCACATAAAAGAGGCATGAAAGAGCTTTTACAACAGAGGGGAAAATGGGAGGGGTGGGCAATATATGAATCTTACTCTCATAAAATTTACTCAAAGAAGGAGTAATATACACATGTAGTTGAATATATAAATCTTTCTTACCCTACAGGGAAGTAGGAAAGGAAGAGAATAAGAGAAGGGGGGAGGCTGCTAATTAAAGGGAGGGCAGATTGGGGGGTTGTCAGAAGGAAAACACTATTGAGAAGGGAAAGGAGAGAGAGAGAGAGAGAGAGAGAGAAGGATAAATGGGGGGGAGAGAAAGTAGGATGAAGAGAAATACACTGTCAGTAATCATAACTGTGAATGTGAATGGAATGAATTCACCCACAAAACAGAAGTGGATAGCAAAGTAGATTACATGATTTAGACATAAAGGGTGGTACCATAAACAAATTAGGGGAGCATGGAATGATTTACCTGTCAGATCTATGGATAAGGGAAAAATTTATGAACAAACAAGGGATAGAGAATATTACAGGATAATAAAATGAATAGTTTTAATTACATTAAAATAATTTTTTGGACAAACAAAACTAATGCAGCCAAGATTAGAAGGAAAGCAGGAAACTGGGGAGAAATTTTATAGCAAGTTTCTCTGATAAAAGCCTCATTTGTCAACTATATAGAGAACTGAGTCAAATTTATAAAAATATTCATCAATTGATAAATGGTCAAAGGATATAAACAGGTAATTTTAAGAAGAAGAAATCAAAGCTATCTATAGTCATGAAAAAAATGCTCTAAATCACTATTGATTAGAGGAATGCCAATTAAAACAACTCTGAGGTACCACCTTACAGATTGGCTAATATGACAGAAAAGGAAAATGACCAACGTTGCAGGGGATGTGGGAAAATTGGGACACTAATGCACTACTGGGGAACTGATCCAAACATTCTAAAGAGCAATTTGGAACTATGCCCAAAGAGCTATAAAACTGTGCAAACCCTTCGACCCAGAAATACCATTACTAGGTCTGTATCCCAGAGAGATTTAAAAAAAGGAAAAAAAAACCATATGTACAAAAATATTTATAGCATCTCTTTTTGTGGTGGTAAAGAATTAAAAAGTGAGGGGATACACATCAATTGAGGAATGTCTAAACAAGTTGTGTATAATTGTGATGGAATACTATTGTGCTATTAGAAATGATGAGTATGATGATTTCAGAAAAACTTGGAAAGTCTTACATGAACTGATGCAAAGTGAAGTGAACAGAACCAAAAAAAAAACATTGTCTTGGATCATTTTATTGCTGAGAATAGCTAAGTCATTCATAGTTGCTCATTGTACAATACTGCTGATATTGATGGTGTATTTTGACGTTCAGAGGAGGAAACTGAGGGCCAGGGAAGTATACAATACATTTCCCACCATGTCACAGTGGTCAGGTCAGGTCATAGTCAGGATTTAAACCCAGGTCTTCTGATTCTCAAGTTCTGACATTTGCTTGCTATGTTGACACTGGACAAGCCACCAAACCTCTTTGACCTCCAGTTTCCTTATCTGTCAAATGAGGGGTTGGAATCAATGACTTCTAAGGTTTCTTCTAACTCTCTCTATATGAACCCATGATCCTATGATCCTATGAAATGAGGATGTATAGACAATTGTATGGTCCATGAAATTGTTACAGAGAGTGTTTGCAAAGGATGGATTTGAAAGCAGCGAGGACTGATGTTTGTCCTTGAGATAGCCTCAACTGAGAACAAGAGAGAGGGGATAAGTCAAGGGGATGGGGGATCTGTCAGAAGTGAGGGGAGCAATGTATGAGAAAAAGGAAGATGATGAATGCCAACCATTTCCACTTATCCATCATAGAGTGAAAGTATTTGGGGTCAATCTGTCAATCTGTCTATCCCCCCCCAACCCTGGACACAGGATCATTTAGTCTGAACTGGCAATCTCCTCCTGTGCCCGTTAAAAAGTTCAGAATGTAACAAGGGTTCTATGTGTGTCTGTGCCCAACATAAAAGACATAGATCCCCTGTTTACTTTGGATGATGAATGTTCAAATGAGAAAAAGCAAAAACATTTGAGTTTTCCCCCTTTCAGTTTTTTAAACAAAAACAAATTGTAGCTAACAAGTTTTTTTGGCATCTTCTCTGAATGAAAATCAATCAGCCCATATCAGCCCATGGAGCCTTCAGTTTTCCATGTTTATTTTTATTTTTTTTTAAATTTATGATCTGAAAGTTAAAAAGTAGCACTGACTTGACTGATGAAGTATTCATTTATCAGAAGAGTGGCATTTCTATTAGTAGAGGCAGTCAGGTAAAATGACCTTTCCCTTTTAGGGAAAAAAAGAGGTTGATTGCAGTCTGGGAACATGGGTGAACTGGGCAGGGATTTGCTCTCCCTACATCCACTCCCACCTCCTATCCACTTCCCTGCTCCTCATTCCCACCCCACCCCCAGTTCTAACTCTAAGAGTCCCTTGGAAAATTGGTCATTTAAAAAAAAATTAAGCTTTTTAATTTTGTTTTTTTCCCAATTAACAAGGATTAATTTTCTCTCCCTCCCCCTACCCACTCAAGAGAAAAAAGGCAAAACAAAACCACCCTTGTCACAAAAATGCATAGCCAAGCAAAACAAATCCTCCCATTGACCATATCTAAAGTATATGTGTCGTTATTCCTGTAAAATTTTTTAATCAGTCAACAGACATATATTAAAAGCTTGCTATGCACTAGTTTGAGAATTTTCAGATCTTGGCTAGTTAAGGTGTTTGAGCAGAGATAGACATGATACCATAGTGTATTTGCTTCCTGGAGGAACTGTCCACAGTTGTAGGAGCCTTTATGAGTTCTGTGTATATTGGTACCAGCTAAAGCCCAGGCTGGAGAATCCTGACCTTCTTTCAAGGTTCACTTCAGGTACCACCTCCCACAGGAAGCCTTTCCTGACCCCCCTAGTTGTTAGTACTCTCTTCTCCCTCAAATTAAATTTTATTTATCTTTGTAAATGTATCTCTCCCCCTTCCTCTCCATAGGGGCAGGGACTATTTTAAAATATTATCTTTGTATTTTCCATGCTTAACACAGCTCCTTGCACATAATAGGGCTTAATAAATATTTGATGGAAAGAAAGAAGGAAGGAGGGAAGAAGAAAGGAAGGAAGGAAGGAAGGCAGGGAGGAAGGAAAGAAGGAAATGAACATTTATTATTGAGCACTTCCTGTGTGCCAGGCACTGGGCTAAACACTTGACAAATATTGTCTCATGTGGGATTGAGTAATCAACAAATGAACCTACAGAGTTGTGACCTGCCCAGGGTTACTTACAATGAGTATATGTCTGACAGAGGTAAGCTCCAAACATCAAGACCAGTTCTTTGTCCATTATACCAGGCTGCCTGTATCTTTTTAATAAAGGGATGCACATATTCTAGAATATGTAGAGAAGCACAGCTTCCAGGAAAACAGCTTTGATGTTCCCTCTTACGATGGTTTATATTATCTGTATCAGGGGTGTGGAACCTCTGGCTAGTCATATCTAGTCTGTTGCTTCATTTTATCCAGAGGCAAATATCTAAGGTGATTTTTGTTGGACACAGCGCACAGCTCAGAGAATAATTTTCTCCTAAATGGACTGCTGTAGGTATCCCATTTCACATGGAGCCTCTGAAGGTTTGGTAAGTGCCCTCAACGAGCTGTGAACAGTAACTAATACATTTGGCTCTGGGTTTTTTTTTTCCTTCCTCTGAGTTTTTATTGGGATACACACACATACATGTACACTCACATATCCACATACACACATACATTTATATATGTATGTGTGTATTTATATACACATAAATAGATGTATATCTTGTGTATGCATACATATGTATATATTACCATCACTAAAAACAAAAACCAGATTTTATTTTATTTTTTAGGGAAAAAGGCTCCAAACAATGAAAGAAGTAATAATTTCAAATGTAACCTTTTAGGCATTGTTTAATGATGGAGTCTCAGTCTTACAAAGAACAAAGATGACATAGTCAATTTTGGATGTCTAAGAGATTATAGTACAATAAGGAAATTGACTGATAGCTCTGAGATTCCAAATTAAAATTACAAAACCTAACTTACTGCAAAACGTCTAGAATTCCAAAGGAGAAGAAACTTGATTTTTCAATGTTTCGGTTTTTTTAACCTGATGGTTATTTCCCAGGGCTCAAATGACCATTTTAAGCTACTGGAGAACTGATCAGACTATCAAAAGGCAGTATTAACTTTTTCTGATGCCCATGGCCCAAATAGAAATGATGAGCAGTTTATTTTTGCTTAATACACTTACCTCAAAACTAGTTGAGCCTTCTCTCTCTGTCCTTTTCTCTTCCGGGTCTCCTTTCCTCCTCTGTTTCTTTTCCTTTTTCCTCCTTACCTGTCTTTTCACTCTCTTTTTTCATCTGTCACATTATATTTTCCCCTTTTATTCTCTTCTCCTAGGGATCTCTCTCCATCTTTATTCTTTATCTAACAAAAGTGTGAAACTAACTCTATCCTTTTATACTTTTTTTATTGAGTGTTGTTATACATTTCTTTCAGTTAATCAACAAGCATTTATTAAGAATTTACTAGGTGTCAGGCACTGTGCTAAGCACCGGGAATACAAAAACAAGTAAAAGCATGTAACCTGCTCTCAGAGACCTCACTTTCTAATAGAGAAGACAACATGCAAATAACTAAGTACATATGGAATATATGGAGTGAAAGTGGAAAGTAATCTTAGCAGTTGTCCTTAATTTTCAGAGAGTAAGTAGAAAACATGTTTCTCTCAAAACAAAATGAAATTAAGTTACCTTTGCCTTTTCAGTGGCTTTTATTGATTTTTCCTCTTTGGCCCAATGACCCCAACTTAGGAAAAACTTCTTCCCCCTTGTCATATTCCTATCTGAGAGCTACTTTTCATTGTTACCACTTTTCCCCCCTGCTTCTAGACAATAGGGCTTTAAAGCTTTAATTTTGACTTGTGAGCACACTGCCAGAATCGGATTGCAAACCCATTCAGAGCCAGCCTGGGCATAATCCTCTTTTTATTCAGGAATCAGGCTACAGTTAGTTATGCCTGGAAACCAGGGCTTAGCTCTGATAGGTATGTACGTTGGTGAGCTTCTTCTTTCAGCAAGCTCTTTCTCTTCCTCATGCACCTTCCTTCAATGCTGCCATGGATCTCGTCTAATAACGATAAACAGTTGTTTGATTCTTGTTGAACCTGGTCTCCCAACCTGCAACTGCCACAAACTGTTCCTAATACATAAAAGCCTCCAATAATGGGCCAGGCAAGTAACCTGGCCAGTCAGTCAGGATCCTAGAAATCTAGGCCAGCCACTCACCATTTAAGCTTTAGTGGCTCCCTATTGCCTCTAGGATAAAATTCAAGCTCTTCTCTTACACGCAACTGGACAAGAACAAAAAATAAAGACTTTGTCCATGGGGTTTTCTTGGCAAAGATCCTGGAGTAGTTCGCCATTTCCTTCTCTGGCTCATTTCACAGATAAGGAAACTGAGGCAAACAGGGTCAATTGACTTGTCTATGGTCACATAGCTAGTAAGTGTCTGAGTCTTAAGTCAGAACTCAGATCTTCCTGACTTCAAGTCCAGTACTCAACCCACACCACCTGTCTGGCACATACCAGGGGCTTAACAAATGCTTGTTGATTGATTTCCTGACACGTTGAGTTATGTTATGGTAGGATTGTGTGAACCAACCCCATCAGTGGCCAGTGTTTCTTCTTTGTAAAGGCATACCCCAAGAAAAGGACATGGCTTTCATGAGTAATATGGTAATCCCTTTGTGCTGTGCCCTCTCTCAGTAAACCACATCTTGAGTATGGCGTGCAGCTAGTTCTGTGTGCCACATTTATGGAAGAATGTTGATAAACTAGAGAACATCCAGAGATGGGCAGCTGTGATGGCGAAGAGCCTTAAGTTCATACCTTAAGGCAATCAGCTGAAGAAAAACAGAGATTTTTATCCTGGAGAAGATTGAGAGGGTAGGACAGTTGTTTTAGAGTATTTGAAGGACTGTCACTTGGAAGAGGGACTAGGCTTGTTCTGATTGGTCCCAGAAGACAGAACTGAAAATAATACATGGGCATTGCAAAGAGGTATATTTAGGCTTGGTGTAAGGAGAAACTTGCTAACTGCCCATAAGTGGATGGGCCCATCTCAGGAAGCATTGGGCTCCCCCTTATTGGAGGCCTTTAAGCAAAGGGTAGTTGACTATTTGTCTGGAATGCCATAGAGTAAATTCTTTTTCACTTGGTTTGTACCTTAGGGCCTCTGAGGTGTCTTCCGACTCTGAAATTCTTTGATTCTGTTACATCATTACCAGCAAGACCACTTGATGAGGGGAATTAGCTAAATGATATAACCCTGGGAAAAGAAATTTATGAAAATGAGCCTCCAGGGACCATCATTAATCAAGGCTTAAATCTCTCTTCTCTCTGGATTATCCTTGTCCTCCCACCTGATGAGGCATCCTATGATAATTACCACCTGCATGCAAAAGAAAGGGACTTTTAAAAAAAATGAAAAAGCAAATAGTTGCATATATCACAACCAAGGGAGACTATAAGAGAACTCAATGGAAAACTTTTGTGACTAAGGGAATTAGGGGTGATAAGCATGTGTTCCCCTTGGGAGGAGTGTTACCTGTATATCTCTTCATAAACAGAAATGTGCCCTAGCATGTGTGGTGGTGAGTGCTTTTCTTTTTCTTTCTTCATTCAGAAAAATCAGTGATGACAGAACTAAGAAAAGCCTACGAAAGATTTAGGTTCTTCTGAGGATTATTCAGAAAAATTCTAGGAATTTGGGAGATATTATCCATATGACTATGGGCAAGTCACTAACTTCTTTGAGCCTCAGTTTGCCCGTCTGGAAAATAGGGATAATATACTACCCAGGTTTATAGTGAGGATCAAATGAGATGATGGATGTAAATGACACTTTGTAATTTGGAACTGTGCTGCCAAATCCACTAAATTTTGTGTATTCTTTGACTCAGTTATAACACTACTTGACTCAGTTATATAACACTACATATACTATTATATGTAGTATATAACCTACAGTAGGTTTGTATCCCAAAGAGATCAAAGAAAAGAGAGAAAGGACATGTATGTAGTGGAAAAATTACAGCAGCTCTTTTTGTAGCGGCAAATAACTGAAAACTAAGCGGGCCCCCATCAGTGGGGGAATGGCTAAACAAACTGTGGTATAAGAATGTAATGAAATACTATTACACCATAACAAATGTTGAAATGGATGATTTCAGCAAAACCTGGTGAGACCTATATGAGTTAATGCAGAGTGAAGTGAGGAGAACCAGAAGAACAATTCATATTATAATATATATGTGTTATGTATACATGCATGTATGTATAAAAACACATATAGATAAACTTTGAAAGACTTAAGAATTCTGATTAATGCAATAATCAATCACAATTCCAGAGAACCAATGATCAAGCGTACTACACTTTTCTTTATAGAGAGAGGTGATGGACTTTGGGTGAAGAATAAGACATCAAATAGAGCCAATGTGGGAATTTATTTTGCTTGACAATGCATATTTGTTACAAGGGAAAAATGTTTAAAAAATAAAGTGTACTTTGTAAACCTTAAGTGACAAGATTAGACAAATGTTGACTATTATTCTTATTACCAACTTCATGCAGTCACTGGGAAGAAAACCTCTCTTAAGCTTTATAGGGCATAAATCTCTGATATTGTACAAAGAGTATTAGGCTTGGACTCAGGACATTTAAGTTTTAATCTTGGCTCTGACACTCACTAGCTGGGTAATCCACTTAATTTCTTTGAGTCTTGGTTACCTCATGTGTAAAACAAGGGTAATAATGCCTGCCTTACCTACCTTATAGGGTTGTCTTATGAAAAACACTTTGTATCCCTTGAAGTGCTAGAGACATGTGAATTATTATTATTACCTGAGCCCCTTGACTCTTGTGAAATGCAGCTAGAAAGTGTCAGAGAACCAACATCTGCTCTCTTTGGGATATGAAATCCTAACAAACTAACGTGTTTTTCTAAATTTTCGAACCTCTGTTTGTGGGTAGAGACCTAATGTGAAATTAGCCCCTGAGACTGAAAGATTTATTGGTGACCTCTCAGGGCAAATTCACTCATGGTTCTCTGCTTCAATTTAAATACTCAGGAAATAAGGGTAACAAGGCCTCCCTCTCTGAGGGACTGTGAGAATTCAGATCTCCTGACCCGGGCATAAGTTTAAATTCCAGTCCTCACAAGCAAATCTTTACAAGGCTTCCCTCCTTTTGACCCATCCAGCTAACTGTCTCCTTTCTCTCTCTAAATATTTTCTCCATGGGCCCTGGATGCTCCTTCCTTTTCATAGGCTTCCAAATTGCAAGGGCAGCTAGATAAATGTGCTTGCTTCCTGATTACAGGAGCAATGCAATCAATACAATACAATTTTGGCATCATGCCTGAGAACCTGTCAGAGACAGTGTCATTTGAAGGGCAGGAAAAGGCAAGGATGGCCCATTTCTCTAAATCATGTTTCAAAGGGCCTTTCTTAAAGATTCTAAAGGTGGGTGAGCCATGATGTCATCATGAAGAAAGACGGAATGATCATTTGTGCCCACTTCTCTTGCTGGATGGAAAAAATCCCAGGTGGCTACAGAGTAACCATACAGTATAACAAATTAGTCAATCAATAGGCATTTATTAAGTGCCTACTATGTGCCAGGTGCTAGGGGTACAAAGACAAAAATTGAACAGTCTCCTACTCTCAAGGAGCTTACATTCTATGAAGAAAAGTGACAGGAGAAATATAGAGCCAAGAGAGGGCTGAGAGAAGAAACCAAGAAGCCAAGAAAAACATTTAAAGATGAAAAATTAAAAACAAAAACAAAACAGGTTTACAAGGCAAGCTGAGGGTCCAGGGAGAAAAAGAAAACAGCATAGGCTTTTCTGACCTAGCCAAGTCAGAGAAGTTGGGAATGTTGGGTTATCTCTGCCTAGAGGATCATAGCTATAAAGGTTATCTGGTCCAATGTTTTCATTTTACAGTTCAGGAAACTGAGGTGCAGAGAGGTTGAGTGAATTTCCTAAGATCATAGAGGAAATACAACTGGAATCAAACCCAATTTCTCTGATTCCAAATCCAGTATTCTATTCTAAAGCACATAATAATACAGGTGATGCTATAATTGACTTAGAGAGTAATTTTCTTAATGTACATATGATACAGAATATACTTGTCCCCCCAGAGCTTAGAAAACCTCTAACATAGTATCAGCTTCTTACCATGGCAAAAGCAAAATCATTGTAACAAAGGATTTGGAGCTGGATAAAATCTTCAAGATCATAGGATGATAGGATCTTGCGCTCAAAGAATCATCTAATCCAACTCCCTTATTTTACAGATAGAGAAATTGAGGCCCATGGAAGGAAAGGACTTGCCCTGTTTTCCAAGCTCTTAGAGATTTACCAGTGCAAAGGGTCAAAGAAATACATAAAGCCTTCTTGCATACATTAGTATAATAACAGGACCTCTGAAACCGGACAGACACTATAATTGTAAGACCATAATGATAATAATTAATGGAAGAACAATAACTTCATTTTCCATTTCCTATTGCCACCCTTAATCCAGGCATCTTCCCAACCCTTCTGAAAGCATTGCAGTCTCTGGCGCAATTGCAACCTCTTTTTAAGGTGTAACCTCATAGGCCTTAAGGGGCATCACATTGTCAATTAGAGCAGGAAGAGTTCTTCATCTTTTGAATATGGGCTGGGAAATTTGGTATAAACTATATAGATTTAGGAGCTGGATTTACACAGAGCATTGGATTTGGGGTCAGAATATATGGATTTGAATGTCCTACCCGTCTCTCATTAGCTATGTCTTGTTCAATCATTTTTTCAGTTGTGTCTGATTCTTTGTGACCACATTTGGGGTTTTCTTGGCAAAGATACTGGAGTGATTTGCCATTTCCTTCTCTGGCTCATTTTACAGATGAGGAAACTGAGGCAAACAGGGTTAAGTGACTTGCCCAGGGTCCCATGGCTAGTAAATGTCTGAGACTGGATTTGAGCTCAGGAAGATGATTCTTCTTGACTCCAGGTCTGGAACTTTATCCACTAAGCCTAGCTGCCCCAATTAGCTGTGTGCCCTTGGGCAAATTACTTCACCTATCCTCAGTTTCCTCATCTGTAAGATCAAGAGTTTGGAGGCAGCATAGTGGAGAGAGAGGGAAAAAGAGAAGAAGAGGGGGAGAAGGGGAGGGAGGGAGGAAAGACAGAGAGATAGAGACGGAGAAAGACGGGGGGGGATTTGGAGGCAGAAGACTTGGGGTGAAATCCCAATTCTGTCACTAACTGCCCATGTGACCTTGGACAGCTCACTTAAACTCAAGGGGGTCTCAGTTTGCTTCCTCTTCTATAAAATGAAAGATTCGTATTAGATAATCTCCAAGGTCTCTTCTAGCTCTGAATCCATAGTCCAATAAGCTCTCTCTGCAAACATCTCCCTATTAACTGGCTTGGATAGCTTGCTGAGCATCATTATTTTGGAGGAAAGTAAAAGAAAGGAATTGGCATTGTTTGGATGCCGAATCAGATGAGGTCAGGTAATAACAAGTGCTCCCTGCCACTAGCCTTCTTGCATCTCATTATCCATCCAATCAGTTTCCTAGACAAAGATGCTGATTGTCCCCAGATGGAGCCCCAGCCTCTGGGATTGTGGAAGCTCATGCTAACTCAGCACTTTGCTCAGTGACCTTGAGGGTTCACAGGCCAGACAACCAGAGCAGGCTGGCACGACGTCCGTGCCTGTTGTCTCGCTCGCTTTAAGATGTTCATTTAAAACTCCTGAAAGGGGGAGGGGGAGCAGAGCTCAGCCACAAGACGTTCATTAAGGCTCTGTGGAGTCCCCACAATGAGATCTGATGTCAGGCTGCTGGAGTGGGGGTGAAAAGCCCGGGGGGCCTAGAGAAGGAAGGCTGTGTTAGGGGAAACGACAATTTCTGTGGAGAGAAGATGTATGACCCTGCTTCTGCCTGGGATTTCTAGAAGCTGACAGAACAGAACAAGAAAAGTCTTGGAAGAGCTATGTAAATTATTTGCTGGGCTGCCAAGAAAGATTGGAGTTACAGCCATCTAGGGAGAAGAAAGAAACATCTCCCTGTGTATTCATGCAATAAAAAATGTCCTGCATTTCAGGGAATATCCTTGTTGGCTCCTGTACATAATAAACCCAGGGCTGAAGAGCACCCTACTTCAGGAGCACAGCCAGAGAGTTAATTTTATCCTCTGTCTGAAAGTAGCCTGTGTTTGAGTAAGCAAGGGATTCCTTCCCTTGGGCCACCTCTGAAGGCCTTCGTCTATGTCCTCAGAATGCATCTTCTCCCTTATCTCCCATATCTACTTTGGGATCAAGTGAGCAACAGTGACAAACTCTCACATGTGCCCACTCCCCTCCAGTCCCATCTAACTTACTCTTGTTCAGATCCCTTCATCTTTTCTGCCACAGACTATTTTGAGAGTTTTCTAACTGGTCTTTCTGGCTCCAATTTCTTCTCTCTGCTGCCTGTTAAAGTCTTTCCTTCTCCCATCCCTGTGTCTTTGCTTAGAGCCTGTCCTATGCCTATGCCTGGAACATAATCACACACATACACACACACACACACACACACACACTCACACCCTAATAAGCTTTCTAATGTATTGCTCTGTGTTCATTCAGTTATAGACCATCTAGTCCAACCCCTTCCTTTCACAGATGAAGAAACTGAGGTCCAGTGAGGTTAAATAACTGACTCAAGGACACACACAGGTAGTGTCAGAGATGAGATGTGAACCCAGGTCCTCTGATGGCAGAGCCAGTACACTTCCCAATGTACAATATATACAATAATGTATATAAAGGGCTTTAGGAACTCTAAAGTGTTAGGTGAATATGAGCTATTCATGACACGCCTTCATTCTAAATCTTTCAGGGGCTCCCCACTGCCAACCTCACAAAGCATTACAGAATCATAACATCTTGCACCTCAGAAGCCGACCTGAGTCCAACCTGTACCTAAGGAGGGATTCCATCTATTACATCCATGATGTGACTGGCAAGACTTTGTCTTGAAGGCTTCCAGTGATGGGGAATCACTCCAACTCTAGATAGCCCATTCCAATTTTGGACAACTCTAAGCATTAGGACATTTTCCCTTATTTCGAGCCTAAATCTAGCCCTCTGTATCTTCCACCCATTTCTCCTCATACTGCCTCATGAAAACAAATGATCAACCCTTCACTCTAGTATTTGAGGCCCTGGGCTTTCTGGCTTTAACTTACCTTTCCAGATTCATCCTGTTCCACGTTCCTTCATGTATTCTTTGTTCTAGCCAAACTAGACCACTCTGGCACTGTTCTTGTCCTCCCTTCTCCCATCTTTGTAACTTTACTTGTGGAAGATACCATAACCATACCTAGAAACATAAACCTAAGGGCTAGTGGAGTCTAGAACACTAGTCTTGGAGTCAGAAAACATGACTAGTCTTGAACTCCAGTGCTAATGCTTTTTGTATGACCTTTGGTAAGTCACTTGACTTATCTGAGCCTCAGGTTTTTTTTGTTGTTGTTCAGTTGTTTTAGTCATGTCCAACTCTTCATGAGCCCATTTGGTGTTTTCTTGGCAAAGATACTGGAATGGTTTGCCATTTGGTTCTCTAGCTCATTTTACAGATGAGGAAACTGAAGCAAACAGGGTTAAGTCATTTGCCCAGGGTCTCACAGCTTGATGTGTCTGAGGCCAGAGTTGAACTTGAGAAGATAAGTCTTCTTGACTCTAGGCCTGGCACTCTATCCACTGCACCACCTAGCTGCCCCAAGCCTCGATTTACTCATCTCTAAAATAGAGGTAGTAATATATTATCTACCTTACCCTTCACTCAATATGGTACCACATTGTGGTGGTAAGATGACCCTGGGCTCTCAAAAGTTCTACCAGTACAGCACAATATTGAGTAAGACTCTTCTAGGCTGTCAAGACTTTAAGTATGGGATGAGTGATATGGCTGATGTCCTATGAAAAGCCTCACTGAGTTCAGAGAGCCATCTATCCAGGTTGGCTAGAGGATAATGAATTATTGGCCATAGGCTCTGAAAATTCATCTGCCAAGTTTTAGAGGAGCACTTTTCTGCACCAAAAGTGAGATCACCCAGGCCAATGGAATCAAGCACTCAAGTATCTTTATCACAGGGATATCCTAAGAATGATTTTTATAAAGGAAAGCCCAGCTGGGCCCAGGAGATGTGAAATAGAAATCTGGTTTCACTCTTTTTGAAGAAATGCTTGTGATTAGGGTTACTGTTAGGGATAATATCCTCAATTCAGAGAAGTTATTTTTTACTCAGGCTTAAAAATCTTAGAGTCATTCTCAATTCTTTGCTCTCCCTTACCCACTACAACCAATCACATACCAGACCTGCCAATTCCAACTCAACAGCGTCTTCATATCTGTGCCCTCCTCTCCATTTACACTGCTGTCACACTAGACCAGGCACCAAGACTATCATAATAGTTTCCTAACAAGTCTCCTTGCCCCCAATCTCTCCTCTATCTAATCTGTCTTTCACCCAGTTGCCAAAATAGTCTTCCTTATGTACAGGTCTGCCCATCCCCCTCCTCTGCTCAAAAACATTCAGTGGCTCTTTATTACCTGTAGGAAAAAGTCAAATTCCTCAGCCTGGCATTTAAAGACTTCCACAATATGATTACAACCTAACATTCATGTCTAATTTTGCATTACTTCCCTTCATTTTTCTAATTTTCAGCCAGAATGGACAGGTAGCTATTCCCAAACTTGATCATCCTCCATGTATCATGCAAACTGTTTCCCATCCCTTGAATTCTCTACCTCTTACTTCAAGAATCAGATCAAATACTGGTGCCTCTCATGATCAAGTCTCCTCGATTTCCTTCAGCTGAAAGTATTCTCCCCCTCCTCCAAGCCTTCCTCTGTCATTTGAGTCTGGTTCTCTGCTTTATTTCCCTCACACTTTATGTGTTATATCTCAGCCAGTTAAAAGGGTAATAGCCAATGAAATGCCATTGTGCTTTGCCTGATGCAATGACCTTTGGGAATTCCCTGTCTGTTTACCATGCATAAGAATAGGGACTATATCTTTTTAAAAAGTCTATTCTGGAGTCTAACATAGTGCTTTGTACATAGTAGGCTTTCATATATGCTTGTTGAATTAAAGTTAGTTTAATTAGAAGGATCCCCCCACTGCCCTCTCCATCTCCTGAAAACCCTCTCTCCTTCACAATGCCCCAACTCAGGTGCTACCTCTTCCATAAAATGTTTCTTGATTCCGCCCTCCCCCAACTCTTCTCAGTTGAAAGCAATATATCTTTCCTCAAATTTCTCATAGCACTTTCCCTGGAATTCTTATTGGATCTTGTCTCAATCTTCAGTGTATCACTGTGTTCAACAACCATTTATTGAGTGATTCCTATGTGCCATAGTACTAAGCCCTGAGAAGACAATTATAAGCAAAAAAAAATCTCTGCCATCAAGGAGCTTACATTCTAATGGTAGGGGGGATAGACAACACATAAAAGGATGCTGAAAAGTAAGGAGGGGGGAGAGAGGAAAAGATCATGATGGAGAAGTCTGGATTACAGCCTGGTGAGAAATGAAGACATGGTTGGCCTGGGTACCCTCCTTGAATCAAGTCTCTAGGAGAAGCTAACCAATCAGAAGGAAGGGTTGAGCAGCTAAGGGTACCTCTGACATGTGAATTCCAGGGATGAAGAGATTTATGGGATGTGGTGGACAAGTCAGGAGTGCAGCCTGGTAAGAAATGAACTGTATTTGTGCACACAATTTTCTAATTGGGTAGTAATTTCCTTGAGAGTAAAGGATATATATTTTTATATCTCCAATGCTTTGTATGGTGCCTAGCATGCAGTATGTACTTAAATGATTGTTGAAGTGGTGAATTGTCATATGTATGTTGAGTAGAACAAAGTCTACTTTATTACAATCAATGTGTAAATGATAAACAATTACAGTTTCAGATTAAGTAAGAATTCTAGTTTTTCTCAGTTTAAAAGATAAATTAAATTTAGAGATTCCCACGCTTCTAGATGTATCCAATTATAATATAATATGATGCTTGATATTTCTATAAGGGTTTATGGATTTCAAAGCACATTACACACATGATCATATTTGGTACTCACAATAACCATGTACAAAAGATGTCCCAGATGGGATTATCCTCATTTTACAAATAAGGAAAATGAGTCTCAGAGAAGTTATGTGACTTGAGTGAATAAGAAAGCATTTGTTCAGCACTTACTTTCTGTCAGGCACTGTGCTAAGCACTAGGAATGCAAATACCAGCCTTCCAGTCCCTGCCCCAAGGATCTTAATATCCAAGTGTGGTAAGACCACATATAAAGGGGAGGTATTTTTTTTGACATGTGGATTAACAGGGATTTTTTTTTTGCTTATAATTGTCTTCTCAGGGCTTAGTACTATGGCACATAGGAATCATTCAATAAATGGTTGTTGAACAGTGATACACTGAAGATTGAGTGTGGGTGGGGGAGGGGAGGCAGTCCACTCTTGGTAGCATAGTTTAGAAATGGTCAGGAAGTGATTAGCCCATGGCCTCACCTTGTGTCAGAAGCAGGATTTGGAGCTAGGTCACTCTTGCCTTCAAATCCAGTGCGTTCTACACCAGACTATAATGGTATTTTTAAAAAATTATACATTTTGACCTGTTTCAGGATTTAGTCCATTTGTACTTGACTTTTTGAAAAGTTCATAAGTGACAGCAGCCCGTAGAGTCCGGATGAAATAAAGATATGACCAGCCTTCTGCTTGGATAGAGTCAAGACATATGGGATTTCAGGGACATTGGGGAAATGTCCCCTATTCACCACCACCCCCAACTGCTTGTCCTATGGACTTGCTTAATAATTCTTAGAAATTGTTTTAACAAGGGATAAAGTCTTTCAATCCATAGTTAGAGATAAGATTTAAAATCTGAACACACAAGAATTTACACTAAGGTATAAATAGTTGGTGTCAGATCTGAGAGGCAGTATGGCTGGATGAGTAGACTGCTGGACCAAGCCAAAAGACCTGGGTTCAAATTTTCCCTCTGACAATTAAAAATACAATAGCCTTGGCAAAGTCACTTGACTCTTCTGAGCCTCAGGTGACTCTCTGAGATTATAACTCATAAAGTTGGTTGTGATTTCCTTAGTGGACTGTGTTCTTACACCTACAGAATCACAATATGTCCTTAACATACTGAATAGATTCTTCTGTAAAAACAAGTTTTGAGAGGAACAGAAGGAGAAAGAATAAGAAGGCATGTTAAACAAGAGAGGTGGAGTGTGCTATGCAGTGAGGGAGAGGGTATAGAAAGAAGAGGCTAGGGGCACTGAAGACAAACTTCTGTCTTGGTTGTTGTTCAGTCATTTTTCAGTCATGTCTGACTCTTCTTGACCCCATTTGGGGTTTTCTTGGCAAAGACACTGGAATGGTTTGCCATTTCCTTCTCTAGCTCATTTTTTGGGGGGGCAATGTTCAGTGACTTGCCCAGGGTCACACAGCTAGTAAGTGTTATGTGTCTGAGGTCAGATTTGAACTCAGGTCCTCCTGAATCCAGGGCCAGTGCTCTATCCACTGCGCCACCTAGCTGCCCCTCTCTAGCTCATTTTACAGATGAGGAAACTGAGGCAAACGGGGTTAAATGACTTGCCCGTGGTCACACACCTAGTATCTTCCCAACTCCAGGCCTGACACTCTATTCACTGTACTACCTAGATGCCCCAAAGTAGCCACTTTGGCTACTTCACAATTTAGCCAAGGGCTGGTCCTGAAGCAAGAGGCTAGATGGTTTTCAGCTTATACAGAGAATGCTTTCAGTCCACTGGGCTGTGTGTCCACCATCTCTAATATTCTACTACCCCATCTAATGGGGTTCATAGGACCATAAATTTAGAATTAGAAGGGACTTCAGAGGTAATTTGGTTCAACACCATTATTTTACAGATGAGGAAACTGAGACCCAGGGATGCCAAGTGTTTCCACGTGTCATGCATGTAGTAAGTCTCAGAGCTAGGTTTCTAATCTAGGCTCTCTTGAATCCAAATCTAATGTTCTTTCCATTGAGCCATACTTCCTCCTTAATTGGACCAAATGACCTGTAAGGTCCTTTCCGGCTCTATGATTCTACCTCAGCATGCCCACTAATAGAGCAGGTCTATCAAAATAGCCTTTCTCAATCTGGTTTCCATTAGCCTCTTGGCTGATTGTTTTGTGAGAGGTGTGACCTTCATCAGGATCACTCCTGTCATTACTTAATTTATCTCTTCCAGAGCTGCTAGGTGGGGTTTCCTCCTCCTTCCCTCTTATTAGAAACAAGTGTTGATCCTGAGACAAGTGAACAACATCCGTTTCTTCCTGTACCTAAGAATCCATACCATAATCAGGATAACTTTGTTTTTGTTGATAACTCTGTACCTTGTGCTTATCCTGACCGAATACTATATTGCACTCCACTGAAGTCCTCCTTTGATGCCTCAGCAGAGCAGGAAAGGGAACCCGGGCTTCTTGGAGGTTATGCCAACAGAGCCCAAGGTCTAGCAGGTTCTATAAACTGGAAATCTTTTGAGTACCAGTCTGATGGGGCAGCTAGGTGACATAGTGAATAGAGCACTGCTCTCGAAAACAGAAAGACTCATCTTCATGAGTTCAAATCCAGCCTCAGTTATTAGCTCTGTGTGACCCTGGGCAACTCACTTAACCCTGCTTGCCTCAGTTTCCTTATCTATAAAATGAGCTGGAGAAGGAAATGGCAAACTACTCCAATATCTTTGCCAAGAAAACCCTAAATGGGATCATGAAGAGTGAGGCACAACTGAAACGACTCAACAACAACTAGTCTGATAATCACAGGATAATCACAGGATTTAGAGATAGAAGAGAGCTTAGAAACTGCCCAGTCCAACTCTCTAATTTTGCAAATGAGGTCCACAGAGGAATTTGCCCAAGATCACACAGTTCTCAAGTAGCAGAGCTGGGGTTTGGACATAGATCCCCGATACAAATCAAGCTCCCTTTTCATTACAAAAGATGTTTGTTGTCTGAAGAGCAACTGAGCTGTTTGCCAGGGCTTCTCAGCCAGAAGCTTGACCACCTGGCAATGAACTGATTTTTTGTTTTGCTTTGTTGTGCTCAGAGCCAGTCATAAAAACCATCTACTAAAGCTCCGGGATGCTGCAATCTGCATTTGTGGAGGGAATGTCTACATGGTAGAACTCAAATATCTCTGAGGCATTGAAGGAACAACCACAATGTGGTTCAGGATTGGATGCTGGTAGAAAGTAATTGGGGTTAACCATGCTGTTGTAGGATAAGGGAAAGAGGGAGTGGATGGAATTATTTGAATTTCTATAGCACTTAGTGTCTGTACCAGATAGTGAATCATTTGTTTTCTCGTATTGCTATCTATGTCTTATCTCCAGTGCCTTTTTAAAAAATCCTCTGACAGTGTTACCACAGTGTTGGACACAGGTTAGATGCTTAATAAACATTTATTGAATTGAATCAAGTTATAGGAAGGCTCTCAGCCTGCTTTATAGAAGACTGACCCAGCCTTACTAAAGGTATGCATATAAGAAAGATACCTGTCCTAAGTCACATTTAAGAGGCAACATGGCATAGGAGATAGAGGGCCAGACTGAGATTCAGGGAAACCTGGGTTCAAGTCCTGCCTTTAACACATATTGTACTATGTGACCTTAGGCAAGTTACCCAACCACTCAGTGCTCCAGACAACTCTGTGATTATAAATTACAGATAAGTTTCTGATCCACATGGGTGGAGGATGTTTCTACACTGATTATTCTCTGCACTGATAAAATCACAGGTCTAGACTCACCTCCCACCAACCTATATGCATACCCCATGTGCCATTGCCCCAGCCAACATTACCTTTCAGTAATGTTGTTGATAACTTACTACAAAATTCCACATTAATGTTTGAAATTCTGCCAGAAGAGAGTAGTATAAAGTAAAGCCTACTAGATTTTTGGAGCTATAATGAGACCTAGGCTCAAATCATCCTCCATTATTTGCTAATTATTTGTGATTTGTATTATTTGAGCAGGTCATTTCCTCTCCCAAGGTTTCACATTTCTCAACCTTAAAATAAGAAGGTTGGTCCAGTGGTCTCAAAGATCCCTTCTAGTTCTAAAACCTATGAATATTATTTGGTTAGTCACTCAACTCGCAGACCAGATAGTTACTTTGCTAAATGTCCACTTCTGGATGGCAAAAAGGGTTTTCTCAATGCTGAATCTGAAGGCAGACCTTGATGATGCCAAGAGTCCATTCATTCAAAATACCTAAGGCCAGGGAAGTGACCTGCTCCAGGCCAAATGATAAGAGGCGAAGCTGGAACTCCAACCCAGGACTCATGAGGGGTTCCATTTCATACCACATCAATGGGCTCCCCACCTCAGTCCATTGCACTCCATTCAGGTGCTCTGCGGCCACTGTGGAGTACATTTCCCATTTATATCAGAGAACATTGCTTGTAGAAACAATTAAAAATATTAGAGAGTTTTGCTCATGTTTGACTTTTCACAAGATCATAGATTGAGAGCAGGAATGGGCCTCGGAGTTCATCTGGTTCTCTTACAAATGAGGAAACTCAAGGTCAGAGTGGGAAACCGATGTGCCCAAGGTCACTCAGTGACAGAGCTAGGGAATGACCTTCAAGCCCAGTTCTTTCGCTCCCATGCCACCCTGCTTCCTTTGGATATTTTGCAGAATTCCTTGTTTTTGTTGTTATGAATACTCCTTCCACTGGCCTGGTTTGCCAATCCTCTTCGTCTTGTTTGATTCTTGTCCTTCTATAGGATATCTATCCAACATGCTAGAAGATACTGGACTTTATACTTCATAAAATTCTGCCAGGAAAATATCAAGCAATGGGATGAACAACAAAACCCACTTGGGGCAAATGGGGTGCTGCCAAGGGGAGATTTCGTGCAGAGTGGCTTGGGCTTCAAGTCAGAATATGTAGGCCTGAGTCCCAGTTTTTCTACTGCATCTACTGTTGCATGATCTTGGGCACGTTACTTCATTTCCCTTAGCCTCAGGGTCCTCTTCTGTAAGATCAGGCCATTGGACCAGAATTGGGGATTTTTAACCATTTTTATGTCATGGACCCCTTTGGCAGTCTGGTGAAGCCTATGGGATGATGTCTTGATTTGTGCATGAATTGGATTTAAGTGAGGCAGAGTTGCACCAAGTCATCAGCCTCACTCTCTCTTCCAGAGTCATTGAAGTCCAGTGGTAATAGAAAAGTCAGGACAACAGTCGATGGCTCAGGATGCAGTATATGACCTTGGCATTTTCAATGTCTGACCATATTCTAAGTGTTCCACAGAATCTGCTTTAACTGCCTTCCTGGCCATTGGAACAAATTGTTCTCATCTGCCCACCCATTCCACTGGGGGAAATCTTCACAGGCTTGGGGTAGAAATCCACCATCTTACCAATGGGTTTGAGGCCTGTTGGCTACCTTCCATCTGGTTTAGCCCATCTGCCAAGATGGTATGGCCACTGCACATACTACAGCTTCTTGGAGCCATAGATTAGAGAGGTCTATATATTTATAGCCCCCAGATAAGAATACCTGGATTAAATGATATGTGTATATATATGAAATATATTATATGTATTATATATATATATATATCATTTTACATAGATGATAATATATTGTATAATATGTTGGGTTATATTATAACATTATTTTATTATGTATATATGTATGTATATATGTATATGTATGTTTATATACATAGATAAACAAATACATATACACACAAGGCAGTTAGATGGCCCAATGGATAGAACACAGGGCCTGGAGTCAGGAAGACCTGAATTAAAATCTGGCTTCAGATACTTACTAGCTGTGTGACCTTGGGCAAGTCATTTAACCTCTGTTTGCCTTAATCCACAGGAGAAGGAAATGGCAAACCACTCCAGTATCTTTGCCAAGAAAACTCCATGGGCAATTTTGGCATGCTATGAGCCACTAAGTGTCAGATGTGACTGAACAACAACAAATATATATATTTACAGACCTCAGGTAAGAACCCCTGGTTGCTTTGAGCTCTACCATTCCATGATTTTGTGACTTAATAGCCTGAGCTACTAAAACTCGTGCTAATTCAGAAACTCTCTGTGCCAGGTCAGTCTCCTCCCTCTTTTCCATCTCAACTGTTATATTCAGTTCTGGTACAATGTCTTTGTTCACCCACAATTCCCTCCTCTTTCCTGATGGCCTGCCCTCCCTCCTCCCCTCTGACCCTCTCCTCTCCTTTCTTTCCAACTCGATCAAGTTGGATTCTCAAGCCCAGTCTCTTCCACGAAGCCTTCCTAAGCTACTTCAGTCTAAGGTGATACTTTCTGTACCTGCATAAGGAATGTGTGACATGCATGCATTCTAGTTCGTCATCCTTAGGAAGCAGCATGGTGTACTGGAAAGACAGCTGGATTGGGGGGTCAAAGAACTAGGGTTCAGAGACTTGCTCTGCTACTTGCTACCTGTGGGAAACCTTTCCTAACCCCTCTCCCCCAATGCTTAGTGCTCCCTCCTGTCTCATGCTGTCTTTTATTTACTCACCTGAGGAGGTGTTACATCCTTCAGAAGAATGTAACCTTCTTAAACTTGGATATTTGTCTTATGTCCCCTGTATCTAATGCAGTCTTGCACATAGTAAGTGTTAAATAAAAATTTATTAAATTGAATTGTGTGGATTTCAGTGAGAAATCTCGCTTCCCTGGGCTTCTGTTTCCTCATCTATAAATGAGTCCAATTGACCTGATGGCCCCTAAGTTCCCTTTTATGTTCTTGGATTGAATTCCTTGTCTTGTTTCTTACTTTTTTTTTTTGTAAATATGTCTCATTTGCACAATTTTACTGGAAGTTCTTTAATGATGATAATAAGAATAACAACTCATATTTACAAAGTATTTCCCTCTCAAAAACATTGTAAGGTAAGTAATAAGGGTAGTATTATCCTTCTCTTGTGGATGAAGAAGTTGAGGTTAATGGGGTGAAGTTACCCAGGGTCACAGAGTAAGTGGTAGAGGCAGGAACCCCTAAGGGCAGGATTGCCATGCTCTGTATCTTTGTTTTCCCCCACATCCCCTTGCCCTGTGCTAGGCACGCAGCAGACACTTTAAAAAAATACATATTGACTTGATTATAGGGTTGCAGGAGAAAATCACTTATTGGTTAGTATAATTATCCATCCTTCCCACACTCTCTCTACTTCCCTTCCAATTTGAGCCTTGATCTCAAACATGTGTTTCAACCAGAGGCTGATGGGCTGGGTTTATGTTTCACAGAACTCTCAAGCTGAAAAAAAATTTGCCCCTTAATTAAAAGTTCTCATTTCAAAGGAGATTTAATTTTTAAAAAAAATGTTTTCCTAACTAAAAGGACATCCAAGTTTAATGACCCTTGTTTGAGAGGATTTCTTAGCCTGAGCTTTGGCTTTTCCAGGGTATGAAATGGTCCCAGTAGGTATTTTGGGTCTGCCAGGGAATTAAACCTCTGTATTTCTTTTTACTTTTTCTTTCTCTCTTTTTCTTTCTTTCTTTCTCTTTCTCCCTCCCTCTCCCTTCCTTCTTTCTTTCCTTCCATCTCTCCCTCCCTCCTTCCTTCCTTCCTTTCTTCCTTCCTTCCCAGTCATTTCTGTTCCTGCTACTAGCTCAGGAAAATTTGTAGCTCCTGAACTATGGAATAATTTTGATGAAATGCTGAAAACATATTCCTAAAGGGAAAAGGAAGATGAGGAGAACATACTAATATCCATTCCAAGTCTAAATTGTGAAATTTGTCTTCAGCCAACCCTCTTTCCCATTTTGGAGACTCTGATTTTCTTACCTTTCCACCCTGAGTCCATACCTTCTCTTAGTTCCTCCACCCCCAGGTTCATACTGTCTTGAACTCTGAAATTACCCTCTCTGACTACATCTCTTATGCTTCCGTGTTTCCCACTCACCCAGGACCTACCCTTTCCTCTTATCTTTGCCTCTTTCCTCTTAGTTCCTCAGTATTTACGCATTTCTTCTTCTTCTTCTTCGTCATCATCGTCAATCATCATCATCATCAATCATCATCATCATCATCATCCTGATTTTCAATAACCTCCTTTTCATTCCCATACCCATGTGGCCTGTGCTCCACTCATGGTCAACCATTTTAGTGATTCACTCCCTCATCACCACCACTAAATCACTTAACCTTTTGTCTTTTTGGATGTGCCTTCCTTGACAATTTCCACTCCTAAGTAAAGTCCCTTATTTGGTTCATTCATTCATCCACTCATTCATTCATCAATCATTCATTAAGTTTATTCTGTATTCAAAACACTATGCTAGGTGCTCAGAGTGATACAATCATCAGGCTTAGGGCATGACAGGGGTCTAAGACACAAACCCAGATTATGCTAATATATATGATATTACATGATCAATGTTTTAAAGGGGCATAGAACAAAATGTCATGTGTGATACAAAAGAGAATGTTGTTACTAACTGGGTTAGAGGTTAGAGGCATTTTAGCTATGCTTTTAAGAATGGATAGGATGTCAGCAGAGAAGAGGGTAATACTCCAGGCACATAGGAAGGGGAGGACAGTTCAGACCCAGGGAACAGTGTGAGCAAAGACTTCAAGGCAGCAACAAGGTATATTATAGGGCAGAGAGTAATTCAGTTTTTCTGGAGATTATGGATGGCCTTGGATGTCGAGCAAGAAGATTGACTGTTTCTTGGTAGGCAATAGGGAGCTGCTAAAGTTTTTTGAGCTGAGTAAAATGGTTGAACTAGACAGATATGGATAGAACATTTATTAAGCACCTACTGTATTTTAAGCATTGTGCCAAGTGCTGGGGATGCAAAAAACAAACAAAAAACAAGCAAAAAAACTCAAGACAGTCCCTATTCTCAAAGAGCTTACTTTCTAATGGGGAAGGCAGCACATAAAGGGGAAGTAGAAAGCAGGTGGAGGGGATATGGAGTCATTCTTAGAGGCACAAGGCAGCCAGTGTGTAGGTGGCCTAACTGGAGTGTGAATTAGGAGGGAAGTGAACAGAATGACTGGTACTCTTAGTGATATTCTGGTCAAGGATTCAGCAATGTGGAAAGCAGATTAGTCCAGCAGCACTATGAAGGATGGAGAAGAGCGAGAAGAGAGTGGAAGTTGCAAAGACTGGTTACCAGGCTATTGTAATAGTCTAGGCAGATGCTAATGAGGGTGGTGACTGGGAATTCTGAGGAGAGGACAGGGCATCATGTGTTCTCTTTCCCTCCAGGCTCCTGAGAGTTGCTGAAGGTCAAGGTCCATGCTGCCTGGTTTCAAGGCAAACCCATTTTGGATGTGTTCACCTAGATATGCCAAAAGCTCCATGTCCACAAGTAAGTTCACCCCTCCCCTCCAAAGTCCCTACTTTTCCTGATTTCTCTTTTTCTGTCAATGGCACCTCCTCCACCAGTTACCCAGATTCAAAACTTATGAATCATTTTCAATTCTTCCTATTCCTTCTCTCACCACATGCAATCAGTCCTGGCAATTTTTCCTGCATAATCCAGTGTCTCCTAACTGGATCTCCTTTCCTTTTATCACCATCATCATTCTTCAAATTCTCAGAATCTCTTGCCCAGTCTATTGCAGCAGCCTCCAAACTCCTTGCCTTCAATTATTTCTAGGCAATTATGTGGTAACATACTTAAGTGTCAAACCCATGGTCTGCAGGCCTGGATGGGAGGCCTATGAGGCCTGAACCAGCTTAAAATGTAATTGGGAAATAATTAACAAAATAAATAAAAATGCAGTAGAACATAGCTAATGTTATTGTGTCATTTACTAAGTCAATAGGCTGCCAGCAGAGATCCTTATATAGGTTTAGTGACCCATATTTCTATTTCAGTTTCACAACATTGGTTTAGAGGACAGAGTACTGGAGTTGGAGCCAGGAACATCTGAGTTCAAATTGTGTATCTGACAATTACTAGTTATGTGACCCTAGGAAGGTCATTCAACGTTTCTCAATCTTGGCTTCCTCATAAAATGGAGATAACAACAGCACCTTTCTCACTGGGTTGTTGTGAGGACTAAATGAGATAATACTTGTAAAATGCTTTGCAAGCCTTAAAGGGTTTTATAAATGCTATCATCATTATTATTTATTATTTTCTCTTCTCCAATCCATCCACACCATTGTCATTTTCTTAAGTTACAGGTTTTCTTAATTTTCTTAAAGTACAGGTCTGATCATGTCACACTCCTACTCAGAATCCTTCAAATGTCTCCAATGGCCTCTGGGATAAAATTTAAATCCTTTAGCCTCATGTTGAAAACTACTGCTAAGGAGGCTTCCCCTAGTGGCCCCTGAATAATTCAATTCTATTCAATAATCATTAGACTGTGCTGGGTTCTAGATGCTCTATAGAGTTTAGGTAAGAGCATGCTCCTATTTAAAGGAATAGTTCTTGCCTTGAAAGATCTGGCATTTTTCTTTTCAATATAGCTGTAATCAATCAGTCAATAAGAACTTATTAAACATTTGTTACATAACAGGAACTGTACTAAATATTTATAAATATTTGGTCAAGATTTCTGTGAGTTATTGGTAAGATAAAGAGCGTTAGTTTCTGACACTTTCCCTCTCACATATTCAATAATCCAATATCATTGGCTACCTGGCTGTTCCTCCTCTGATACTCTCCTCTGGTCTCAGAACATTTTCAGTGGCTGGCCCCTATGCCTGTAATGCTTTCCTTCCTTATCACCACTTCCTGGATTCCTTTAAATCTCAGCTAAAGTCCCACCTTCTGCCAGAAACCTTTCCTGATCCCTCTTAATGCTAGTGCCTTACCTCTGAGATTAGCTCCAATTTGTTGAGTATATCTCTTGTTTGCACATAACTGTTTGCATGTTGTCTCTCCTTTTGGATTGTGAGCTCATTAAGGGCAGGAATTGCTGTTTTGGTTGTTTTTTGTCTTTCTTTGTTTCCCTAGCACTTGGCACAGGGCCTGGTATATACTAGGTGCTTCATAATTGCTAGTTGACTGACTGGATCCATGATTATATCAGTTTAAACATTCTTTCCACCAATGCAGATCATGCCTTTCCATGTCTTCTCATCTTGTGGATTCCTATGCAAGTTTTCCATAAATCTTCAATAGAAGATTCATTTGCAAGCCTTTGTCTCTGTATTCCTAGCACCTAATACATTGTTGTTTTGTTGTTGTTCAATCATTTTTCAGTTGTGTCCAACTCTGTGACCCCATTTTGGGGTTTTCTTGGCAAAGATACTGGAGTAGTTTGCCATTTCTTCCTCCAGCTTATTTTATGGATGAGGAAACTAAGGCAAATGGAGTTAAGTGACTTGACCCAGGTCATACAGCTATTAAGTGTCTGAGAAGTACTTGGGCTAACCATCTGTTGTCTCTCATTATTGCTACATGATCAGTCCTCCATCTTTTATTGCTAACACAAGTCCTTGATAATATTTTTTGTACTCCCTACAAGCAAGTCACAGTTGGTACTATGCTGAAGCCTACTTAAACCCACTATACATATTTCCATCGTCTTTTGGATTACTTGTAACTTTGATTCTTCTGAGATCCTTCATGATTCATAGCATATGTGCATTAAAGAGAGTGATGGACTCTTGTGATAGTGAGTAATTTGGGTGGGGTAAATTAAATTCTGCAGTTCTCAGATTTGATCCATCTCCATTTATTCTAAGTTGCAAAGTGGCATGGTAGATAGACTCCAAGCAGTACCTGGAGTCAGAAAGACCTGAGTTTGAATTCTGCCTCAGACACTTACTAACTATGTGACCCTGGGCAAGTCATTTAACTTCTCTGTGCCTCAATGTCCTCCTTTGTAAAGTAGGTATAATAATAAACATCTATCTCACAGGGTTGTTATAAGGATCAAATGAGTTAATAATATCTAAACTGCTCTGGAAATCTTAAAGGGCAATATAACTGTCAGTTATAATTATTTTTATCCTTTTGCTGCCTAATTCTAGGTCCATATTCAGGATTTATCCAAGATGTTTTGTATGTTTTGATGGACTTCCCTCAGAAGGTTGCCCTTACAGCTGTACGTCATAATCTGGGCAATATGCATTATCATCCATTTTGTTTTTCCAATGTAGATGATTAAATTAGCTTTAACAGGAAAAAAAAAAACACCATTAGTAGGAAATTTTTAAAAAGGAATCATTGACCTAATAGAATTCTTCTTTCTCTTGAGTCTGGAAGCCTTATATTTCTCTAACTTCTGGCACCACTGTTATGAGAAGCTGTCATAGATTTTCAGCTGTATTTCCTTACCCACCTTGAAGAAAAAGCCCCATGGTTTTTAATTTTCCTAGTTGCTAAATTTCAATTAGTCATTTGTTAGAGCAGTAATCTCTTATTGAAGCGATTGCCAATTACAGATAATAGCTGATTTTTTCCCCTAGATGACAAGAATTACTTAACTGATTTTTTTTTTACTTAAATCTGCTCCTCTTCTCTTTCCATTGCCCTAAAGGGTTTTCTGACTCTGCCAGATAACTAACTGCTCTTAACTAGTTATATTTTAATTCAGCATAGTTTGTACCATTTATGTGGTAAAGTTCCTGGTGCATTCCTAATAACATCCATAATCTTCTTCAATGTGGAACTCAGTTAGCCACAGAAAAGACCCTGAGGATACACTTTGTAATATTTCCTTAACAGTTATGGAGATCAAGCCCTAACTAGAAACACTGTTAAAAATCAGAAGGCTCACAACCAGCATCTCACTTCATTGCCCATCAATTTGAAAGCATCACTTCTAAAATCTGAATTTTAATGTGATGGATCAAGCTGGAAAAGAATTATAATGGAGAAAGGAAAAAAGACAATCCATTTAACAGGCTGGCAGAGAAAGAGAAAATTAAATGGGAGGTCAATATTTTCTGTAGATCCTGTCAAAAGAATATCAATATATCATTGTCATAGGTCTATTTCCCAAAATGTGATGGAGCAGAAAAAAAAACTGGATTTGCAGTCAGGAAATTTTAGTTCAAAGCTTTTTTCTTCCAATCACCGTTACTTCTGTGACCTTAGATAAATCGTTTCACAGGAGGAGTATCGTACAGGGCACTGCCTCTGGAGTCAGAGGACCTGGGTTCAAATCATATCTCTAACATTGTGCAACATCCTTGAGCTTCAGTTTCCTCATTTGGAAAGAGAGGGAGAGGGAGAGAGAGAGGAGAGAGAGAGAGAGAGAGAGAGAGAGGAGAGAGAGACGCACAGAGAGAGAGAGAGAGATTGAGAGAGAATGAGAATGTGGTCAAGCTGCAGTAGGGAAATATGATGACTTCTGAGGTCCCTTTGAGCTGTAGATCTATGATCCTATGGCTTCTTTGGGACTCATTTTCCTCGTCTTTAAATGACAGGATCAGACTAAATGACTGGTAATATCCCTCCTAGGTCTAGATCCCATGATTCCCATGATAAACCCCCTGAGGGTCTACCTTGATCCATGAAAGGTTTCTTGAGATCTGATATTTGGTAAAGGAAGACTCAAAGATTGGTAAGGGATTGTCAGAAAGAATATTAAGAGAATATTAATTGGAAACCCATAAGACAATGGAAGAGGAAAATGGGATTTATAGACTGAATGTCAAGAAACAGATTTTGTTACACACTGTTTTCCCATCACTATATACCTCAGTGGAGACTTCTCAGCTATATGCCACCTGGCCAGACTGGGGGCTGGTCTATCATCATGGGCAAATCTGACTAATAATAACTGACTTTAGTCTTTCACCTGGTCTGTACTCCCCAAGTCCGAAGAACAAGACTGCTGGTGCTTCCCTTCCTGTCTTTCTCTGAGATACTTACCCCATGGTCTATCCCCATGAAAAAAAACAACAACTCAGAGGAGCTTTGCAACTCCCACAAAAAACAATGAAAAGGGAATGGAACCCAACTCTACATAGATATACATTGCAAATCTGAGTTTTCAACCAGATCCCAAGTTACCACACCTAAAGTACTAGACTAGTGCTCTCACTTATACTGTCTCATCACTAGTGAATTACTGGCTCTATCTTTTCTATATTGCCTGTAATTATCCTCTAGAGCTGTAATTATAAGCAGGTGACCCCAGACTGGTGGTACATGTTTCCCCATTCCTTACTTACTTCCTTACACTGATAGTCCCAACACTAACACAAGGTGGGTGGGGTGAAGTGTTGCCTAACCCTAGCTCTATTTACTACTGGAAGTCAGGGAAGTGATAGTCCTATTGTACTCTGCCCTGGTCAGAGCACAAAGTATGTTATTTCTAGATGCTACATTTTAGGAAGGACATCCTGGAGAGGGGAATCAAGATGACAAGGGGATTGGAATTCATGCCAAACCCAGTTCAACTAAAAGAACTAGGTATGTTCAACCTGGAGAAGAGAAGACCTGGATGGCACATTCTGTTTTACATATTTGAGAAGCTGTTGAATAGAAGAGGGATTGAACTTGTTCTTCTTGGCCTTAGATGGTAGAAAAAAAGAATAGTAGGCAGAAGTTGCAGAGAAGCAGTTTTCAGCTCATTATAGGGAAATGTTTCCAAACATTGTCTAGTAATTGGGGCTGTCCAAGTGGAACAAATGTCCATAAGTTGAATGGACTGCTTTGGGAGATGGCCATTTCTCCGGGAGATCTTCCAGTGCAGCCTGGCGGACCACTTCTCAGGGGTGGCATACTGGGGACTCCTATGGAGAGAGCGCCATCACCAACAAGAAATTCCTTTCTTTAGTCATTAAATTAATCCAGTTGTAAAACTCAAGGAATAGAAATCCTCTCTCTCTCTCTTCTCTCTCTCTCTCTCTCTCTCTCTCTCTCTCTCTCTCTCTCTCTCT